>NW_027307796.1:0-330000 GCF_047496885.1 Scyliorhinus torazame
ACCAACTTTCCCGCCTCCAGGTCCGGGATACGTCCCAACATACGCCTCATAAAATTTGCATCATCCCAGTTCGGGGCGTATACGTTCACCAGAACCACCGCCTCCCCTTGCAATCTGCCACTCACCATCACATATCTACCCCCACTGTCCGCCACTCTGGTCTTTGCCTCAAACAGTACCCGTTTCCCCACTAAGATAGCCACCCCCCTGTTCTTCGCATCTAAACCCGAATGAAAGACCTGTCCCACCCATCCTTTACGTAGTCTGACCTGGTCTATCAGTTTCAAATGCGTCTCCTGCAACATAACCACATCTGCCTTTAATTTCTTTAGGTGTGCGAGTACCCGTGCCCTTTTAATCGGCCCGTTCAGCCCTCTCACATTCCACGTGATCAGCCGGGTTGGGGAGCTCTTTACCCCCCCCCCCTTGTCGACTAGCCATCCCCTTTTTTAACCCAGCTCCTCACCCGGTTCCCACGTACCTGTATATCCCCCCGACGGTGCCCCCCCACCTCGACCACCCCATCCCATAACAGCTCTCCCTTCTCCTTAGCAGCAGCAACGCAGTTACCCCCCCTCCGCTAGATCCCCCTCTAGCGCAGTTGCACCCCCCATGTTGCTCCCAGAAGTCAGCGAACTCTGGCTGACCTCGGCTTCCCCCCTTGTCCTCGGCCCCTCACTGTGCGAGGCCCCCTCCTTCCTGCGTCCCTGTTCCCACCACAATTACCATAGCGCGGGAACAAAGCCAGCGTTTCCCACTCGGCCCCGCCCCTACTGGCGCATTTCCCTTCTCCTTCCCCTTTCCTTCCCACGGCGCCCACAGTTCCTCATACTCCCCCCCCGCCCCCCCCCCCAAGAGGGGAAGAAAGAAAAGTTACAGGGTCGAAGAATTAACAAATTGAAAAATCATCCCCCCCCTTCCCCCTCCTCGTCCCACATAGTCACCCCACCACTTTATCCCAGAAGCTCTTTCTCTCGCCAGACTATTCCAGCTTCTCGTCCACTATGAATGTCCACGCCTCTTCTGCCGTCTCAAAGTAGTGGTGCTTCCCTTGGTATGTGACCCACAGTCTCGCCGGTTGCAGCATTCCAAATTGAACCTTTTTGTGAAGCACCGCCTTAGCCCGATTGAAACTTGCCTCCTTCTCGCCACCTCCGCACTCCAATCCTGGTATACGCGGATCACCGCATTCTCCCACCTACAGCTCCGAGTTTTCTTGGCCCATCTTGGGACCGTCTCTCTGTCGTTGTAGCGGTGAAACCTCACCACTATAGCTCGAGGTATTTCTCCACCCTTTGGTCTTCGCGCCAGAACTCGATAAGCTCCCTCCACCTCCAAGGGGCCCGTCGGGGCCTCCGATCCCATTAGCGAGTGAAGCATCGTGCTTACATATGCCCCGACGTCCGCCCCCTCTGCGCCTTCGGGAAGACCCAGGACTCTTACATTCTTCCTCCTCGAATTATTCTCCAGTGCTTCCAACCTCTCCACACACGTTTTGTGCTGTGCCTCGTGCGTCTCTGTCTTCACCACCAGGCCCTGTATTTCATCTTCGTTTTCAGCAGTCTTTGCCTTCACGACCCGAAGCTCCAGCTCCTGGGTCCTCTGCTCCTCCTTTAGCCCTTCAATCACCTGTAATATCGGGGCCAACAGCTCCTTCTTCAGCTCCTTCTTCAGCTCTTCCACACAGCGCCGTAGGAACTCTTGTTGCTCCGGGCCCCATAACAAGCGGCCACCTTCCGACGCCATCTTGCTTCGAGCTTCCCTTCTTTGCCGCTGCTCCAGAGGATCTTCTGCAATCCGGCCGCTCCTCCCAGGGATTATTGAGAAGTAAATGGTTAATTATATACAGCACAGAGGCCTCTGAAACAGTTTTTTAATTGGGGGCTCCCAAGGCCACACTGCCTGTCCCCTGCTCCCAGGGATTATTGAGCAGTAAATGGTTAACTATATACAGCACAGAGGTCTCTGAAACAGCTTTTTAATTGGGAGCTCCCGAGGCCAAACTGCCTGTCCCCTGCTCCCAGGGATTATTGAGCAGTAAATGGTTAACTATATACAGCACAGAGGTCTCTGAAACAGCTTTTTAATTGGGAGCTCCCGAGGCCACACTGCCTGTCCCCTGCTCCCAGGGATTATTGAGCAGTAAATGGTTAACAATATACAGGCACAGAGGTCACTGAAACAGCTTTTTAATTGGGGGCTCCCGGACCACACTGCCTGTCCCTTCTCCCTGGGATTATTAAGCAGTGAATGGTTAATTTTATACAGCACAGAAGTCTCTGAAACAGCTTTTTAATTGGGGGCTCCAGAGGCCTCACTGCCTGTCCCCTGCTCCGAGGGATTATTGAGCAGGAAATGGTTAACTATATACAGGCACAGAGGTCTCTGAAACAGCTTTTTAATTGGGGTCTCCCGAGGTCACACTGCCTGACCCCTGCTCCAGGGATTATTGAGCAGTAAATGGTTAACTATATACAGGCTCAGAGGTCTCTGAAACAGCTTTTTAATTGGGGACTCCCAAGGCCACACTGCCTGTGCCCTGCTCCCAGGGATTATTGAGCAGTAAATGGTTAGCTATATGCAGGCGCAGAGGTCTCTGAAACAGCTTTTTAATTGGGGCTCCCGAGACCACACTGCCTGTCCCCTGCTCCCAAAGATTATTGACAAGTAACTGGTTAACTACATACAGCACAGAGGTCTCTGAAACAGCTTTTTAATTGGAGGCCACACTGCCTGTCCCCTGCTCCCAGGGATTATTGAGCAGTAAATGGTTAACTATATACAGCACAGAGCTCTCTGAAACAGCTTTTTAATTGGGGCTCCCGAGGCCACACTGTCTGTCCCCTGCTCCCAGGGATTATTGAGAAGTGTGGTCGTATGTATTAGGGGTCATGTGGGACTGTGAAGCCGTGATGCTGTTGGCTGACAGATCCCGGGTCCTGGTTGGCTGTTGACCCCTAGCTCCTCCCTGAAGGCGGAGTATAAGAACCCAAGCTTCTCCCCGCCGCTTCATTATGTTGCTGAACTGCTGGGGACAAGTCTCGCTTAATAAAGCCTGAATCGACTTCATCACTACTCGTCTCTCTCGTAAGTCATTGTGCGCTACAATTTATTAAGCGAGCTTAAAGGACTATGGAGCTCCGGATCGTCCCGGAATGCCTGCGGATCAGCCCCCACGCAGCGAACTCGGCAGCAGTATTTAAACACTGGCAGACTTGTTTCGAAGCATACCTCCGAACGGCTGCCGGCCGGATCACAGAAGACCAGAAACTGCAGGTCCTGCACTCGAGGGTAAGCACGGAGATTTACCCTCTCATAGAAGACGCAGAGGATTTCCAGACGGCGCTCGCAGCACTGAAGAGCATCTACATTCGCCCCGTGAACCAGGTCTACGCGCGCTACCAACTCGCAACGAGACGGCAAAGTCCCGGAGAATTGTTAGAGGAAATCTACGCCGCGCTGCTAATTCTGGGATGGGGCTGCAGCTGCCCGCTGGTGAACGCAATCGAACACTAGGACATGTTAATTTGCGATGCCTTTGTGGCAGGTATGAACTCTCCCCAAATCCGCCAAAGACTTTTAGAAAGAGAGTCGCTAGGACTCTCAGAGGCACGGGCCATTGCAGCTTCCCTAGATGTGGCCTCACAAAACGCCCGCGCCTACGGCCCCGACCGCGCGGCAGCCCCTTGGGCTCCGTGGACCCCCGTCGCAACAAACCACCCCCCTCCCTCACAGGCTTGCGCGGTTAAAGCGCCAGATCATCCCGGGGGGCCCGCTGCTATTTCTGCGGGCAAGCGAAACACCCCTGGCAGCGCTGCCCAGCCCGTGCAGCTATTTGCAAAAGCTGCGGCACGAAGGGCCATTACGCGGCTGTGTGCCGGTCCCGGGGGGTCGCCGCAATCCCCGGATAAGAACAAGCCCAGCGCATCCCAAACGCTCCCCAACCCCCCCCCCTGCCAGCACCCCATGTGCGACCCGCGGGCGCCGCCATTTTGGGTCCCGGGCACCACGAGGGGAGGATGGGCGCTGCCATCTTGTGACTCCCCAGCCACGTGCGATTCATGGGGGCGGCCATTTTGTCCACCCCTGACCACGTGCGATCCATGGGGGCGGCCATTTTGTCCACCCCCGGCCACATGCGATTCATGGACGCCGCCATCTTGGATGACAACAAAGGACCCCAGCATCGACGGCTCCACGGGGTCCGAAGAAGACGCTGAGACACTTCGACCACGACTGGCTTCGGTGACGCTGGACCAAGCACGGCCCCGGACGCTCCAGACGACGACAACAACGGTGCTGATCAACGGACACGAGACACCATGCCTGATCGACTCCGGGAGCACCGAAAGTTTCATTCACCCCGACACGGTAAGAAGCTGTTTTTTGACCATCCATCCAAGCACGCAAAAGGTTTCCCTAGCTGCAGGATCCCACTCCGTAGAGATCAAAGGGTTCTGCATCGCGAACCTCACGGTGCAAGGGAGGGAGTTTAAAAACTACAGGCTCTACGTCCTTCCCCAACTCTGTGCGCCCACATTACTGGGATTAGATTTCCAGTGGAACCAGCAGAGCCTAACGTTCCAATTCGGCGGCCCAATACCCCCACTCACTATCTGCAGCCTCGCGACCCTCAAGGTTGAACCGCCGTCCTTGTTTGCAAACCTCACCCCGGATTGCAAACCCGTCGCCACTAGGAGCAGACGGTACAGCGCCCAGGACCGGACATTCATTCGGTCTGAAGTCCAGCGGTTGCTGAAGGAAGGCATAATCCAGGCCAGCAATAGTCCCTGGAGAGCCCAGGTGGTAGTCGTAAAGACCGGGGAAAAGCAAAGGATGGTCATAGACTATAGCCAGACCATCAACAGGTACACACAGCGAGATGCGTACCCTCTCCCCCGCATATCCGACATGGTAAATCGGATTGCCCAGTATAAGGTTTTCTCCACCGTGGACCTCAAGTCCGCCTACCACCAGCTCCCCATCCGCCCAGGTGACCGCAAGTACACAGCCTTCGAGGCAGACGGGCGTCTATACCACTTCCTAAGGGTCCCATTTAGTGTCACAAACGGGGTCTCGGTCTTCCAACGGGAGATGGACCGAATGGTTGATCAACACGGGTTGCAGGCCACGTTCCCGTATCTCAACAACGTAACCATCTGCGGCCACGATCAGCAGGACCACGACGCCAACCTCCAAAATTCCTCCAGACCGCTAAAGCCTTGAACCTCACATACAACGAGGAAAAGTACGTTTTTAGCACAAACCGGCTAGCCATCCTGGGATACGTAGTGCGCAATGGGATAATAGGCCCCGACCCCATGCGCCCCCTCATGGAATTTCCCCTTCCCCACTGCTCCAAAGCCCTGAAACGTTGCCTGGGGTTCTTTTCATATTACGCCCAGTGGGTCCCCCAGTATGCAGACAAGGCCCGCCCCCTAATACAGGCCACTACCTTCCCTCTGTAGACAGAGGCTCGCCAGGCCTTCAGCCGCATCAAAGCGGATATCGCAAAGGCCACGATGCACACCATCGACGAGTCCCTCCCCTTCCAGGTCGAGAGCGACGCCTCCGACGTAGCTCTGGCGGCCACCCTTAACCAAGCGGGCAGACCCGTGGCCTTTTTCTCCCGAACCCTCCACGCCTCAGAAATCCGCCACTCCTCAGTGGAAAAGGAGGCCCAGGCCACAGTGGAAGCTGTGCGACATTGGAGGCATTACCTGGCCGGCAGGAGATTCACTCTCCTCACTGACCAACGGTCGGTAGCTTTCATGTTCGATAGTGCACAGCGGGGCAAAATTAAAAATGACAAGATCTTAAGGTGGAGGATCGAGCACTCCACCTTCAACTACGAGATCTTGTACCGTCCCGGAAAGCTGAACGAGCCGTCCGACGCCCTATCCCGCGGCACATGTGCCAACGCACAAATAGACCGTCTCCAAGCCCTCCACGAGGACCTCTGCCACCCGGGGGTCACTCGGTTCTACCATTTCATCAAGTCCCGCAACCTCCCCTACTCTGTGGAGGAGGTCCGTACAGTCACCAGGAACTGCCACATCTGCGCAGAGTGCAAACCGCACTTTTTCAGGCCAGATAGAGCGCACCTGATCAAGGCTTCCCGTCCCTTTGAACGCCTCAGTCTGGATTTCAAAGGGCCCCTCCCCTCCACCGACCGCAACGCATACTTCCTGAACGTGGTGGACGAGTACTCCCGTTTCCCTTTCGCCATCCCCTGCCCCGACATGACAGCGGCCACAGTCATTAAAGCCCTTGGCACCATATTCACACTGTTCGGTTGCCCCGCATATATCCATAGCGACAGGGGGTCCTCCTTCATGAGTGACGAGCTGCGCCAGTTCCTGCTCAGCAAGGGCATAGCCTCGAGCAGGACGACCAGCTACAACCCCCAGGGGAACGGGCAAGTAGAGAGGGAGACCGGCACGGTATGGAAGACCGTCCTACTGGCCCTACGGTCCAGGGATCTCCCAGTTTCTCGGTGGCAGGAGGTCCTCCCGGACGCCCTCCACTCCATCCGGTCGCTGCTGTGTACCACCACTAATCAAACGCCTCATGAGCGCCTCCTTGTCTTCCCCAGGAAGTCCTCCTCTGGAACGTCGCTGCCGACCTGGCTGGCGGCCCCAGGACCCATCTTGCTCCGGAAACATGTGCGGGCGCACAAGTCGGACCCGTTGGTCGAGAGGGTTCACCTCCTCCACGCGAACCCGCAGTACGCCTACGTGGCGTACACCGACGGCCGACAGGACCCGGCCTCCCTGCGAGATCTGGCGCCCGCCGGTAACACGCACACCCCCCCGACACCAATCACCCCCTCCCTGCCACCAGCGCACCCCGCGACCGCCCCCTTCCCGGGAGGTTCGGTCCTCCTCCCGTGTCCGACCAGGAGTGAAACTGAAGCAGACACCGTAAAGCTCCCGGAGACGACAACGCCGGAACAAGCACCTGCACCACCACCGGGGCTGAGGCGATCGACAAGGAAGACCAGACCGCCCGCTCGTGGCATCGGTGTAACACAAGAATGTTGTGGACTTTAACGAGAATGTTCTTTTTCTTCTTACGAATATTGTAAACAGTTCACAAACCCTGTACATAGCCCAGTGTAGGGCAAAGTGTAGGGCACTGTAATGACATGCAAAAAGTTTTTTTTCCTCCCAGGACCAGCCTTGTAAACCCCTACCACCATGCGAAGCACCACCCCGCCGGGTTCATTTTTAACAAGGGGTGAATGTGGTAGTATGCATTAGGGGTCATGTGGGACTGTGAAGCCGTGATGCCATTGGCTGACAGATCCCGGGTCCTGGTTGGCTGTTGATCTCTAGCTCCGCCCTGAAGGCGGATTATAAGAACCAGGAGTTCTCCCCGCAGCTCCAGTCTGTTGCTGAAATGCGGGGAACAAGTCACGCTTAATAAAGCCTCATCGACTTCATCTCTATTCGTCTCTCGTGAGTCATTGTGCGCTACACCCCATTCTCACACTTTCATTTGGCGGCGTTTTGTTGAGTTTTTGTCTCTCCTTTTTGTTCTTTTTGGGTTGTGCTGCGCCCGGCGTTTTGGAGTCCACCCCCTTTTCTTTCTCCCTCAGTCACTTTGTGTTCCTTTACTCAGTCGCTCCAATAGGCATCATGCAGCACACTCGTCCCCTGCTGCATGGACAGAAATGTGGCCGGGCTTCACCAAAACAAAAACAAAATGATGTGTTTGCATTCTTTGGCCCTAATTTTATAAATATAGCAGTAACACCTTATAAAAGTTGCTGGGAGTTTGTGTCACTGAGAGGGAGAATCTTGGCCTCTTGCTGTGTTTCTAGTTTAACCATTTTCCTGCGCATGAGTTCATTTTCTCCCTCTTTCCCCCAGGAATTTGAATTTTGAATAAGAACATAAGAACTAGGAGCAGGAGTCGGCCACCTGGCCCCTCGAGCCTGCTCCACCATTCAATGAGATCATGGCTGATCTTTGTGGACTCAGCTCCACTCTCCGGCCCGTACACCATATCCCCCAATCCCTTTATTCTTGAGAAAGGCATCTAACTTTTTCTTAAAAACGTTTAAAGAAGGAGCCTCAACTGCTTCACTGGGCAAGGAGTTCCAGAGATTCACAACCCTTTGGGTGAAGAAGTTCCTCCTACACTCCGTCCTAAATCTACCTCCCCTTATTTTGAGGCTATGCCCCCTAGTTCTGCTTTCCCCGACCAGTGGAAACAACCTGCCCGCATCTATCCTATCTATTCCCTTCATAATCTTATATGTTTCTATAAGATCCCCCCCGCATCCTTCTAAACTCCAACGGGTACAGTCCCAGTCTACTCAACCTCTCGTCATAATCTAATCCCCTCAACTCTGGGATCAACCTAGTGAATCTCCTCTGCACTCCCTCCAGTGCCAATATGTCCTTTCTCAGGTAAGGAGACCAAAACTGAACACAATACTCCAGATGCGGCCTCACCAACACCCTATACAATTGCAGCATAACCTCACTAGTCCTGAACTCCATCCCTCTAGCAATGAAAGACAAAACTCGATTAGCCTTCTTAATCACCTGTTGCACCTGCACACCAACTTTTTGCGACTCGTGCACCAGCACACCCAGGTCTCTCTGCACAGCAGCATGTTTTAACATCTTACCGTTTAAATAATAAACCATTCCTCTGTTATTCCTCCCAAAATGGATAGCCTCACACTTGGCAACATTGAATTCCATCTGCCAGACCCTAACCCATTCACCTAACCTATCCAAATCCCTCTGCAGACTTCCGGTATCCTCTGCACTTTTTGCTTTACCACTCATCTTAGTGTCGTCTGCAAACTTTGACACATTGCACTTGGTCCCCAACTCCAAATCATCTATGTAAATTGTGAACAATTGCGGGCCCAACACTGATCCTTGAGGGACCCCACTAGTTACACGTTGCCAACCAGAGAAACACCCATTTATCCCCACTCTCTGCTTTCTGTTAGTTAACCAATCCTCTACCAATGCTACCACTTTACCCTCAATGCCATGCATCTTTAGTTTATGCAGCAACCTTTTGTGTGGCACCTTGTCAAAAGCTTTCTGGAAATCCAGGTATACCACATCTGCAATGTGAGCAGGAATCTTTGGACAAGGGCTATTCTCCAGAGGACAAGTGGATGGACTGAGGCCTACTCCACAGGCCCCACTCACGTGAGTTGTCTCTTTATTGCCGCCCCGGCCTTGCACTTAGACACAAACACATTAACCGTTTGGTGGGTGACAAAGAGCAAATTAAAAACCTGCAATATGAAGCTGTCTAAATTTTGTTTATGAACCCAAAATAACAGGGTTCTTTTAAATCTGGGTGTCCCGAAAGAGAGGGAGGGGTTGGATTTCATTCTCTGAGCCCCGATCACTCTCTGTATAACCTGTTAGCTATTTTAAACGACACTCAACACTGCTGACTGCACCTTCTGGGATCTTTCTGTGTACCAATGGATTTTGTTTTAAAAAGGTTTTTCTCAGTTTTGAGAGGCAGTTTAACTCTTTCAGAGGATTGAAGGGAGTTCTTTAGACTGGGTCCAATCCACACACACAGGATGAGGGGGGAGGAAAGGGTTTAGATCCAGGGGGGACTGGAGCTCGTAGCAGGAGTGAGGGGGGTGGGCGGGGGGAGAGGAAATACAGCATCCCGCCTGGTTAGGTTCACATTGCTGCTGCTGTGGGATCTTGCTGTTCACGCACAGGCCTGTGGCCTTTGCCCGCAAAGTAATTGAGATCTCAACTCTTAAATTAAAATAGCACACGGACTGCAAAGTGGGTTCGAAGGTCTCACATTTTAAGGAATTGGGAATGAGTGAGTTGCTGAACCGATTTCACAGGGGACTGAGGGGATATTCAGCCAGGATCACACTGCTGCGTGTGGGATCTTACTGTGCAATCAATACTGCTGTCAGTTTGTACAGTGCAACAATGGTGTAGAAACAGAGAGAGATAGAGAAATCCCAGATCAGAAATTCTGAACTCAATTTGCAAAGTGTTATCATTTTGGCGATCTCCCTGTGTACACGTTGCCAGCAGAATTCACAAAATTAATAATATTGGGGTCACTTTAGGGCAGCAGGGTGGCGCAGTGGGTTAGCACTGCAGCCTCACGGCGCCGAGGTCCCAGGTTCGATCCCGTCAGTGTCCGTGTGGAGTTTGCACATTCTCCCCGTGTCTGCGTGTGTTTCACCCCCACAACCCAAAGATGTGCTACGTTGGTGAATTGGCCACCCTAAATTGCCCCTTAATTGGAAAAAATGAATTGGGTATTTTAAATTTATTTTCAAAAAATTAAACAATAAAAAAATAGTGGGGTCACTTTCAAAACAAATTCATTGACTGTAAAGTAATCTCGATGGCTCGGAATAACAGTCCCTTAACTTGAAGCGGGTATAATTCTGGAATGAAGCCTGTATTTTAGGCCGAGACATAAATATGAGGGAGAAATTAAATTGGCAGGGGGCCATTTGAATTCAGGTTACTGTTGTTGTGAGTGTTGGATTCCTGTGCCTGACTCTCTCTCTCTCTCCTTCCCAACTACTGGGGTACTGGGGTGAGGGGGAGACAGAGCGCGGAGTACGGAAAGAGTGTGGGGAGGGGTGTGAGGGAGATTAGAGAGAGGGAGAGGAGAAAGACAGAGAGAGCATGAAGGGAGAGGGAGGCTGTGAAAAAGAGAGGCTTTCTCTCCCTCTCTACCTTCTTTCCATTCTTGTCTCCCTCTCTCTCTGTCTCCCCAGCGTTCTGCCACTATCTGTCCATCTCTCTACAGCATTTTAGTGTCTCTTTAAACCTTTAATCTATGAAAACCACCCCACAAACTGCAATGGGGAGTCTCATCCCTTCTTTCTGGGGATACCCTGATTTGGGAAAAGAATAGAAATAAATGGTGGGAGGGAGACTTTAAAAAGTCTCTAAACGGACCGGGCAGTGGGTTTCCCAGTTTAAAGAGGGGAGTTTCTCTCTTTCTGGGGACAGTGGATGTGTCTCCAGACTGGGAATACCCATGGTGTTCAGGGGGGGGAGTATAGGGGGGGCAGGGGGAGATGGAAGAACAAATATAGCAGGCTATGGAAGGAATATGCCCCCCCCCCCCACTCACCTGCCTGTCCCTGACAGGATCACATTGCTGGTTGTGGGATCCTGCTGTGCATCAATGGCCTGCTGCATTTCCTAAACTTCAACTTAGAGACCACACACATTTAAAATTAAACTAGTTGTCTGAGTGTAAAGCAGTCGGGAGGGGGTGAGGGAGTGGGTGTGAAATGAATAGGCCGCAGCCTGGGTAAAGATTTGTCCTCAATCCCAGTGGTGTTTGTGTTTTAGACAGGGCGGTGGCATTGGAAGGATTTCTGAGGGGGTTTTGTGGTGAAATATCCCTGTCTCTGTCCCTCCAGCTTTCTATATCTCTCTCTTTCCAATCTCTCTCTCTTTCCAATCTCTCCCTCTTTCCCATCTCTCTCTCTTTCCAATCTCTCCCTCTTTCCCATCTCTCCCTCCTTCCCAATCTCTCCCTCCTTCCCAATCTCTCCCTCCTTCCCAACCTCTCCCTCTTTCCAATCTCTCCCTCCTTCCCAATCTCTCCCTCCTTCCCAATGTCTCCCTCCTTCCCAATCTCTCCCTCTTTCCAATCTCTCCCTCTTTCCAGCCATTTCTTTCTCTATTTCACCTTGTAGTAAATGTAAAAGAAAATCCCAATGCGATTTGTCGAGAGATAAGAGAGAGGGAGAGGGAAAACAGAGAGAGGGTGGAGGGAGAGCGAGAGGAAAAGAGAGGGGAGAGAGAGGTCGGAGGGAGATGGAGAGAAAAAGAGAGGTGGAGAGAGAAAGACAGAGAGAGATACAGTGAAAAGGAAAGGGTCTGTGGGTGGGGTTCTGCTGTGTTCAGTCAAGCTGGGCCCAGTTACATTGTGTTTTAGAAAGTGCGATTTTACACAAACTACAGCCCTGAGACAGTCGATTTGAAAATGTCTCCTGAGGGAAAGAAGCCCTGTGAGAAAATGAGAGGGGGCGTGGGAGAAATTCCCTGTCTCTTTTTTCCCCACCGCACCTCCCCCCTCCCCCACCACAAGCCTCTCTCTCTCTCTCCGGCTACCTCTCTCTATATTTCCTCTTCCAATAAAATGATAGAAACACCAATGTGATTTGTCGTTATTTGAATGGGGGGCTGGCGGGGGTGGGGAATGTGTGTGTGTGTGGGGGGGGGGGGGCGGGGGAGGTTGAGTGGGAGGTTGTTAAGAGACACAGGATATGGACTGGGCTCCTGTATCCATCATGTTTATTTATTGTGGGATCTTGCTGTGCACACTGCAACATGTAAATGTGAACACACCGCCTTTCCTAATGTTGCCCAGGTGCTGGGATTGAAGTTGTAAATGTGAGGCAGTGTCAGGGACTGTTTCTAATCCCAGAGTATCTCCTGTGCTGAAGATGGGCTGATTAGTGAAGTGTTGGTGATGGGGAGGGGGGTGCATGTGTGTGTGTGTGTGTGTCTGGGGCAGGCTGGGGGGGGGCAGGCTGGGCTGGGGGGGGGGGGGGTAATTCAGTCACCGAGTTCTCCAAAGTCTCCAAACTTTCCCCCACTCCCCCCACCTCACTGCCAGTTTCAAAGAGGGACTTTCATTTCACTTCAATGAGACAATTGGCCAATTGCAGAGTGCCCGTGTTTTACTGGAACGTCAGTGTTGTGTGTGGAAAAGCCCAGGGCAGCGTTTGAATTGACTTTGACAAAATTTCTGCTTGTCAGATTCTCTGTCTCTTTCCCCGTCTTACTCCCCGAGTCAGAGAAATGGGTGAAGAGAGACTGGCGAGGGAGGGGAGAGAGCGAGGGAAACAGGAATAGAGAACAGAATAGAGGTGGAGTTTGGTGGGAGGGTCAAAGAGGGGATGGGGAGGTGGGGGGGGGGGGGGGGGTAGGCACACAGTATATGGGGGTCTCCAGTGTGGAGTCAGTGCCCTGCTCCCAGTCTCAGGGGGGTGGGGCAGGGGAGGGTTAGGTTATGTCCCCCCGCCCCCCCCCCCCCAAAGGTGCTTTACAGTCCATGAACTAGTTTAATTTGACATTGTGTGTGGTCACTAAGCTGACAGTCCAGGGAAGGCTGCAGGCCAGTGGTGCACAGCAAGATCCCACAGACAGCAATGTGATCCTATCCGGGTGGGGAGGTGGGAGACACACTTTCCTTCCCCTGCCCGCTGACATCCTCCCTCCCTCTCCCCCGTACCCACACCCTCTCTCTGAACACGCCCCACCCCACCCGTGAACACCATCTGTATTGCCAGTCTGCAGACACTTCCCCTCTGCCCCCAGAAAGAGTTACCCTGCCCTCTGTGCACTGGCAAATCAGCTGCCCATTCCTTTAGGAGTCTTTTTCCAATCGCCCTTCCAGCAAATATTTCTATTCCCCAATCCGGTGCAGAAAGTGGGAGAAGTTAGCGGAAGCTGAGTTGAAAGTTGTTTAACACCAGACTGCATTCTGGATTCATGCTAGCAGGTTTATACATGGCGATGACGTGAGGCTTTAGTGACATTCGCAGGAATCAGTTTGAATTGAGATTTAGTGACAGGCTGACTTTCAATTTGTCCCTTTGTCTCTCTTTACCCATGTCTCTCTCTATTTCCTCAGTCTGTGTCTCGTTCTGTCTCTCTCTGACTGTCTGTCTCTCCCTGTCTCCCGCTCCCTCTGACTGTCTCTCTCTCTTTACCTCTCTCTCTCTCTGACTGTCTCTCTCTCTCTTTACCTCTCTCTCTCTCCCTCCGCTCCTGCCTTTCTGTCTCTGCCAGTCTCTCCCTCGCGTTGTCTCTCTCTCTCTCTGCCTGTCTCTCTCCCTCTCTCTTTACCTCTCTCTCTCTCTCTGACTGTCTCTCTCCCTCTCTCTTTACCTCTCTCTCTCTCTCCCTCCGTCCCTGCGTTTATGTCTCTGCCAGTCTCTCCCTCACTCTCTCTCTCTCCCTCTGACTGTCTCTCTCTCTCTCTTTACCTCTCTCTCTCCCTCCGTCCCTGCCTTTATATCTCTGCCAGTCTCTCCCTCAATCTGTCTCTCTCTCTCCCTCTCTCTGACTGTCTCTCTCTCTCTCTTTACCTCTCTCTCCGTCCCTGTCTTTATATCTCTGCCAGTCTCTCCCTCAATCTGTCTCTCTCTCTCCCTCTCTCTCTGACTGTCTCTCTCTCTCTCTTTACCTCTCTCTCTCTCTCCCTCCGTCCCTGCGTTTATGTCTCTGCCAGTCTCTCCCTCACTCTCTCTCTCTGACTGTCTCTCTCTCTCTCTCGCTTTACCTCTCTCTCTCTGCCTGTCTCTCTCCCTCTCTCTTTACCTCTCTCTCTCTCTGACTGTCTCTCTCCCTCTCTCTTTACCTCTCTCTCTCTCTCCCTCCGTCCCTGCGTTTATGTCTCTGCCAGTCTCTCCCTCACTCTCTCTCTCTCCCTCTGACTGTCTCTCTCTCTCTCTTTACCTCTCTCTCTCCCTCCGTCCCTGCGTTTATGTCTCTGCCAGTCTCTCCCTCACTCTCTCTCTCTCTCTCTCTGACTGTCTCTCTCTCTCTCTCTCTCTCTGACTGTCTCTCTCTCTCGCTTTACCTCTCTCTCTCTCTCTGACTGTCTCTCTCTCTCTCTCTTTGCCTCTGTCTCTCTCCCTCCGTCCCTGCGTTTATGTCTCTGCCAGTCTCTCCATCACTGTCTCTCCCTCTCTCACTCTGACTGTCTCTCTCTCTCTTTACCTCTCTCTCTCTCCCTCCGTCCCTGCGTTTATGTCTCTGCCAGTCTCTCCCTCCCTCTCTCTCTCTCTCTCTGACTCTCTCTCTCCCTCTCTCTCTCTCTGACTGTCTGTCTCTCTCTCTCTGACTGTCTCTCTCTCTCTCTTTACCTCTCTCTCCGTCCCTGTCTTTATATCTCTGCCAGTCTCTCCCTCAATCTGTCTCTCTCTCTCCCTCTCTCTCTGACTGTCTCTCTCTCTCTCTTTACCTCTCTCTCTCTCTCCCTCCGTCCCTGCGTTTATGTCTCTGCCAGTCTCTCCCTCACTCTCTCTCTCTGACTGTCTCTCTCTCTCTCTCTTTACCTCTCTCTCTCTCTCCCTCCGTCCCTGCGTTTATGTCTCTGCCAGTCTCTCCCTCCCTCTCTCTCCCTCTCTCTCTCTCTGACTGTCTCTCTCTCTCTCTTTACCTCTCTCTCTCTCTCCCTCCGTCCCTGCGTTTATGTCTCTGCCAGTCTCTCCCTCCCTCTCTCTCTCTCTCCCTCTGACTGTCTCTCCCTCCCTCTCTCTCTCTCTCTCTCTGACTGTCTCTCTCTCTCTCTCGCTTTACCTCTCTCTCTCTGCCTGTCTCTCTCCCTCTCTCTTTACCTCTCTCTCTCTCTGACTGTCTCTCTCTCTCTTTACCTCTCTCCCTCTCCCTCCGCTCCTGCCTTTCTGTCTCTGCCAGTCTCTCCCTCGCTTTGTCTCTCTCTCTCTCTGCCTGTCTCTCTCCCTCTCTCTTTACCTCTCTCTCTCTCTCCCTCCGTCCCTGCATTTATATCTCTGCCAGTCTCTCCCTCCCTCTCTCTCCCTCTCTCTCTCTCTGACTGTCTCTCTCTCTCTCTCTTTACCTCTCTCTCTCTCCCTCCGTCCCTGCGTTTATGTCTCTGCCAGTCTCTCCATCACTGTCTCTCCCTCTCTCACTCTGACTGTCTGTCTCTCTCTCTCTTTACCTCTCTCTCTCTCCCTCCGTCCCTGCGTTTATATCTCTGCCAGTCTCTCCCTCCCTCTCTCTCCCTCTCTCTCTCTCTGACTGTCTCTCTCTCTCTCTCTTTACCTCTCTCTCTCTCCCTCCGTCCCTGCGTTTATATCTCTGCCAGTCTCTCCCTCCCTCTCTCTCCCTCTCTCTCTCTCTGACTGTCTGTCTCTCTCTCTCTGACTGTCTCTCTCCCTCCGTCCCTGCGTTTATATCTCTGCCAGTCTCTCCCTCCCTCTCTCTCTCTCTCTCTCTCTCTGACTGTCTGTCTCTCTCTCTCTGACTGTCTCTCTCCCTCTCTTTACCTCTCTCTCCGTCCCTGTCTTTATATCTCTGCCAGTCTCTCCCTCAATCTGTCTCTCTCTCTCCCTCTCTCTCTGACTGTCTCTCTCTCTTTACCTCTCTCTCTCTCCCTCCGCTCCTGCCTTTCTGTCTCTACCAGTCACTCTCTCTACCTCCTCCCCCCCGTCTTTTTCTCTCTCTCTCCATAAACAGTAAACACTTGGAATAGAACATAGAACAGTACAGCAGAGAACAGGCCCTTCGGCCCCTCGATGTTGTGCCGAGCCTTGTCCGAAACCAAGATCAAGCTATCCCACTCCCTGTCATTCTGGTGTGCTCCATGTGCCTATCCACTAACCGCTTGAAAGTTCCTAAAGTGTCCGACTGCACTCTCACAGCAGGCAGTCCATTCCACACCCTAACCACTCTCTGAGTAAAGAACCGACCTCGGACATCCCTCCTATATCTCCCACCCTGAATCTTCTCGTTATGCCCCCTTGTAACAGCGACATCCACCCGAGGAAATAGTCTCTGAACGCCCACTCTATCTGTCCCCCTCATTTTCTTATAAACCTCTATTCAGTCGCCTCTCATCCCCCTCCGCTCCAAAGACAAAAGCCCTAGCTCCCTCAAACTTCCCTCATAAGACCCATCCTGCAAACCAGGCAGCATCCTGGTGAATCTCCTTTGCACCCTGATGCACGAGCAATGACCACTAAAGCGAGGTTGTCGTCCAACTGAAGGCTTTAATAAGCTGGACGTTTCCCCCAGCAGCTCAGGCTGGGGCGGCACGGGCTCTTATACCCCGCCTAGCAGGGCGGAGCTTTCATACATTCTAACCAATAGAAAGCATTCAGTTTCCACCAATGGTGCTTCAGCCTATCAGGTACCGTAATACCTATAATACCACATTCACCCCCTGTTAAAAAAGAGTCCGGCGGGGGTGGTGGCCTGAAACTACAAAACATGGCACCGTGGTATAATTAGTTATGGAGATACTGTAATACCTCCGTACAGTGTTTAGTAACTATTTACAAGTCTGATAGCTGTGTACATTCGATGGTTTCTATTTACAGATTACAATTAAAATGAAGCAATCAGTCGATCGGGGGCCCTGGCCGTCCTCTCTGACCGTCGGAGCTTTTTCTGACTCCGGTGGAGGCTCGGGCGTCTGAGACTCCGGGAGCGTGGCTTCCATCTCCATGGCTGCTTCGGCACTCCTCGACGGCGCTGGTGGGGAAAACGGTTGACCTGGAAGGGGGCGTCGGTGGGTGGGGGGGGGGGGGGTCCTCGGCGGGGCCGATGGAAGGGCCGATCCTCCGGGAAGGTGCTGCCGTGGAGGGGAGGGTGGGACTGGCGGCTGGAATGTACATGGGGTTCCGGCGGGCGCCAGGTCCCATAGGGAGACCGTATCTTGTCGGCCGTCGGGGTATGTCTCATAGGCGTACTGGGGTTAGCGTGGAGCAGATGGACCCTCTCGACCAACGGGTCCGACTTGTGCGCCCGCACGTGTTTTCAGGGCAGGATGGGACCGGGTGCTGCCAGCCAGGTCGGGAGCGAGGTCCCAGAGGAGGACTTCCTGGGGAAGACAAGGAGACGTTCGTGAGGTGTCTGGTTGGTGGTGGTACAAAGCAGTGACCGGATGGAGTGGAGGGCATCTGGGAGGACTTCTTGCCAGCGGGAGACTGGGAGGTTCCTGGACTGTAGGGCCAGTAGGACGGTCTTCCAGGCGGTTCCCTTCTCCCTCTCTACCTGTCCGTTACCCCGGGGGTTGTAACTGGTCGTCCTGCTCGAGGCGATGCGCTTGCTGAGCAGGAATTGACGCAGTTCGTCGCTCATAAAGGAGGACCCCCTATCACTGTGTATGTAAGCGGGGAACGCGAACAGTGTAAAGATACCCTGGAGGGCCTTGATAACGGTCTTTGCGGTCATGTCGGGGCAGGGGATGGTGAACGGGAACAGTCCTCGTCAATCACGTTCAGGAAGTACGTGTTGCGGTCGGTGGAGTGGAGGGGGCCTTTGAAGTCCATGCTGAGGCGTTCAAAGGGACGGGAAGCCTTTATCAGGTGTGCCCTCTCTGGCCGGTGGAAGTGCGGTTTGCACTCCGCGCAGATTTGGCAGTCCCTGGTGGCCGTCCTGACCTCCTCGATGGAGTAGGGCAGGTTGCAGGTCTTGGCAAAATGGAAAAGGCGAGTGGCCCCCGGGTGGCAGAGGTCCTCGTGGAGGGCTCGGAGGCGGTCCACTTGTTCGGTGGCACATGTGCCGTGGGACAGGGCGTCAGGAGGTTCGTTTAGCTTCCCGGGACGATACAAGATCTCGGAGTTGTAGGTGGAGAGCTCGATCCTCCACTGCAAGATCTTGTCGTGTTTTATCTTGCCCCGCTGTGCATTATTAAACATCAATGCAACCGACCGTTGGTCAGTGAGGAGAGTGAATCTCCTGCCGGCCAGGTAATGCCTCCAATGTCGCACAGCTTCCACTATGGCCTGGGCCTCCTTTTCGACTGAGGAATGGCGGATTTCGGAGGCATGGAGGGTACTGGAGAAGAAGGCCACGTGTCTGCCCGCTTGGTTGAGGGTGGCCGCCAGAGCTACGTCGGACGCATCACTCTCGAGCTGGAAGGGGAGGGACTCGTCGATGGTGCGCATCGTGGCCTTTGCAATGTCTGCTTTGATGCGGCTGAAGGCCCGGCGGGCCTCTATTGACAGGGGAAGAACTGTGGGTTGGATCGGGGACGGGGCTTTTCCGCGTAGTTGGGGACCCACTGGGCATAGTAGCTCAGGCAACATTTCAGGGCCTTGGAGCAGTGAGGGAGGGGGAACTCCATAAGGGGGCGCATGCGTGCAGGGTCGGGGCCTATAACTCCATTTCGCGCCTTGTAGCCGAGGATGGCTAGACGGTCGGTGCTAAACACGCATTTATCCTTGTTGTATGTCAGGTTAAGGATTTTAGCGGTCTGGAGAAATGTTCGGAGGTTGGTGTCGTGGTCCTGCTGGTCGTGGCCGCAGACGGTGACATTATAGAGATACGGGAATGTTGCCCGTAAACCGTGCCAGTCAACCATTCGGTCCATCTCGCGCTGGAAGACCGAGACCCCGTTGGCTCATGTCACAACAATGATTACTGGAATTAAAACCTGAGATATAATTGTTAGTGTCAGCGACATGCAAAATATTTCAAAATGCATATTATTGTAGCAAGTTAAAAAAATTAATACATCTCGTTGGTGATCAATGGATTGAATGGAATCAGTTCCTTCCCATGAGCATTCTGTCGGAATATTATCAGCGTTTTAATGGTCTGTCTTTGGTTCTCAGTTCCATCAGGTCCGGTTTCCGAAGCTGCGCGCGGCATTCCCCATTCCCGCAGCCGGTCAGTGAGTTTCCCGTTGTGGCCTCCCCATGGCGTGGGGAAACCCGCGGACATGGGGGCGCTGCCGGCGAAGGGGAGGATCCTGCCCAGGGAGAACCCCATTGATTGGGATTGTGAGCTGAACAGATGCATGTTTAATTGATGTTATTATCGTTGTGTGGTCAGGAATTACAGATTCTATTCCACTGAATAACAATCTCCATTTCATTATTGTATAAACAATAATGAGAAACGGTCTGTGATTGTTGGAATGAACAATCCTGCGGCAATCACAGTCAAAGATGCAATGAAATGTTTTCAGTCATTTGCTGTGTTTAATGGACTGAAAAACAATTTTCTATTGATGTTGCGAAATAATAATTGGTTGTAATGTTTGTTGAACTTCAACATAATGAACAAACACGGAATGAATGAATGAGTTAATTGTTTATTCGGCCAAGCAGTGAGTTCGAGTTCACTCTCATTATTGGGATAAATTACGTCAACAGGTGACTGATCTTCGACAGAAAATAATTAAATAATTCAAGTAATAAACACTCCATCTGTCATAATTTCACCAGTTTCAAGATATTTAATATCTGGACTCCGGATAGGATTTGGATTTGTTTGTTGTAACGTGTACCGAGGGACAGTTACAATGAATTCTCTATTCCAGATCTAACAGATCATTTAGTCGATGAGAAGAAACCAAAGTCCGTTAATGGGGCAACGAAAGGTCCACACTGCAAATACCGAGACAGCGGCATCGAGTGAAGCATCCAGGAGTAGTATTAATCAGATCAGCCCAGAAGAGGGTCGTTTCGCAGTCCAGTAACAGTGGGGAAGAAGCTGTATTTGAATCTGTTTCTGCGTGTTCTCAGACTTTTGTATCTCCTGACCGATGGCAAAAGTTTGCAGTTAGTAAGCCGGTTGGATGGCTCTTTGATTATGCTGCCCGCTTTCCCAAGGCAGCGGTAGATACAGGCAATGGATGGGAGGTGGGTTCGCCTGATGGACGAGGCGGTGTTCACGACTCTTCGATGTTTCTTGCGGTCTTAGGCTGAGCAATTGCGACACAACGCTGCAATGCAGCCAGATAGGATGCGTTCGATGCTGCACCTGTAAACGTTGGTAAGAGTCAGTGGGGTCATGCCGAATTTCCACAGTTTCATGAGGAAGTATAGGCCCTGTTGTGATTTCTTAGTGGTAGCGTCGACGTGCTTGGAGCAGACAGATTTTTGGTGATGTGCGCAACAAGGAATTTGAAGCTATCAACCATCTCCACCTCGGCCCCGCTGATGCACACAGTAGTGTGTACAGTACTTAGCTTCCTAAAAACAATGACCAGATCTTTAGTTTCCCGTCATTGAGGGAGAGATTGTTGTCGCTGCACCACTCTACTGGATTCTCTATCCCCCTCCCGTATTATGACTTATCGTTGTTCGAGATCTGACCGAGCAGCAAACTTTAAATGGAGTTGGAGCCACATATTGCCACACGTCCTGGCTGTATAGGTAGTGTCGTACGGGGCTAAGCACGCAGCCTTCTGGGCACCGGTAATGAGAACAATCGCGGAGAAGGTCAGAATGATTGTGTCCGAAAGCGGAGCGTTAGTCAATGAATATGAGACTGACGTCGGAGCCCTTGTTGTGGAGATGTTCCAGGGATGAGTGTCGGGCCAGTGAGATGGCGTCTGCTGAGGACCGGTTACGGCACTATGCAAATTGTCGTGGATCGAGGCATCCGAGGAGTGTGGTGTTGATGTGCTTCATGGCCAAACTCTCGAAGCACTTCACTTCGATCGATGTCAAGGCCAACGGACGGTAGCCTTTGAGGCAAGTTGTCTGGTTCTTCTTTCTTCTGGATATTTTATTGTTTTTTTCAGTGGTTGCAAAATATCCGTCTCCCATTGAACAACACCTCCACCTGATTGTAACTGTGTGAACAATTGCCCCGTCCGGGCCCCCCTCACCATCGCCACCATATTGTGAATGTGTGTGTGTGAGGTTGTGAACACCGAACACTTCTGTCCGCCCACTCTCCACACCCTCCACGTTATTGTGAACAGATGTGTGAGGTTGTGAACTATGAACCCACCACATGACCTCCTCATCACCTCCCTACTTTGCTGTGAGTGCGTATGAGGTTGTGAAAAACTAGCACGTACAAGCGTTCCTAAGTCTGCCCTTCGAAATGACTGTGAGAGTGTCAGTGTGTGAATTGGGGAACAAGTGTTCCGCCGCCACAACCTCACCGTCCTCTTCAACTGATAGTGATCATGTGTGTGAAGTTGTGAACTATTTCCCGGTTCAATCGACACGACAGCATATCCAATATGTTCTGAGAGTGTGAGGTTGAGAACAATTCCCCATACAACCGCGGCCTCAGAACGCCACCCATATTATTGAGAGTGAGTGTGAGGTTCAGAACAACTGCCGGGTCCAACCGCCCTCGTCACAACTCCCTCCACCTCAGCGTGAGGGGATTGATGTGGTGCAGAGTTGCCCCTCCCAAAGGCATATCAGCCGACTGTATTGTGAGTGTGTGAGGTTGTGGACAAGTACTCTGTCCAACCGCCCCGAACGACTAATTCGGGAAAATCCCAAGGCTTATTACACGTACATAAAAAGCAAGAGGGTAGCCAGGGAACGGATTGGCCCACTGAAGGATAGGCAAGGGAATCTATGTGTGAAGCCAAGGAAATGAGCGAGGTACTAAATGAATACTTTGCATCAGTATTCACCAAAGAGAAGGAATTAGTGGATGTTGAGTCTGGAGAAGGGTGTGTAGATAGTCTGGGAGATAAGTCCCCAGGGCCTGATGGGATCTACCCCAGAATACTGAAGGAGGCTGGAGAGGAAATTGCTGAGGCCTTGACAGAAATCTTTGGATCCTCACAGTCTTCAGGTGATGTCCCCGAGGACTGGAGAATAGCCACTCTTGATCCTTTGTTTAAGAAGGGTAGCAAGGATAATCCAGGGAACTACAGGCCGGTGAGCCTTACGTCAGTAGTAAGGAAATTACTGGAGAGAATTCTTCGAGACAGGATCTACTCCGATTTAGAAGCAAATGGACGTATTAGTGAGAGAGCATAGTTTTGTGAAGGGGAGGTCGTGTCTCACTCAATTGATAAAGTTTTTAGAAGAGGTCACAAAGCTGATTGATGCAGGTAGGGCAGTGGATGTTGTCTATATGGACTTCAGTACGGCCTTTGACAAGGTCCCTCATGGCAGACTGGTACAAAAGGTGAAGTCACATGGTATCAGGGGTGAGCTGCCAAGGTGGAAACAGCGGGCAGCACGGTAGCATTGTGGATAGCACAATTGTTTCACAGCTCCAGGGTCCCAGGTTCAATTCCGGCTTGGGTCACTGTCTGTGCGGAGTCTGCACATCCTCTCCGTGTGCACGTGGGTTTCCTCCGGGTGCTCCGGTTTCCTCCCACAGTCCAAAGATGTGCAGGTGAGGTGGATTGGCCATGATAAATTGCCCTTAGTGTCCAAAATTGCCCTTAGTGTTGGGTGGGGTTACTGGGTTATGGGGATAGGATAGAGGTGTTGACCTTGGGTAGGGTGCTCTATCCAAGAGCCGGTGCAGACTCGATGGGCTGAATGGCCTCCTTCTGCACTGTAAATTCTATGAGAACTGGCTAGGTCATAGAAGGCAGAGAGTAGCAATGGAAGGATGCTTTTCTAATTGGAGGGCTGTGACCAGTGGTGTTCCGCAGGGATCAGTGCTGGGACCTTTGCTGTTCATAGTATACATAAATGATTCGGAGGATAATGTAACTGATCTGATTAATAAGTTTGCAGACGACACAAAGGTTGGTGGAATTGCGGATAGCGATGAGGACTGTCAGAGGATACAACAGTATTTAGATCGTGTGGAGACTTGGGCGGAGAGATGGCAGATGGAGTTTAATCTGGACAAATGTGAGGGAATGCATTTTGGAAGGTCAAATGCAGGTAGGGAATATACAGTGAATTGTAGAACCCTCAAGAGTATTGAAAGTCAGAGACATCGAGGTGGACAGGTCCACAGGTCACTGAAAGGGGCAACACAGGTGGAGAAGGTAGTCAAGAAGGCATACGGCATGCTTGCCTTCATTGGCTGGGGCATTGAGGAGAAGAATTGGCAAGTCATGTTGCAGCTGTATAGAACCTTAGTTAGGCCACACTTGGAGTGTTCAATTCTGGTCGCCACACTACCAGAAGGATGTGAAGGATTTAGAGAGGGTGCAGAAGAGATTTACCAGAATGTTGCCTGGTATGGAGGGCATTAGCTATGAGGAGCGGTTGAATAAACTCGGTTTGTTCTCACTGGAACGAAGGAGGTTGAGGGGCGACCTGATAGAGGTCTACAAAGTTACGAGGGGCATAGACAGAGTGGATAGTCAGAGGCTTTTCCCCAGGGTAGAGGGGTCAATTACTAGGGGGCATAGGTTTAAGGTGAGAGGGGCAAGGTTTAGAGTAGATGTACGAGGCAAGTTTTGTACGCAGAGGGTAGTAGTGGGTGCCTGGAACTCGCTACCGGAGGAGGTGGTGGAAGCAGGGACGATAGTGACATTTAAGGGGCAACTTGACAAAATATGAATAGGATGGGAATAGAGGGATACGGACCCAGGAAGTGTAGAAGATTGTAGTTTAGTCGGGCAGCATGGTCGGCACGGGCTTGGAGGGCCGAAGGGTCTGTTCCTGTGCTGTATATTTCTTTTTACACCTTCCAACTTATTGTCAGTGTGTGTGTGAGGTTGTCAACTCCTGCCCCATCCACTGGGCTCGTCATCCGCCAGCTACTGTGAGTGTGTGTGACGTTGTGAACATCTGGCCCATCCAGCCGGTTCCTACTCCCCTGCCTCACTGTGAGTGTGTGTGACGTTGTGAACATCTGGCCCATCCAGCCGGTTCCTACTCCCCCGCCTCACTGTGAGTGTGTGTGACGTTGTGAACATCTGGCCCATCCAGCCGGTTCCTACTCCCCCGCCTCACTGTGAGTGTGTGTGACGCTGTGAACATCTGGCCCATCCAGCCGGTTCCTACTCCCCCGCCTCACTGTGAGTGTGTGTGATGTTGTGAACATCTGGCCCATCCAGCCGGTTCCTACTCCCCCGCCTCACTGTGAGTGTGTGTGACGTTGTGAACATCTGGCCCATCCAGCCGGTTCCTACTCCCCCGCCTCACTGTGAGTGTGTGTGACGTTGTGAACATCTGGCCCGTCCAGCCGGTTCCTACTCCCCCGCCTCACTGTGAGTGTGTGTGACGTTGTGAACATCTGGCCCAGCCAGCCGGTTCCCACTCCCCCGCCTCACTGTGAGTGTGTGTGACGCTGTGAACATCTGGCCCATCCAGCCGGTTCCTACTCCCCCGCCTCACTGTGAGTGTGTGTGACGCTGTGAACATCTGGCCCATCCAGCCGGTTCCTACTCCCCCGCCTCACTGTGAGTGTGTGTGACGCTGTGAACATCTGGCCCATCCAGCCGGTTCCTACTCCCCCGCCTCACTGTGTGTGTGTGTGACGTTGTGAACATCTGGCCCATCCAGCCGGTTCCTACTCTCCCGCCTCACTGTGAGTGTGTGTGACGCTGTGAACATCTGGCCCATCCAGCCGGTTCCTACTCCCCCGCCTCACTGTGAGTGTGTGTGACGCTGTGAACATCTGTCCCGTCCAGCCGGTTCCTACTCCCCCGCCTCACTGTGAGTGTGTGAGCGACGTTGTGAACATCTGGCCCATCCAGCCGGTTCCTACTCCCCCGCCTCACTGTGAGTGAGTGTGACGTTGTGAACATCTGGCCCGTCCAGCCGGTTCCTACTCCCCCGCCTCACTGTGAGTATGTGTGACGCTGTGAACATCTGGCCCATCCAGCCGGTTCCCACTCCCCCGCCTCACTGTGAGTGTGTGTGACGTTGTGAACATCTGGCCCATCCAGCCGGTTCCTACTCCCCCGCCTCACTGTGAGTGTGTGTGACGTTGTGAACATCTGGCCCGTCCAGCCGGTTCCTACTCCCCCGCCTCACTGTGAGTGTGTGTGACGCTGTGAACATCTGGCCCATCCAGCCGGTTCCCACTCCCCCGCCTCACTGTGAGTGCGTGTGACGTTGTGAACATCTGGCCCATCCAGCCGGTTCCTACTCCCCCGCCTCACTGTGAGTGTGTGTGACGTTGTGAACATCTGGCCCGTCCAGCCGGTTCCTACTCCCCCGCCTCACTGTGAGTGTGTGTGACGTTGTGAACATCTGGCCCACCCAGCCGGTTCCTACTCCCCCGCCTCACTGTGAGTGTGTGTGACGTTGTGAACATCTGGCCCATCCAGCCGGTTCCTACTCCCCCGCCTCACTGTGAGTGTGTGTAACGTTGTGAACATCTGGCACATCCAGCCGGTTCCTACTCCCCCGACTCACTGTGAGTGTGTGTGACGTTGTGAACATCTGGCACATCCAGCCGGTTCCTACTCCCCCGCCTCACTGTGAGTGTGTGTGACGTTGTGAACATCTGGCCCATCCAGCCGGCTCCTACTCCCCCGCCTCACTGTGAGTGTGTGACGCTGTGAACATCTGGCCCATCCAGCCGGTTCCCACTCCCCCGCCTCACTGTGAGTGTGTGTGACGTTGTGAACATCTGGCCCATCCAGCCGGTTCCTACTCCCCCGCCTCACTGTGAGTGTGTGTGACGCTGTGAACATCTGGCCCATTCGGCCGGTTCCTACTCCCCCGCCTCACTGTGAGTCTGTGTGACGTTGTGAACATCTGGCCCATCCAGCCGGTTCCCACTCCCCCGCCTCACTGTGAGTGTGTGTGACGTTGTGAACATCTGGCCCATCCAGCCGGTTCCCACTCCCCCGCCTCACTGTGAGTGTGTGTGACGCTGTGAACATCTGGCCCATCCAGCCGGTTCCTACTCCCCCGCCTCACTGTGAGTGTGTGTGACGCTGTGAACATCTGGCCCATCCAGCCGGTTCCTACTCCCCCGCCTCACTGTGAGTGTGTGTGACGCTGTGAACATCTGGCCCAGCCAGCCGGTTCCCACTCCCCCGCCTCACTGTGAGTGTGTGTGACGTTGTGAACATCTGGCCCATCCAGCCGGTTCCTACTCCCCGCCTCACTGTGAGTGTGTGTGACGTTGTGAACATCTGGCCCATCCAGCCGGTTCCCACTCCCCCGCCTCACTTTGAGTGTGTGTGACGTTGTGAACATCTGGCCCATCCAGCCGGTTCCTACTCCCCCGCCTCACTGTGAGTGTGTGTGACATTGTGAACATCTGGCCCATCCAGCCGGTTCCTACTCCCCCGCCTCACTGTGAGTGTGTGTGACGTTGTGAACATCTGGCCCGTCCAGCCGGTTCCTACTCCCCGCCTCACTGTGAGTGTGTGTGACATTGTGAACATCTGGCCCATCCAGCCGGTTCCTACTCCCCGCCTCACTGTGAGTGTGTGTGACGTTGTGAACATCTGGCCCATCCAGCCGGTTCCTACTCCCCCGCCTCACTGTGAGTGTGTGTGACGTTGTGAACATCTGGCCCATCCAGCCGGTTCCTACTCCCCCGCCTCACTGTGAGTGTGTGTGACGCTGTGAACATCTGGCCCATCCAGCCGGTTCCTCCTCCCCCGCCTCACTGTGAGTGTGTGTGACGGTGTGAACATCTGGCCCATCCAGCCGGTTCCTACTCCCCCGCCTCACTGTGAGTGTGTGTGACGCTGTGAACATCTGGCCCATCCAGCCGGTTCCTACTCCCCCGCCTCACTGTGTGTGTGTGACGTTGTGAACATCTGGCCCATCCAGCCGGTTCCTACTCCCCCGCCTCACTGTGTGTGTGTGTGACGTTGTGAACATCTGGCCCATCCAGCCGGTTCCTACTCCCCGCCTCACTGTGAGTGTGTGTGACGTTGTGAACATCTGGCCCGTCCAGCCGGTTCCCGCTCCCCCGCCTCACTGTGAGTGTGTGTGACGCTGTGAACATCTGGCCCGTCCAGCCGGTTCCCGCTCCCCCGCCTCACTGTGAGTGTGTGTGACGTTGTGAACACCTGCCCCATACTGCGGCTCCTCATGCCTTCCATCAGGGTCCCAGTTGCGAATCCAGAATTGGGTCACTGTCTGTAGAGAGGATGTACGTTTTCTCCTTGTCTACGAGGGGCTCCTGCGGGGGCTCCTGTTCCTTCCCACAATTCCCAAAAGTTAGGAATGTGGCGACCAGGGGCTTTTCACAGTAACTTCGTTGCAGTGTTAAGCCGACTTGTGACAATGAAGATTTTAATAATTATTTTAATCATTATTATATTATGACTATTTGTGTGAGGTTATGGAAAATTATCCCGTCCGGCCGCTCCCTCACCTGCACCTATGAATTTGATAGAAATTAGTCTTCCAGTATGTTCATAAATAGAGTTTGCGATGTTTTCGTCCCCTCGCGTGAGCACGGTGGCACAGTTGTTCGCGCTGCTGCCTCACAGCTCCAGGGTCCCAAGGTTCAATTCGGGCCTCGGATGGTTCAATTCCATCCGAGACCGTTGCATGGAATTTTTTCTTTCTCCCCGTGTGTGCGTGGGTTCCCTCCGGGTGCTCCGGTTTCCCCACAGTCCAAAGATGTGCAGGTTAGGTGGATGGGCCGTGATAAATTGTCCCTTGGTGTTCAAAAGGTTGGGTCGTGTTCCTACGTTACGGGGATAGGTTGGACGCCTGAGGTTGAGTCGTCTGCTTTTCCCACAGCCTGTGCACACTCGATGGGCTGAATGTCCTCCTTCGGCACTGTAAGTTCTATGATTCGATGATCATGTGACCACACAAATTTCTAAATACTGCTACTTACGCGAAAGTGGCGTAAGGGAAGTGAACCGAGTTTCTCTTCTTCCGATCCGTCACAGCACCTATAAGAAAATGGTACAGAGGCTGAAGAGGGGTTTCTGTGAGAAGCCCAAATAAAACGGTCCAGGGGCAGCATGAAAATTCATTGATGGAGAGTTTACGGCGTCGATTACAGAATCAGTTAAGTTACAGCGCAGAAGGAGGCCATTCAGCCCATCGAGTCTGCACCGGTCCTACTTCAGCCCACACCTCCACCCTATCCCCGTAACCCCACGGAAACCTTTGGGACACTAAGGGCTATTTCTCACGGCCAATTCACCGAACCTGCAAACTTTCGATTCTGGGGGGAAAGGGGAGCACCCGGAGGAAACCCACGCAGACACGGGGAGAACGGTGCAGACTCCACACAGACAGTGACCCAAGCCGGAAATCGAGCCTGGGAATCCTTGAGCTGTGACATAACTGTGCTCGGCGCTCTGGCACCGTGCTACCCTCACCGATCGGTGAACGTGATATGACAGGACAATTTCTCTCCAGATGGTGCTGACAGCGAGCTGCTGTAAGATGAAGATGTGCTGAATGGATCAAAGACATAGAGAGGAAATAATAACAGGAAGGGATAACTTATTTTGAAAAAAGTACCCAAATAATGCAGCACAAATTTAAATGTTAAGACCTTTGTCATTTTTTGATTTGATTTGATTTGTTTTATTATTGTCACAGGTATTAGTATACAGTGAAAAGTAGTGTTTCTTGCCTGCTGTACAAACCCTGCATCAGGAAGGAGGGACTGCAGAATATAATATGACAGTTAAAACAAGGTGTAGCGAAAGGATCAACTTAATACGAGGTAGGTCCATTCAAAAGTCTCATTGCGCTCGGGAAGAAGCTGTTCTTGTGTCGGTTGGTACGTGACCTCAAACTTTGCTATCTTTTACCTGACGGGAGGAGGTGGCAGAGAGTCTGTCCGGGGTGCCTGGGGTCCGTAATTATGCTGGCTGCCTTTCTGAAGCAGCGGGAATTGTAGACAGAGTCAATGGGTGGGAGGCCGGTTCGCGTGATGGACTGGGCTACATTCACCACCTTTCGTAGTTTCCTGCGGTCTTGGGCAGAGCAGGCTCCATACCAAGCTGTGATACACCCAGAAAGAATGCTGTCCATGGTGCATCGGGAGAAGTTGGTGAGGATCGTAGCTGACATGCCAAATTTCCTCAGTCTTCTGAGAAAGTAGAGTCGTTGGTGGGCTTTCTTAACTATAGTGTCGGCATGGGGGGGACCAGGACAGGCTGTTGGTGATCTGGACACCTAAAAACTTGAAGCTCTCGACCCTTTCTACTTCCTTCCCATTGATGTGGACAGGGGCATGTTCCCCACTACGCTTCCTGACGTCGATGATTATCTCCTTCGTTTTGTTGACATTGAGGGAGAGATTATTGTCGTCGCACCAGTTCACCAGATTCTCTATCTCATTCCTGTACTCCGTCTCGTCATTGTTTGAAGTCCGACCCACTACGGTGGTGTCATCAGTAAATTTGAGAATCGGGTTGGAGGGGAATTTGGCCGCACAGTCAGAGGTGTATAAGGAGTACAGTAGGGGGCTGAGGACACAGCCTTGTGGGGCACCGGTGTTGAGGATGATCGTGGAGGAGGTGTTGTTGCCTATCCTTACTGATTGTGGTCTGTGGGTTAGAAAGTTCAGGATCCAGTCGCAGAGGGAGGAGCCAAGGCCAAGGCGACGGAGTTTGGAGATGAGTTTCGTCGGAATGATGGTGTTGAAGGCTGAGCTGTCGTCGATAAATAGGAGTCTGACATAGGAGTCTTTGTTATCTAGTTGTTCCAGGGATCAAGGCAATCCCGTACCTCACACAGACACAAACTCAGACAGGCTGGGTCAGTACATCTTTCAAAAGGAGCGAGATCCATTCTCCACCTTTAACTTGGAGAGGTGTATCTGGCCTGTGTGTGACCCAAGTCACACACTGACTCTGAACATCCTCGCAGCAGCTTGGGGACAGACTTTTCTAAAGCACTTTTCATAACCTTTGGGTATCACAAACTGCTTCACAGGCAATGGAGCCCTTTTGAAATCTAGTCAGGAGTAATTTAGGAAATGGACCAGCTAATTTCAGAGAGAGACACAGAAACAGGATGAGATTGTGCTGTACATGTTTCACAGCTGTCACTGAGACACACACGAGATGTACAATATCAATTATTATTCTGAAGCATGTGATTAAATCAGCCCTGAGACTGAATTCCAGTGTTTCAGAGTAAAGCTCCATCTACACTGCCCATCAAACACTCACAACGCAAATACTGTCTGGGATTAAATACAGAGTCAAAATCCCTCTGTCCTGTCCAAGGAATTTTTCATTGCAGATAGTTATTTTTATTTTTTGGAAAAGCAGAACTTAAATTGCACCAAATCCCAGGGTGGACTCTTGTTTATTTCAGCCCTTCACATTCAAACGTGAAGTTTAAGCTCCGATTACAGGTCTCTGTTTGTCTCTGTCTGTATATTCAATGTTCCTGTAGCTTATTCACTTGTCTGAAGTATTTGAATAATAGGCCTTGGTTAATCAATCCTTTCTCACAGCACATGGAAGTTGTGAATCTTCAAGGCTCTCAGTCTAATGTAGTTAAAAAACAACTGCTTCCTTTGATCCTCAATCCATTTCCCAACCCGAAATAGATCTCACACCTTTCCACAATGCAGGAATATCTCCATGAAAACCTCTAATCAGTTCCCCATACACTTGTTAAACTTGCCTGTGTGAAGTAAATTCCACTGACAGATTCCGAAAGCTGCACAGAGCAATGACTGCTTATTTTAAACTTTGAAACGGAACTATTTTAACTTGTCCATCAGTCCTATTAAACAGAAATGTTGTCCCTGTGGGCTGACAGTCTCTCAGCAAGATTGAAACATTGAGGGACCCCGCGTCCTGCATTTGACAACATTTGTGGCACTTCCACAATCTACGATACATTGCTGTCTGTATTGTGTGAATCCAGCTGTGAAATATCTGTCCAGTTTAAACTTCCACTGTTTCCTCCTTCTCATCATTGATAAAGATCACGGTTTGATCACCCCTCTGCCTGAGGTGGGAGTGGGACCATCCAGGGCTGCAGGCCCAGCCTCCTGTCCCCCCACCCCTCTGCCTGAGGTGGGAGTGGGACCATCCAGGGCTGCAGGCCTGGCCTCCTGTCCCCCCCACCCCTCTGCCTGAGGTGGGACTGGGACCATCCAGGGCTGCAGGCCCGGCCTCCTGTCTCGTACCCCTCTGCCTGAGGTGGGAGTGGGACCATCCAGGGCTGCAGGCCCAGCCTCCTGTCCTCCCACCCCTCTGCCTGAGGTGGGACTGGGACCATCCAGGGCTGCAGGCCCGGCCTCCTGTCTCGTACCCCTCTGCCTGAGGTGGGAGTGGGACCATCCAGGGCTGCAGGCCCAGCCTCCTGTCCTCCCACCCCTCTGCCTGAGGTGGGACTGGGACCATCCAGGGCTGCAGGCCTGGCCTCCTGTCCCCCCACCCCTCTGCCTGAGGTGGGAGTGGGACCATCCAGGGCTGCAGGCCCAGCCTCCTGCCCTCCCACCCTCTGGCCCGCACCTCGGGGGCATCCTCCACTGCCGGGGGCAGGGCGGAATAGACATTATGTGGGGGCGGCAGCCTCCCGTCGCTCCGCTGCCCCCGCGGTGCCCTCGCCCTCCCGCCTGCTCACGCGGCAGCTGGGGGGGAAGTGCTATGCCCACCCTACCATGACCATTGAGGCGGGCACCCGTGCGATGGGCGGGGCTGTCGGCCCCTCGGCCATCGTAGCCGCCTCGCGGATGTACGGCAAGGCCGGGTTCTTCCTGCGGGCCGAGCAGGCGGCCCACCGGGCCCTGGAAAGGGGGCTCACGGTGGGCGGGACACACGTGGCGGTGGAGACGCTGGAGGCCACCGCAGAACGTGTTGTTCTATCAAACGTCCCAGCCTCCCTCCCCACCGAGCTCCTCCTGCCCCATCCCAACCTACTGGGGGAGGTCAGGTCCGGGGCGGCGCCGCTGACGCTCGGCCTGCGGGACCCCTCCCTCCGCCATGTCTACTCCTTCCGCCGCCAGGCTCCTGTCCGCCTGAGCCGGGAGGGGGAGGGGGATGCTGCCGGGGCCTCTCCCGCCATGGAGGCCGTGCAGCAGGGCGATCCCTAGCCGCCCCCTCCCCGCAAGCGCCGCCTGCCCGGGCAAGGGGGGGTTTGCTGCCCCCTCCCCGGGCGAGGGGTGGGGGTCTCCCGTGTTGGTGCCCATCCCCCCGACGCCTGGCCCGGGGCACACAATGAAGAGAAGCAAGGCCAGGGGGGCCTCCGAGGCCCCCGAGCCACTCGAGCTGCTGTCGCCCCCCGAGCAGGAGGACCCGGGGTCGAGCGGAGTCGAAGCCCCTGGGGGCCCGTCCCGCCCGGTGCAAGTTTCCTCCCCGGACGCCTCCTCTTCACCATCGCCGGGGGCCGGCAGCAGCAGCGACCGCTCATCGTGCCGCTGTGGGCCGTGGACAGGGGAGGATTTTTACTCCGACCTCTTCTCTCCGGGTCCGTCCAGCGAGGACGCTTGCAGAGTTCTGTGGGAGGACCTGCCGCAGGTGGGCCCGGAGGGCGCCGGGAAGCTCGATAATGCCATCAACCTCCAAGAGCTGACCGGCCCCCTGGACAGCCTCTCACGGGGCAAATCCCCAGGGCTGGACGGGCTGACCGTGGAGTTCTTCGGGGCGTGCTGGGACGGCCTGGGGAGAGACTACGCGGGGGTCCTGGGGGAATGTACCGCGACCGGGGAGATGCCCCTTTCGTGGCGCAGGGCCGTCATTGCCCTGCTGCCCAAGAAGGGGGATCTCCGCCGACTTAAGACCTGGCGACCGGTCTCCCTCCTCAGCACGGACTATAAAATCTTCGCCAAGGTGCTGTGTTTACGCCTTGGCCCCGAGCTGGACCACATGATCCACCCTGACCAGTCCTACACAGTCCCGGACCGCACAATCTATGACAATATCCACCTGGCCCGGGACATTATTCACTTTACCCAGAGGACTGGTATGTCGAGCGCCTCCCTGTCTCTTGACCAGGAGAAGGCGTTCGACAGGGTGGGGCCCGGGGATTTGCTCGGGACTCTGCGAGCTGTCGGGTTCGGGTGGTATTTTGTCGCCCGGTCCGGTTACTGTCCGCCGCCTCGGAGAGTCTGATTAAGGTTAACGGGTCCCTGACGGCGCCCCTTCGCTTTGGGAGAGGAGTGCGTCAGGGCTGCCCCCTGTCCGGCCAACATTATTCCCTCTGCGTGGGGCCTTTCCTGTGCCTCCTGCGGAGGGGGTTCACGGGGCTGGTTCTGCGCGAGCCGGACGGGGGGGTGGTCCTCTCGGTGGACGCTGATGCCGTGTTCCTCATGGTCACTGACCCCGGGGACCCCCGGAGGATGCGAGAGAGCCAAGCTGTCTACTCCGCCGCGTCCTCCGCACGGATCAACTGGGCCAAATGTTCCGGACTCCTGGTCGGTCCGTGGCAGGTGGACCCCCTCCCGGAGGAGCTCGGGCCCTTCAGCTGGAGTCGGACCAACAGCCTCGACCTGGGAGTCCATCTTTGCCCGGCAGAGGGAGCCTGGCCGGCGAACGGGCAGGAGCTGGAGACCAAGGTCACCGCTGGCCTGGGACGCTGGACAGGACGGCTCCGAGTGCTGTCCCACAGGGGCCGAGTTCTCGTCATAAACCAGCTGATCGCCTCCATGCTGTGGTCGCGGCTGGTCACTGACTCCCCCCCCTGGCTTTGTCCCACCATCCAGAAAGCCCGGCTTCGGTTCCTCTGGGACAATCGACTGCACGGGGTCGCTGCGGAGGTCTGGAGTCTCCCGATGGCGGAGGGCGGTCAGGCGCTGGTGTGCCTCCGCACCCAGACTGCCACTTTCCACCCTCAGACTCTGCAGCGTTACCTGGACGCTGAGCCTCCTCCACGGTGGGGCCCTGGCGACGGATTTCTCCCCCCAGGGGCTCGGCCTGAACTACGACGTGCAGCTCCTGTCTGTGGACCAGCAGGGTCTTCGGAACTCTCTGTTGGCGCTGCCCGTCTTGTACCAGGACCTCCTCAAAGTCTGGAACACGGTCTCCAGGCGCCGCAGCTCTCCCCCGTCAGGAGTGGCGGATGTCGTAAGGGAGGCGCTGCTCAGGAATCCGCACCTCCGCCAATCTCCATTCGGGTGGCTGGCGGAGCGGAGGGCGGTGGGTGCCGTGGGCAGGGCTGGGTGGCGGAGGGCGGTGGGTGCCGTGGGAAGGGCTGGGTGGGGGAGGGCGGTGGGTGCCGTGGGAAGGGCTGGGTGGGGAGGGCTGTGGGTGCCGTGGGCAGGGCTGGGTGGCGGAGGGCGGTGGGTGCCGTGGGAAGGGCTGGGTGGCGGAGGGCTGTGGGTGCCGTGGGAAGGGCTGGGTGGCGGAGCGGAGGGCGGTGGGTGCCGTGGGCAGGGCTGGGTGGCGGAGGGCCGGGCTGTGGGTGCCGTGGGCAGGGCTGGGTGGCGGAGGGCGGTGGGTGCCGTGGGAAGGGCTGGGTGGGGGAGGGCCGGGCTGTGGGTGCCGTGGGCAGGGCTGGGTGGCGGAGGGCGGTGGGTGCCGTGGGAAGGGCTGGGTGGGGGAGGGCCGGGCTGTGGGTGCCGTGGGCAGGGCTGGGTGGCGGAGGGCGGTGGGTGCCGTGGGCAGGGCTGGGTGGCGGAGGGCTGAGGGTGCCGTGGGAAGGGCTGGGTGGCGGAGGGCTGTGGGTGCCGTGGGAAGGGCTGGGTGGCGGCCGGGGGTCCCTGGAGCGGGGGCAGGCGCTGCCCACGGGCACACTCGAAGCTTTCCGGGCTGGCTGGGCCCCGCAGGGGGTGGGCTGCCGGACTGACCCCCATTCTCACACTTTCATTGGGCGGGTATTGGGGGAGGTTTGGTCTCTTTTCCTGTTCTGTTGGGGCTGTGCTCCACCCGCGGTTTGGGGCACTCCCCACATTTTGTTTTGTCCATCAGTTACTTCTGGTCTGTTTTGCTTTGTTGTGTCCCAGCTCCAGGCCGATGCCAGCGGCGGGCGCTGCCTCACCCTGCCCGCGGGAAGAGCGGGCAGGACAGGCAATCTCAGGGAAAACATACCCAAATAAACATTATATAGACATCAAATAAACAGCACCATCAAACTGTCCGACCCGAGACAATGCTGCTGGGGGAGGGGGACCGCGGCTGCTGGGGAGGGGGACCGCGGCTGCTGGGGGAGGCGGACCGCGGCTGCTGGGGGAGGGGGCCGCGGCTGCTGGGGGAGGGGAACCGCGGCTGCTGGGGGAGGGTGACGGGGACCGAGGCAGCTGGGGGAGGGGGAGGGGGACCGCGGCTGCTGGGGGAGGGGAGGGAGACCGTGGCTGCTGGGGAGGGGAGGGGGACCGCAGCTGCTGGGGGAGGGGGACCGCGGCTGCTGGGGGAGGGGGACCGCGGCTGCTGGGGGAGGGGGACCGCAGCTGCTGGGTGAGGGGGACCGCGGCTGCTGGGGAGGGGAGGGGGACCGCAGCTGCTGGGGGAGGGGGACCGCGGCTGCTGGGGAGGGGGACCGCGGCTGCTGGGGGAGGGGAACCGCGGTTGCTGGGGGAGGGGGACCGCGGCTGCTGGGGGAGGGGGACCGCGGCTGCTGGGGGAGGGGGACCGCGGCTGCTGGGGGAGGTGGACCCCGGCTGCTGGGGAGGGGGACCGCGGCTGCTGGGGGAGGGGGACCGCGGCTGCTGGGGGAGGGGGCCGCGGCTGCTGGGGGAGGGGAACCGCGGCTGCTGGGGGAGGGGGACCGCGGCTGCTGGGGGAGGGGGACCGCAGCTGCTGGGTGAGGGGGACCGCAGCTGCTGGGGGAGGGGGAACGCGGCTGCTGGAGGAGGGGGAGGGGGACCGCGGCTGCTGGGGGAGGGGGACCGCGGCAGCTGGGGGAGGGGGACCGCGGCTGCTGGGGGAGGGGGACCGCGGCTGCTGGGGGAGGGGGACCGCAGCTGCTGGGGGAGGGGGAACGCGGCTGCTGGGGGAGGGGGAACGCGGCTGCTGGGGGAGGGGGAGGGAGACCGCGGCTGCTGGGGGAGGGGGAGGGGGAACGCAGCTGCTGGGGGAGGGGGAGGGAGACCGCGGCTGCTGGGGGAGGGGGAGGGGGAACGCGGCTGCTGGGGAGGGGGACCGCGGCTGCTGGGGAGGGGGACCGCGGCTGCTGGGGAGGGGGGCCGCGGCTGCTGGGGGAGGGGGACCGCGGCTGCTGGGGGAGGGGGACCGTAGCTGCTGGGGGAGGGGGAACGCGGCTGCTGGAGGAGGGGGAGGGGGACCGCGGCTGCTGGAGGAGGAGGACCGCAGCTGCTGGGGGAGGGGGAACGCGGCTGCTGGAGGAGGGGGAGGGGGACCGCGGCTGCTGGGGGAGGGGGAGGGGGACCGCGGCTGCTGGGGAGGGGGACCGCGGCTGCTGGGGAGGGGGGCCGCGGCTGCTGGGGGAGGGGGACCGCGGCTGCTGGAGGAGGGGGAGGGGGACCGCGGCTGCTGGGGGAAGGGGAGGGGGACCGTGGCTGCTGGGGGAGGGGGACCGTGGCTGCTGGGGGAGGGGGACCGCGGCTGCTGGGGGAGGGGGACAGCGGCTGCTGGGGGAGGGCGAGGGGGACCGCGGCTGCTGGGGCGGTGGAGGGGGACCGCGGCTGCTGGGCGAGGGGGAGGGTGACCGCGGCTGCTGGGGGAGGGGGAGGGGGACCGTGGCTGCTGGGGGAGGAAGAGGGGACCGTGGCTGCTGGGGGAGAGGGGGAGGGGGACCGCGGCTGCTGGGGAGGGGGAGGGGGACCGCGGCTGCTGGGGGAGGAAGAGGGGACCGTGGCTGCTGGGGGAGAGGGGGAGGGGGACCGCGTCTGCTGGGGAGGGGGACCGCGGTTGCTGGGGGAGAGGGAGGGGGACTGCGGGTGCTGGGTGAGGGGGACCGCGGTTGCTGGGGGAGAGGGAGGGGGACCGCGGCTGCTGGGGGAGGGGGGGAGGGGGACTGCGCTGCTGGGGGAGGGGAGGGGGACCGCGGCTGCTGGGGGAGGGGAGCGGGACCGCGGCTGCTGGGGGTTAGGAGGGGGACCGCGGCTGCTGGGGGACGGGGGAGGGATCGCGGCTGCTGGGGACAGGGAAGGGGGAACGTGGCTGCTGGGGGGGAGGGGGACAGCGGCTGCTGGGGGAGGGTGGAGGGATCGTGGCTGCTGGGGGAGGGGAGGGCGGCCGCGGCTGCTGGGGGAGGGGGGCACGGATCGTGGCTGCTGGGGGAGGGGGGGACGGCGGCTGCTGGGGAGGGGACCGCGGCTGCTGGGGGAGGGGGACCGCGGCTGCTGGTGGAGGGGGAGGGGGACCGCGGCTGCTGGGGCAGGGGGACCGCGGCTCCTGGGGGAGGGGGACCGCGGCTGCTGGGCAAGGGGAGGGGGACCGCGGCTGCAGGGGGAGGGGGACCGCGGCTGCTGGGGGAGGGGGAGGGAGACCGCGGCTGCTGGGGGAGGGGTAGGGGGACCGCGTCTGCTGGGGGTGTGAGGGGGACCGTGGCTGCTGGGGGAGGGGTACCGCGGCTGCTGGGGGAGGGGGACCGCGGCTGCTGGGGGGGGGGACCTCGGCTGCTGGGGGAAGGGGGAGGGATCGTGGCTGCAGGGGAAGGGGAGGGGGAACGCGGCTGCTGGGGGGGAGGGGGACAGCGGCTGCTGGGGGGGGGGGACCTCGGCTGCTGGGGGAAGGGGGAGGGATCGTGGCTGCTGGGGGAGGGGAGGGTGACCGCGGCTGCTTGGGGATGGATCGTGGCTGCTGGGGGAGGGGGGGACGGCGGCTGCTGGGGGAGGGGGATCGCGGCTGCTGGGGAATGGGGAGGGATCGCGGCTGCTGGGGAGGGGGACCACAGTTGCTGGGGAGGTGGAGGGGGACTGCGGCTGCTGGGGGACTGGGGAGGGGGGGCGCGGCTGTTGGGGGAGGGGGAGGGTGACCGCGGCTGCTTGGAGAGGGGGTGAGGGGGTGAGGGTGAGGGGGGCCGCGGCTGCTGGGGGAGGGCAGCGGGGATGCTGGGGGAAGGGGTGTGGGGGGGGCGCGGCTGCTGGGGGAGGGGGGAGGGTGACTGCGGCTGCTTGGGGAGGGGGTGAGGGGGTGAGGGTGAGGGGGGCCGCGGCTGCTGGGGGAGGGGGAGCGGGGCTGCGGCTGCTGCGGGAGTGTGGTACATTGGCGAGACCATGCAGACGCTGCAACAACGAATGAATGGACATCGCGCGACAATCACCAGGCAGGAATGTTCCCTTCCAGTCTCGGAACACTTCAGCAGTCAAGGGCATTCAGTCTCTGATCTCCGGGTAAGCGTTCTCCAAGGCGGCCTTCAGGACGCGCAACAACACAGAATCGCCAAGCAGAAGCTTATAGCCAAGTTCCGCACACATGAGTGCGGCCTCAACCGGGACCTGGGATTCATGTCGCATTACATTCATCCCCCACCATCTGGCCTGCGAAATCCTACCAACTGTCCTGGCTTGATACAATTCTCACCTCTTTAACCTGGGGTTACCCCATCTCTGGATCTGTAAAGATTTAATCACCTGCTAATGCTCGCATTCCTAGCATTGTTTCGCATCTTTGAATTTGTCTATATATGTGTTTCTGGAACAGACCTCTGCATTCACCTGAGGAAGGAGCAGCGCTCCGAAAGCTAGTGACATCGAAACAAACCTGTTGGACTTTAACCTGGTGTTGTAAGACTTCGTATTATTTACAGTGGACACTGTGTAATATATCATTATTTACAACAGTCCCTGGGTAGTATGACTTTATTTACAGTGGTCCCTCGGCAGTATAGCTTTATTTACAGTGATCCCTGGAAGTATATCATTATTTACTGTGGTCTCTGATTAGAATATCATTATTTACAGTGGGCACTGTGCAGTGTCTTATTTAAAGTGGTTCCCGGGTTGTTTATCATTATTTACAAAGCTCTCTGGGTGGTATATCTTTATTTACAGTGGTTCCTGGGTGGTTTATCTTTATTTACAGTGGTCCCTGGGTGGTTTATCTTTATTTACAGTGGTCTCTGGGTGGTTTATCTTTATTTACAGTGGTCCCTGTGTGGTTTATCATTATTTACAGTGGTCCCTGGTAGTATGTCATTCTTTACAGTGGTCCCTGGGTAGTATATCATTACTTACTGTGGTCCCTGGGTAGTATATCATTATTTACAGTCGTCCCTGGGCAGTATATCTTTATTTACAGTGACCCCTGTGTAGTACATCATTATTTACAGTTGTCCCTGGGTAGTATATCATTAGTTACAGTGGCCCCTGGGTAGAATATCAGTATTTACAGTGACCCCTGTGTAGTACATCATTATTTACAGTGACCCCTGTGTAGTACATCATTATTTACAGTGGCCCCTGGGTAGAATATCATTATTTACAGTTGTCCCTCAGTATTATATCACTATTTACAGTTGTCCCTGTGTAGAATATCTTTATTTACAGTGGTCCCTGGTAGTATATCATTCTTTACAGTGGTCCCTGGTAGTATATCATTCTTTACAGTGGTCCCTGGGTAGTACATCATTATTTACTGTGGTCCCTGGGTAGTATATCATTATTTACAGTGGCTGTGTGCAGTATATCATTATCTGCAGTGGTCCCTGGGAAGTATATCATTATTTACAATGATCACTGGATAGTATATCATTATATGCAGTGGTCCCTGGGTAGTATATCATTATTTACAGTGACCCCTGTGTAGTACATCATTATTTACAGTTGTCCTTGGGTAGTATATCATTAGTTACAGTGGCCCCTGGGTAGAATATCAGTATTTACAGTGACCCCTGTGTAGTACATCATTATTTACAGTGACCCCTGTGTAGTACATCATTATTTACAGTGGCCCCTGGGTAGAATATCATTATTTACCGTTGTCCCTCAGTATTATATCACTATTTACAGTTGTCCCTGTGTAGAATATCTTTATTTACAGTGGTCCCTGGTAGTATATCATTCTTTACAGTGGTCCCTGGTAGTATATCATTCTTTACAGTGGTCCCTGGGTAGTACATCATTATTTACTGTGGTCCCTGGGTAGTATATCATTATTTACAGTGGCTGTGTGCAGTATATCATTATCTGCAGTGGTCCCTGGGTAGTATATCATTATTTACAATGATCACTGGATAGTATATCATTATATGCAGTGGTCCCTGGGTAGTATATCATTATTTACAGTGGTCCTTGTATAGAAAGTCTTTAATTACAGTGGTTCCTGGGCGTGATACCTTTATTTACAGTGGCCACTGTGTAGTATATCATTATTTACAATAGTCCCTGGGTGGTATAATTTTATTTACAGTGGTCCCTGGGTGGTATTTCTTTATTTACAGTGGTCACTGGCTGGTATATCATTATTGACAGTGGTCCCTGTGCAGTATATCTTATTTACAGTGGTTCCTGGGTAGGTTATTATTATTTACAATGGTCCCTGGGTGGTTTATCTTTATTTACAGTGGTCCCTGGGTGGTGTACCTTTATTTACAGTGGTCACTGGCTGGTATATCATTATTGACAGTGGTCCCTGTGCAGTATATCTTATTTACAATGGTCCCTGGGTGGCATTTCTTTATTTACAGTGGTCCCTGGGTTATTTATAAATATTAACAGAGGCCCCGGCATACAATATCATTATTTACAGTGGTCACTGGGTAGTATATCACTATTTACTGTGGTCCCTGGGCAGTATATCTGTATTTACAGATGATGTGGAGATGCCGGCGTTGGACTGGGGTGAGCACAGTACGAAGTCTTACAACACCAGGTTAAAGTCCAACAGGTTTGTTTCGATGTCACTAGCTTTCGGAGCGCTGCTCCTTCCTCAGGTGAATGAAGAGGTCTGTTCCAGAAACGCATATATAGACAAATTCAAAGATGCCAATCAATGCTAGGAATGCGAGCATTAGCAGGTGATTAAATCTTTACAGATCCAGAGATGGGGTAACCCCAGGTTAAAGAGGTGTGAATTGTACCAAGCCAGGACAGTTGGTAGGATTTTGCAGGCCAGACGGTGGGGGATGACTGTAATGCGACACGAATCCCAGGTCCCGGTTGAGGCCGCACTCATGTGTGCGGAACTTGGCTATAAGTTTCTGCTCGGCGATTCTGCGTTGTCGCGGGTCCTGAAGGCCGCCTTGGAGAACGCTTACCCGGAGATCAGAGGCTGAATGCCCTTGACTGCTGAAGTGTTCCCCGACTGGAAGGGAACATTCCTGCCTGGTGATTGTTGCGCGATGTCCGTTCATTCGTTGTCGCAGCGTCTGCATGGTCTCGCCAATGTACCACGCTTCGGGACATCCTTTCCTGCAGCGTATGAGGTAGACAACGTTGGCCGAGTCGCACGAGTATGTACCGCGTACCTGGTGGGTGGTGTTCTCACGTGTAATAGTGGTATCCATGTCGATGATCTGGCACGTCTTGCACAGATTACCATGACAGGGTTGTGTGGTGTCGTGGTCACTGTTCTGAAGACTGGGTAGTTTGCTGCAAACAATGGTTCGATTGAGGTTGCGCGGTTGTTTGAAGGTAAGTAGTGGGGGTGTGGGGATGACCTTGGCAAGATGTTCATCGTCATCAATGACGTGTTGAAGGCTGTGAAGAAGATGACGTAGTTTCTCCGCTCCGGGGAAGGACTGGACGACGGAGGGTATTCTGTCGGTTGTGTCCCATGTTTGTCTTCTGAGGAGGTCGGTCCGGTTTTTCGCTGTGGCGCGTTGGAACTGTCGATCGATGAGTCGAGTGCCATATCCCATTCGTACGAGGGCATATTTCAACGTCTGTAGATGTCTGTTACACTCCTCCTCGTCTGAGCAGATGCTGTGTATACGGAGCGCTTGTCCATAGTGGGTGGCTTCTTTAATGTGTTTAGGGTGGAAGCTGGAGAAGTGGAGCATCATGAGGTTATCCATGGGTTTGCGGTAAAGCAAAGTGCTGAGGTGACCATCCTTGATGGAAACGAGTGTGTCCAAGAATGCAACTGATTTTGGAGAGTAGTCCATGGTGAGTCTGATGGTTGGATGGAACTTATTAATGTCATTGTGTAGTCGTTTCAGTGATTCTTCGCCGTGGGTCCAAAGGAAAAAAATGTCATCGATGTATCTGGTGTATAACATTGGTTGAAGGTCCTGTGCGGTGAGTAGGTCCTGTTCAAACTTGTGCATGAATATGTTGGCGTACTGGGGTGCGAATTTGGTCCCCATGGCTGTTCCGTGCGTCTGAATGAAGAACTTGTTGTCGAAGGTGAAGACGTTGTGATAAAGAATGAAGCAGATGAGTTCCAGAATTGCGTCTGGAGATTGGCAGTTTCGGTGTTGAGTACTGAGGCTGTTGCAGCAATGCCGTCGTCATAGGGGATGCTGGTGTAGAGTGCCGAGACGTCCATTGTGACGAGGAATGTTCCTGGTGCAACTGGTCCATGGGTGCTGAGTTTCTGTAGGAAGTCCGTCGTGTCGCGACAGAAGCTGGGTGTACCTTGTACGATGGGTTTCAAGATGCCCTCGATGTCGCCAGAGAGGTTCTCACACAGGGTCCCATTGCCTGAAACGATAGGGCGGCCTGGTGTGTTGGCCTTATGTATTTTTGGGAGGCAGTAGAGATCTCCAATGCGGGGAGTACGTGGGATGAGAGCACGTAGGGTGCTCTGAAGATCTGGATCCAAGGTCTTGATCAGTCTGTTAAGTTGGCGGATGTGTTCCTTGGTCGGATCTGCGGGTAACTGTCTGGAGTGTTCTTGGTTGTTCAGTTGTCGGTATACTTCTTTGCAGTAGTCCGTTCTGTTCAGTACGACAGTGGCCCCCCCTTTGTCTGCTGGTTTGATGACGATGCTGCGGTTGGTCTTGAGAGCGCGGATGGCATTGCGTTGTGCTTGGGTGACGTTCGGGGCTGTCTTCTGAATGCGACTGATGAATCTGGCATTGACGCGACTCCTGACGGCTTGAGCATACATGTCGAGTCTAAGGCAGCTGCCTTCCGGAGGGGTCCTCCGGAATGAGAGGGAATGAGACCGGGAATGAGACCTCTTCATTCACCTGAGGAAGGAGCAGCGCTCCGAAACCTAGTGACATCGAAACAAACCTGTTGGACTTTAACCTGGTGTTGTAAGACTTCGTACTGTGCTCACCCCAGTCCAACGCCGGCATCTCCACATCAATGATATAATACCCAGTGACCACGGTAAATAATGATACACTACCCAGGGACCACTGTAAATATTGATATACTATCCAGGGACCACGGAAAATAATGATGTACTACCTACGGTACATTGTAAATAATGATATTCTACCCGTGGTCCACTGTAAATATTGATATACAATCCAAGTACCACAGTAAATAATAATTAATATCCCAGGAGCCACTGTAAATGATGATATTCTACCCAGGGACCACTGTAAATAATGATATTGTACGCCGGGACCTCTGTTAATATTTATAAATAACCAGGGCGCTGTAAATATTGAGACATTACCCAGGGAACAATGTAACTAATGATATATTACCCAGGGACCACTGTAAATAATGATATACCACCCAGGACTACTGTCAATAATGATATACTATGCAGAATCCACTGTAAATTAAGAGGTACTACACAGGGCACACTATAAATGATGACATAATGTCCAGGGACCACTGTAAATAATGATATATTTCCCAGAGACCACTGTAAATAATGATATACCACCCAGGGACGACTGTCAATAATGATATACTATCCAGAATCCACTGTAAATTAAGAGGTACTACACAGGGCACACTATAAATGATGACATAATGTCCAGGGACCACTGTAAATCATGATGTGCCACTCTGGGACCACTGTAGATACTACACTACACTGGGACCACTGTAAAGGATGATATACTGCCCAGGGACCACTGTAAATAATGATATACTGCCCAGGGACCATTGTAATAATGATATACTACCCAGTGACCTGTGTAAATAATGACATACTTCCCAGGGACCACTGTAAATAATGATATACTGCCCATGGACCACTGTGAATAAAGATGTACTGCACAGTGCACACTATAATATATGACATACTGTCCAGGGACCACTGTAAACCATGATATACGACGCTGGGACCACTGTAAATAACGATATATTACGCAGGGACCACTGTAGAAAATGATATACTACCCAGGGACCACTGTAAATAATGATATCTTACCCAGGGACAACTGTAAATAATGATATACTGCTCAGGGACCACTGTAAATAATGAAATACTACCAGGGGCCCTCTGTAAATAATGATATACAACGCAGGGACGACTGTATATTGGATATGATACCCAGGGTCCACTGTAAGTAATGAGATACTCCCCAGGGAACACTGTAAATAAAGATATACTGCCCACGGTCCACTGAAAATAATGATATACTGCCCTGGCGCCACTGTAAATAATGAAATACTATCCAGTGACCACTGTAAATGATGATAACGACCCACAGCCAATGTAAATAATAGTATACTACACATCGACCAGTGTAAATAAGGATATAATACAAAGGGGCAACTGTTCATAACGATTTACTCCCCAGGGATCACTGTAAATAATGATGTACTACCCAGGGATCACTGTGAGTAATGATGTACTACCCAGGGATCACGGTAAATAATGATGTACTACCCAGGGATCACGGTAAATAATGATGTACTACCCAGGGACCATTGTAGATACTGATATTCTACCCAGGGTCCACTGTAAATATTGATATACTATCCAAGTACCACAGTAAATAATAATTAATAACCCAGGAGCCAGTGTAAATAATGATATTCTACCCAGGGTCCACTAAATATTGATATACTATCCAAGTACCACAGTAAATAGTGATTTACTATCCTGGGACTACTGTAGATAATGGTATACTACCCAGTGACCACTGTAAATAATGATATACTTTCCACGGTCCACTGTAAATAATCATATACACCCCAGGGACCACTGTAAATATTCATATACTACCCAAGGACCACTGTAAGTTATAACAAACTGCTCAGGGACCAGTGTAGATAATGATATCGACCCAGGGACCACTGTAAAGAATGATATTCTACCCAGGAACCACTGTAAATAATGATGTACTACCCAGGGTACATTGTAAATAATGATATTCTACCCGTTGTCCACTGTAAATATTGATATGCTCTCCAATAACCACAGTAAATAATAATTAATAGCACAGGAGCCAGTGTAAATAATGATATTCTACCCAGGGACCACTGTAAATATTGAGACATTACCCAGGGACCAATGTAAAGAATGATATATTACCCAGGGACCACTGTAAATAATGATATTCTACCCAGGGACCTCTGTAAATAATGATACAATACCCAGGGACCACTGTAAATAATGATATTCTACCCAGGGACCACTGTAAATAACGATATTCTACACAGGGACCACTTTAAACAATGATATAATAGTTCGAAGTCTTACAACACCAGGTTAAAGTCCAACAGGTTTGTTTCGATGTCACTAGCTTTCGGAGCGCTGCTCCTTCCTCAGGTGAATGAAGAGGTCTGTTCCAGAAACACATATATAGACAAATTCAAAGATGCCAATCAATGCTAGGAATGCGAGCATTAGCAGGTGATTAAATCTTTACAGATCCAGAGATGGGGTAACCCCAGGTTAAAGAGGTGTGAATTGTGTCAAGCCAGGACAGTTGGTAGGATTTTGCAGGCCAGACGGTGGGGGATGACTGTAATGCGACATGAATCCCAGGTCCCGGTTGAGGCCGCGCTCATGTGTGCGGAACTTGGCTATAAGTTTCTGCTCGGCGATTCTGCGTTGTCGCGGGTCCTGAAGGCCGCCTTGGAGAACGCTTACCCGGAGATCAGAGGCTGAATGCCCTTGACTGCTGAAGTGTTCCCCGACTGGAAGGGAACATTCCTGCCTGGTGATTGTTGCGCGATGTCCGTTCATTCGTTGTCGCAGCGTCTGCATGGTCTCGCCAATGTACCACGCTTCGGGCCATCCTTTCCTGCAGCGTATGAGGTAGACAACGTTGGCCGAGTCGCACGAGTATGTACTGCGTACCTGGTGGGTGGTGTTCTCACGTGTAATAGTGGTATCCATGTCGATGATCTGGCACGTCTTGCACAGATTACCATGACAGGGTTGTGTGGTGTCGTGGTCACTGTTCTGAAGACTGGGTAGTTTGCTGCAAACAATGGTTCGATTGAGGTTGCGCGGTTGTTTGAAGGTAAGTAGTGGGGGTGTGGGGATGACCTTGGCAAGATGTTCATCGTCATCAATGACGTGTTGAAGGCTGTGAAGAAGATGACGTAGTTTCTCCGCTCCGGGGAAGGACTGGACGACGAAGGGTATTCTGTCGGTTGTGTCCCATGTTTGTCTTCTGAGGAGGTCGGTACGGTTTTTCACTGTGGCGCGTTGGAACTGTCGATCGACGAGTCGAGTGCCATATCCCATTCGTACGAGGGCATATTTCAACGTCTGTAGATGTCTGTTACACTCCTCCTCGTCTGAGCAGATCCTGTGTATACGGAGCGCTTGTCCATAGGGGGTGGCTTCTTTAATGTGTTTAGGGTGGAAGCTGGAGAAGTGGAGCATCATGAGGTTATCCGTGGGTTTGCGGTAAAGCGAAGTGCTGAGGTGACCGTCCTTGATGGAAACGAGTGTGTCCAAGAATGCAACTGATTTTGGAGAGTAGTCCATGGTGAGTCTGATGGTTGGATGGAACTTATTAATGTCATTGTGTAGTCGTTTCAGTGATTCTTCGCCGTGGGTCCAAAGGAAAAAAATGTCATCGATCTATCTGGTGTATAACATCGGTTGAAGGTCCTGTGCGGTGAGTAGGTCCTGTTCAAACTTGTGCATGAATATGTTGGCGTACTGGGGTGCGAATTTGGTCCCCATGGCTGTTCCGTGCGTCTGAATGAAGAACTTGTTGTCGAAGATGAAGACGTTGTGATAAAGAATGAAGCGGATGAGTTGCAGAATTGCGTCTGGAGATTGGCAGTTTCGGTGTTGAGTACTGAGGCTGTTGCAGCAATGCCGTCGTCATAGGGGATGCTGGTGTAGAGTGCCGAGACGTCCATTGTGACGAGGAATGTTCCTGGTTCAACTGGTCCATGGGTGCTGAGTTCCTGTAGGAAGTCCATCGTGTCGCGACAGAAGCTGGGTGTACCTTGTACGATGGGTTTCAAGATGCCCTCGATGTAGCCAGAGAGGTTCTCACACAGGGTCCCATTGCCTGAAACGATAGGGCGGCCTGGTGTGTTGGCCTTATGTATTTTTGGGAGGCAGTAGATATCTCCAATGCGGGGAGTACGTGGGATGAGAGCACGTAGGGTGCTCTGAAGATCTGGATCCAAGGTCTTGATCAGTCTGTTAAGTTGGCGGATGTGTTCCTTGGCCGGATCTGCGGGTAACTCTCTGTAGTGTTCTTGGTTGTTCAGTTGTCGGTATACTTCTTTGCAGTAGTCCGTTCTGTTCAGTACGACAGTGGCCCCCCCTTTGTCTGCTGGTTTGATGACGATGCTGTGGTTGGTCTTGAGAGCGCGGATGGCATTGCGTTGTGCTTGGGTGACGTTCGGGGCTGTCTTGTGAATGCGACTGATGAATCTGGCATTGACGCGACTCCTGACGGCTTGAGCATACATGTCGAGTCTAAGGCAGCTGCCTTCCGGAGGGGTCCTCCGGAATGAGAGGGAATGAGACCGGGAATGAGGCCTCTTCATTCACCTGAGGAAGGAGCAGCGCTCCGAAAGCTAGTGACATCGAAACAAACCTGTTGGACTTTAACCTGGTGTTGTAAGACTTCGTACTGTGCTCACCCCAGTCCAACGCCGGCATCTCCACATCAATGATATAATACCCAGTGACCACGGTAAATAATGATACACTACCCAGGGACCACTGTAAATATTGATATACTATCCAGGGACCACGGAAAATAATGATGTACTACCTACGGTACATTGTAAATAATGATATTCTACCCGTGGTCCACTGTAAATATTGATATATAATCCAAGTACCACAGTAAATAATAATTCATATCCCAGGAGCCACTGTAAATGATGATATTCTACCCAGGGACCACTGTAAATAATGATATTGTACGCCGGGACCTCTGTTAATATTTATAAATAACCAGGGCGCTGTAAATATTGAGACATTACCCAGGGAACAATGTAACCAATGATATATTACCCAGGGACCACTGTAAATAATGATATTCTACCCAGTGACCACTGTAAATAATGATACACTACCGAGGGACCACTGTAAATAATGATATTATACACAGGGACAACTGTAAATAATGATATTGTACGCCGGGACCACTGTTAATATTTATAAATAACCAGGGCGCTGTAAATATTGAGACATTACCCAGGGAACAATGTAACTAATGATATATTACCCAGGGACAACTGTAAATAATGATATTCTACCCAGTGACCACTGTAAATAATGATACACTACCCAGGGACCACTGTAAATAATGATATTCTACACAGGGACCACTTTAAACAATGATATAATACCCAGGGATCACTGTAAATAATGATATACTACCCAGGGAACACTGTAAATAATGATATTCTACCCAGGGACCAATGTAAATAATGATATTCTACACAGGGACCACTTTGAACAATGATATAATACCCAGGGACCACGGTAAATAATGATATTCTACACGTGGTCCACTGTAAATATTGATATACTATCCAAGTACCGCAGTAAATAATAATTAATATCGCAGGAGCCAGTGTAAATGATGATATTCTACCCAGGGACCACTGTAAATATTTAATGTCGTGCTCTGTTTAATTTTACATTGTTCACTGTAGGGCACTGTTTCACTGTACCGTATTTAATGTCGGGCTGTGTTTAATTTTACATTGTTCAGTGTAGTGCACTGTTTCATTCTACCGTATTTAATGTTGGGATCTGTTTAATTTTACCTTGTAGCTTGTAGGGCACTGTTTCATTGTACTGTATTTAATGTCGGGCTCTGTTTAATTTTACCTTGTTCACTGTAGGTCACTGTTTCATTGTACTGTATTTAATGTCGGGCACTGTTTAATTTTACATTGTTCACTGTAGGGCACTGTTTCATTGTGCTGTATTTAATGTCGGGCTCTGTTTAATTTTACCTTGTTCAGTGTAGGGCACTGTTTCATTGTACCGCATTTAATGTCGGGCTGTGTTTAATTTTACCTCGTTGCTTGTAGGGCACTGTTTCATTGTACTGTATTTAATGCCGGGCTCTGTTTAATTTTACTTTGTTCACTGTAGGGCACTGTTTCATTGTACCGTATTTAATGTCGGGCTCTGTTTAATTTTACATTGTTAGTGGTAGGGCACTGATTCATTGTATCGTATTTAATGTCGGGCTGTGTTTAATTTTACATTGTTCACTGTAGGGCACTGTTTCATTGTACCGTATTTAATGTCGGGCTCTGTTTAATTTTACCTTGTTCAGTGTAGGACACTGTTTCATTGTACCGTATTTACTGTCGGGCTCTGTTTAAATTTACCTTGTTCAGTGTAGGGCACTGTTTCATTGTACCGTATTTAATGTCGGGCTGTGTTTTATTTTACATTGTTCAGTGTAGGGCAATGTTTCATTGTACCGTATTTAATGTCGGGCTGTGTTTAATTTTACCTTGTTCACTGTAGGCACTGTTTCATTGTACCGTATTTAATGTTGGGCTGTGTTTAATTGTACATTGTTCACTGTAGGGCACTCTTTCATTGTACCGTATTTACTGTCGGGCTGTGTTTAATTTTACCATGCTCAGTGGAGGGCACTGTTACATTGTACTGTATTTAATTTCGTGCTCTGTTTAATTTTACATTGTTCACTGTAGGGCACTGTTTCATTGTACCGTATTTAATGTCGGGCTCTGTTTAATTTTACATTGTTACTGGGAGGGCACTGATTCATTGTATCGTATTTAATGTCGGGCTGTGTTTAATTTTACATTGTTCACTGTAGGGCACTGTTTCATTGTACCGTATTTAATGTCGGGCTGTGTTTTATTTTACATTGTTCAGTGTAGGGCACTGTTTCATTGTTCCGTATTTAATGTCGGGCTGTGTTTAATTTTACCTTGTTCACTGTCGGCACTGTTTCATTGTACCGTATTTAATGTTGGGCTGTGTTTAATTGTACATTGTTCACTGTAGGGCACTCTTTCATTGTACCGTATTTAATGTCGGGCTGTGTTTAATTTTACCTTGCTCAGTGGAGGGCACTGTTACATTATACTGTATTTAATGTCGTGCTCTGTTTAATTTTACATTGTTCACTGTAGGGCACTGTTTCATTGTACTGTATTTAATGTCGGGCTGTGTTTAATTTTACCTTGCTCAGTGGAGGGCACGGTTACATTGTACTTTATTTAATGTCGTGCTCTGTTTAATTTTACATTGTTCACTGTAGGGCACTGTTTCATTGTACCGTATTTAATGTCGGGCTATGTTTAATTTTACATTGTTCACTGTAGGTTACTGTTTCATTGTACTGTATTTAATGTCGGGCTGTGTTTAATTTTACATTCTTCACTGCAGGGCATTGTTTCATTGTACCGTATTTAATGTTGGGCTCTGTTTAATTTTACCTTGTTCACTGTCGGGCACTGGTTCATTGTCCCGTATTTAATGTCGGGCTCTGTTTAATGTTACATTGTTCAGTGAAGGGCACTGTTTCATTGTACTGTATTTAATGTCGGGCTCTGTTTAATTTTGCCTTGTTTACTGTAGGTCAATGTTTCAGTGTACTGTATTTAATGTCGGGCTCTGTTTCATTGTACCGTATTTAATGTCGGGCTGTGTTTAATTTTACCTTGTTCAGTGTAGGGCACTGTTTCATATTACCGTATTTAATGTCGGGCTGTGTTTAATTGTACATTGTTCACTGTAGGACACTGATTCATTGTACCGTATTTAATGTTGGGCTGTGTTTAATTGTACATTGTTCACTGTAGGGCACTGTTTCATTGTACCGTATTTAATGTCGGGCTGTGTTTAAGTTTACATTGTTCAGTGTAGGGCACTGATTCATTGTCCTGTATTTAATGTCGGGCTGTGTTTAATTTTACATTGTTCCGTGTAGGGCACTGTTTCACTGTACCGTATTTAATGTCGGGCGATGTTTAATTTTACATTGTTCACTGTAGGTCACTGTTTCATTGTACTGGACTTAATGTCGGGCGCTGTTTAATTTTCCTTGTTGCTTGTAGGGCACTGTTTCATTGTACCGTATTTAATGTCGGGCTCTGTTTAATTTTACCTTGTTCACTGTAGGTCACTGTTTCATTGCACCGTATTTAATGTCGGGCTGTGTTTAATTTTACATTGTTCAGTGTAGTGCACTGTTTCATTCTACCGTATTTAATGTTGGGCTCTGTTTAATTTGACCTTGTTGCTTGTAGGGCACTGTTTCATTGTACCGTATTTAATGTCGAGCTCTGTTTAATTTTACATTGTAGCTTGTAGGGCACTGTTTCATTGTACCGTATTTAATGTCGGGCTGTGTTTAATTTTACATTTTTCACTGTAGGGCACTGTTTCATTGTGCTGTATTTAATGTCGGGCTCTGTTTAATTTTACCTCATTGCTTGTAGGGCACTGTTTCATTGTACTGTATTTAATGTCGGGCTCTGTTGAATTTTACCTTGTTCACTGTAGGGCACTGTTTCATTGTACTGTATTTAATGTCGGGCTGTGTTTAATTTTACATTGTTCACTGTAGGGCACTGTTTCATTGTACCGTATTTAATGTCGGGCTCTGTTTAATTTTACCTTGTTCAGTGTAGGGCACTGTTTCATTGTACCGTATTTAATGATGGGCTCTGTTTAATTTTACCTTGTTCAGTGTAGGGCACTGTTTCATTGTACCGTATTTACTGTCGGGCTGTATTTAATTGTACATTGTTCACTGTAGGGCACTGTTTCATTGTACCGTATTTAATGTCGGGCTGTGTTTAATTGTACATTGTTCACTGTAGGGCACTGTTTCATTGTACTGTATTTAATGTCGGGCTCTGTTTAATTTTACCTTTTTCAGTGGAGGGCACTGTTTCATTGTACCGCATTTAATATCGGGCTGTGTTTAATTTTACATTGTTCAGTGTAGGGCACTGTTTCATTGTACCGTATTTAATGTCGGGCTGTGTTTAATTTTACCTTGTTCAGTGTAGGGCACTCTTTCATATTACCGTATTTAATGACGGGGTGTGTTTAATTGTACATTGTTCACTGTAGGACACTGTTTCATTGTACCGTATTTAATGTTGGGCTGTGTTTAATTGTACATTGTTCACTGTAGGACACTGTTTCATTGTACCGTATTTAATGTCGGGCAAGATTTAATTTTACATTGTTCACTGTAGGTCACTGTTTCATTGTAATGTATTTAATGTCGGGCTGTGTTTAATTGTACATTGTTGCTTGTAGGGCACTGTTTCATTGTACCGTATTTAATGTCGAGCTCTGTTTAATTTTACATTGTAGCTTGTAGGGCACTGTTTCATTGTACTGTATTTAATGTCGGGCTCTGTTTAATTTTACATTGTTCACTGTAGGGCACTGTTTCATTGCACTGTATTTAATGTCGGGCTCTGTTTAATTTTACCTTGTTGCTTGTAGGGCACTGTTTCATTGTACCGTATTTAATGTCGGGCTCTGTTTAATTTTACATTGTTCACTGTAGGGCACTGTTTCATTGTGCTGTATTTAATGTCGGGCTCTGTTTAATTTTACCTCGTTGCTTGTAGGGCACTGTTTCATTGTACTGTATTTAATGTCGGGCTCTGTTTAATTTTACGTTGTTCACTGTAGGGCACTGTTTCACTGTACCGTATTTAATTTCGGGCTGTGTTTAATTTTACATTGTTGCTGGTAGGGCACTGATTCATTGCACCGTATTTAATGTCGGGCTGTGTTTAATTTTACATTGTTCACTGTAGGGCACTGTTTCATTGTACCGTATTTAATGTCGGGCTCTGTTTTATTTTACATTGTTCACATTAGGGCACTGTTTCATTGTACCGTATTTAATGTCGGGCTCTGTTTAATTTTACCTTGTTCAGTGTAGGGCACTGTTTCATTGTACCGTATTTACTGTCGGACTGTGTTTAATTGTACATTGTTCACTGTAGGGCACTGTTTCATTGTACCGTATTTAATGTCGGGCTGTGTTTAATTGTACATTGTTCACTGTAGGGCACTGTTTCATTGTACTGTATTTAATTGCGGGCTCTGTTTAATTTTACATTGTTCAGTGTAGGACACTGTTTTATATTACCGTATTTAATGTTGGGCTGTGTTTAATTGTACATTGTTCACTGTAGGGCACTGTTTCATTGTACCGTATTTAATGTTGGGCTGTGTGTAATTGTACATTGTTCACTGTAGGGCACTGTTTCATTGTACCGTATTTAATGTCGGGCTGTGTTTAAGTTTACATTGTTCAGTGTAGGGCACTGATTCATTGTACTGTATTCAATGTCGGGCTGTGTTTAATTTTACATTGTTCAGTGTAGGGCACTGTTTCACTGCACGGTATTTAATGTCGGGCTATGTTTAATTTTACACTGTTCACTGTAGGTCACTGTTTCATTGTACTGTATTTAATGTCGGGCTGTGTTTAATTTTACATTCTTCACTGCAGGGCATTGTTTCATTGTGCTGTATTTAATGTTGGGCTCTGTTTAATTTTACCTTGTTCACTGTCGGGCACTGTTTCGTTGTCCTGTATTTAATGTCGGGCTCTGTTTCATTGTACCGTATTTAATGTCGGGCTGTGTTTAAGTTTACATTGTTCAGTGTAGGGCACTGATTCATTGTACTGTATTTAAAGTCGGGCTGTGTTTAATTTTACATTGTTCAGTATAGGGCACTGTTTCACTGTACCGTATTTAATGTCGGGCTATGTTTAATTTTACATTGTTCACTGTAGGTCACTGTTTTATTGTACTGTATTTAATGACGGGCTCTGTTTAATTTTACCTCGTTGCTTGTAGGGCACTGTTTCATTGGACTGTATTTAATGTCGGGCTCTGTTAAATTTTACCTTGTTCACTGTAGGGCACTGTTTCATTGTACCGTATTTAATGTCGGGCTCTGTTTAATTTTACCTTGTTCAGTGTAGGGCACTGTTTCATTGTACCGTATTTAATGACGGGCTCTGTTTAATTTTACCTTGTTCAGTGTAGGGCACTGTTTCATTGTACCGTATTTACTGTCGGGCCGTGTTTAATTGTACATTGTTCACTGGAGGGCACTGTTTAATTGTACCGTATTTAATGTCGGGCTGTGTTTAATTGTACATTGTTCACTGTAGGGCACTGTTTCATTGTACTGTATTTAATGTCCGGCTCTGTTTAATTTTACCTTGTTCAGCGGAGGGCACTGTTTCATTGTACCGCATTTAATATCGGGCTGTGTTTAATTTTACATTGTTCAGTGTAGGGCACTGTTTCATTGTACCGTATTTAATGTCGGGCTGTGTTTAATTTTACCTTGTTCAGTGTAGGGCACTCTTTCATATTACCGTATTTAATGACGGGATGTGTTTAATTGTACATTGTTCACTGTAGGACACTGTTTCATTGTACCGTATTTAATGTTGGGCTGTGTTTAATTGTACATTGTTCACTGTCGGGCACTGTTTCATTGTACCGTATTTAATGTCGGGCTGTGTTTAATTTTACATTGTTCAGTGTAGGGCACTGTTTCACTGTACCGTATTTAATGTCGGGCTAGATTTAATTTTACATTGTTCACTGTAGGTCACTGTTTCATTGTACTGTATTTAATGTCGGGCTGTGTTTAATTGTACATTGTTGCTTGTAGGGCACTGTTTCATTGTACTGTATTTAATGTCGGGCTGTGTTTAATTGTACATTGTTCCCTGTAGGGCATTGTTTCATTGTACCGTATTTAATGTCGGGCTCTGTTTAATTTTACCTTGTTCACTGTAGGGCACTGTTTCATTGTACCGTATTTAATGTCGGGCTCTGTTTAATTTTACCTTGTTCACTGTAGGGCACTGTTTCATTGCACCGTATTTAATGTCGGGCTCTGTTTAATTTTACATTGTTCAGTGTAGGGCACTGTTTCACTGTACCGTATTTAATGTCGGGCTCTGTTTAATTTTACATTGTTCACTGTAGGTCACTGTTTCATTGCACCGTATTTAATGTCGGGCTGTGTTTAATTTTACCTTGTTCAGTGTAGGGCACTGTTTCATTCTACCGTATTTAATGTTGGTCTCTGTTTAATTTTACCTTGTTTCTTGTAGGGCACTGTTTCATTGTACCGTATTTACTGTCGAGCTCTGTTTAATTTTACATTGTAGCTTGTAGGGCACTGTTTCATTGTACTGTATTTAATGTCGGGCTCTGTTTAATTTTACATCGTTCACTGTAGGGCACTGTTTCATTGTACTGTATTTAATGTCGGGCTGTGTTTTATTTTACATTGTTCAGTGTAGGGCACTGTTTCATTGCACTGTATTTAATGTCGGGCTCTGTTTAATTTTACATTGTTCACTGTAGGTCACTGTTTTATTGTACTGTACTTAATGTCGGGCGCTGTTTAATTTTACCTTGTTGCTTGTAGGGCACTGTTTCATTGTACCGTATTTAATGTCGGGCTCTGTTTAATTTTACCTTGTTCACAGTAGGGCACTGTTTCATTGTACCGTATTTAATGTCGGGCTCTGTTTAATTTTACATTCTTCACTGTAGGGCACTGTTTCATTGTACTGTATTTAATGTCGCGCTGTGTTTAATTGTACATTGTTCACTGTAGGGCACTGTTTCATTGTACCGTATTTAATGTCGCGCTGTGTTTAATTGTACATTGTTCACTGTAGGGCACTGTTACATTGTACTGTATTTAATGTCGGGCTGTGATTAATTTTACATTGTTCACTGTAGGGCACTGTTTCATTGCACTGTATTTAATGTCGGGCTCTGTTTAATTTTACCATGTTGCTTGTAGGGCACTGTTTCATTGTACCGTATTTAATGTCGGGCTCTGTTTAATTTTACATTTTTCACTGTAGGGCACTGTTTCATTGTACTGTATTTAATGACGGGCTCTGTTTAATTTTACCTCGTTGCATGTAGGGCACTGTTTCATTGGACTGTATTTAATGTCGGGCTCTGTTAAATTTTACCTTGTTCACTGTAGGGCACTGTTTCATTGTACCGTATTTAATGTCGGGCTCTGTTTAATTTTACCTTGTTCAGTGTAGGGCACTGTTTCATTGTACTGTATTTAATGTCGGGCTCTGTTTAATTTTACCTTGTTCAGCGGAGGGCACTGTTTCATTGTACCGCATTTAATATCGGGCTGTGTTTAATTTTACATTGTTCAGTGTAGGGCACTGTTTCATTGTACCGTATTTAATGTCGGGCTGTGTTTAATTTTACCTTGTTCAGTGTAGGGCACTCTTTCATATTACCGTATTTAATGACGGGATGTGTTTAATTGTACATTGTTCACTGTAGGACACTGTTTCATTGTACCGTATTTAATGTTGGGCTGTGTTTAATTGTACATTGTTCACTGTAGGGCACTGTTTCATTGTACCGTATTTAATGTTGGGCTGTGTTTAATTGTACATTGTTCACTGTCGGGCACTGTTTCATTGTACCGTATTTAATGTCGGGCTGTGTTTAATTTTACATTGTTCAGTGTAGGGCACTGTTTCACTGTACCGTATTTAATGTCGGGCTAGATTTAATTTTACATTGTTCACTGTAGGTCACTGTTTCATTGTACTGTATTTAATGTCGGGCTGTGTTTAATTGTACATTGTTGCTTGTAGGGCACTGTTTCATTGTACTTTATTTAATGTCGTGCTCCGTTTAATTTTACCTTGTTCACTGTAGGGCACTGTTTCATTGTACTGTATTTAATGTCGCGCTGTGTTTAATTGTACATTGTTCACTGTAGGGCACTGTTTCATTGTACCGTATTTAATGTCGCGCTGTGTTTAATTGTACATTGTTCACTGTAGGGCACTGTTACATTGTACTGTATTTAATGTCGGGCTGTGATTAATTTTACATTGTTCACTGTAGGGCACTGTTTCATTGCACTGTATTTAATGTCGGGCTCTGTTTAATTTTACCATGTTGCTTGTAGGGCACTGTTTCATTGTACCGTATTTAATGTCGGGCTCTTTTTAATTTTACATTTTTCACTGTAGGGCACTGTTTCATTGTACTGTATTTAATGACGGGCTCTGTTTAATTTTACCTCGTTGCATGTAGGGCACTGTTTCATTGGACTGTATTTAATGTCGGGCTCTGTTAAATTTTACCTTGTTCACTGTAGGGCACTGTTTCATTGTACCGTATTTAATGTCGGGCTCTGTTTAATTTTACCTTGTTCAGTGTAGGGCACTGTTTCATTGTACTGTATTTAATGTCGGGCTCTGTTTAATTTTACCTTGTTCAGCGGAGGGCACTGTTTCATTGTACCGCATTTAATATCGGGCTGTGTTTAATTTTACATTGTTCAGTGTAGGGCACTGTTTCATTGTACCGTATTTAATGTCGGGCTGTGTTTAATTTTACCTTGTTCAGTGTAGGGCACTCTTTCATATTACCGTATTTAATGACGGGATGTGTTTAATTGTACATTGTTCACTGTAGGACACTGTTTCATTGTACCGTATTTAATGTTGGGCTGTGTTTAATTGTACATTGTTCACTGTAGGGCACTGTTTCATTGTACCGTATTTAATGTTGGGCTGTGTTTAATTGTACATTGTTCACTGTCGGGCACTGTTTCATTGTACCGTATTTAATGTCGGGCTGTGTTTAATTTTACATTGTTCAGTGTAGGGCACTGTTTCACTGTACCGTATTTAATGTCGGGCTAGATTTAATTTTACATTGTTCACTGTAGGTCACTGTTTCATTGTACTGTATTTAATGTCGGGCTGTGTTTAATTGTACATTGTTGCTTGTAGGGCACTGTTTCATTGTACTGTATTTAATGTCGTGCTCCGTTTAATTTTACCTTGTTCACTGTAGGTCACTGTTTCATTGTACCGTATTTAATGTCGGGCTCTGTTTAATTTTACCTTGTTCACTGTAGGTCACTGTTTCATTGCACCGTATTTAATGTCGGGCTGTGTTTAATTTTACATTGTTCAGTGTAGGGCACTGTTTCATTCTACCGTATTTAATGTTGGTCTCTGTTTAATTTTACCTTGTTTCTTGTAGGGCACTGTTTCATTGTACCGTATTTAATGTCGAGCTCTGTTTAATTTTACATTGTAGCTTGTAGGGCACTGTTTCATTGTACTGTATCTAATGTCGGGCTCTGTTTAATTTTACATCGTTCACTGTAGGGCACTGTTTCATTGCACTGTATTTAATGTCGGGCTCTGTTTAATTTTACCTTGGTGCTTGTAGGGCACTGTTTCATTGTACCGTATTTAATGTCGGGCTGTGTTTAATTTTACCTTGTTCACTGTAGGGCACTGTTTCATTGTACGGTATTTAATGTCGGGCTCTGTTTTATTTTACATTGTTCACATTAGGGCCCTGTTTCATTGTACTGTATTCAATGTCGGGCTCTGTTTAATTTTACGTTGTTCACTGTAGGGCACTGTTTCATTTTACTGTATTTAATTTCGGGCTGTGTTTAATTTTACATTGTTCAGTGTAGGGCACTGATTTATTGTACCGTATTTAATGTCGGGCTCTGTTTAATTTTACATTGTTCACTGGTTGGCACTGTTTCATTGTACGGTATTTAATGTCGGGCTCTGTTTTATTTTACATTGTTCGCATTAGGGCCCTGTTTCATTGTACTGTATTCAATGTCGGGCTCTGTTTAATTTTACCTTGTTCAGTGTAGGGCACTGTTTCACTGTACCGTATTTAATGTCGGGCTCTGTTTAATTTTACATTGTTGCTGGTAGGGCACTGATTCATTGTACCGTATTTAATGTCGGGCTCTGTTTAATTTTACATTGTTCACTGTAGGGCACTGTTTCATTGTACCGTATTTAATGTCGGGCTCTGTTTTATTTTACATTGTTCACATTAGGGCACTGTTTCATTGTACCGTATTTAATGTCGGGCTCTGTTTAATTTTACCTTGTTCAGTGTAGGCACTGTTTCATTGTACCGTATTTACTGTCGGGCTGTGTTTAATTGTACATTGTTCACTGTAGGGCACTGTTTCATTGTACCGTATTTAATGTCGGGCTGTGTTTAATTGTACATTGTTCACTGTAGGGCACTGTTTCATTGTACTGTATTTAATATCGGACTCTGTTTAATTTTACCTTGTTCAGTGTAGGACACTGTTTTATATTACCGTATTTAATGTTGGGCTGTGTTTAATTGTACATTGTTCACTGTAGGGCACTGTTTCATTGTACCGTATTTAATGTTGGGCTGCGTGTAATTGTACATTGTTCACTGTAGGGCACTGTTTCATTGTACCGTATTTAATGTCGGGCTGTGTTTAAGTTTACATTGTTCAGTGTAGGGCACTGATTCATTGCACTGTATTTAATGTCGGGCTGTGTTTAATTTTACATTGTTCAGTGTAGGGCACTGTTTCACTGCACGGTATTTAATGTCGGGCTATGTTTAATTTTACATTGTTCACTGTAGGTCACTGTTTCATTGTACTGTATTTAATGTCGGGCGCTGTTTAATTTTACCTTGTTGCTTGTAGGGCACTGTTTCATTGTACCGTATTTAATGTCGGGCTCTGTTTAATTTTACATTGTTCACTGTAGGGCACTGTTTTATTGTGCTGTATTTAATGTCGGGCTCTGTTTAATTTTACCTCGTTGCTTGTAGGGCACTGTTTCATTGTACTGTGTTTAATGTCGGGCTCTGTTTAATTTTACCTTGTTCACTGTAGGGCACTGTTTCATTGTACTGTTTTTAATGTCCGGCTCTGTTTAATTTTACCTTGTTCAGTGTAGGACACTGTTTTATATTACCGTATTTAATGTTGGGCTGTGTTTAATTGTACATTGTTCACTGTAGGGCACTGTTTCATTGTACCGTATTTAATGTCGGGCTGTGTTTAAGTTTACATTGTTCAGTGTAGGGCACTGATTCATTGTACTGTATTTAATGTCGGGCTGTGTTTAATTTTACATTGTTCAGTGTAGGGCACTGTTTCACTGCACGGTATTTAATGTCGGGCTATGTTTAATTTTACATTGTTCAGTGTAGGGCACTGTTACATTGTACTGTATTTAATGTCGGGCTCTGTTTAATTTTACATTGTTCAGTGTAGGGCACTGTTTCATTCTACTGTATTTAATGTTGGGCTCTGTTTAATTTTACCTTGTTGCTTGTAGGGCACTGTTTCATTGTACCGTATTTAATGTCGGGCTCTGTTTAATTTTACATTGTTCAGTATAGGGCACTGATTCATTGTACCGTATTTAATGTCGGGCTCTGTTTAATTTTACATTTTTCACTGTAGGGCACTGTTTCATTGTACTGTATTAAATGTCGGGCTCTGTTTAATTTTACATTGTTCAGTGTAGGGCACTGTTTCATTGTACTGTATTTAATGTCGGGCTCTGTTTAATTTTACCTCGTTGCTTGTAGGGCACTGTTTCATTGTACTGTATTTAATGTCGGGCTCTGTTAAATTTTACCTTGTTGCTTGTAGGGCACTGTTTCATTGTACCGTATTTAATGTCGGGCTCTGTTTAATTTTACCTTGTTCAGTGTAGGGCACTGTTTCATTGTACCGTATTTAATGACGGGCTCTGTTTAATTTTACCTTGTTCAGTCTAGGGCACTGTTTCATTGTACCGTATTTACTGTCGGGCCGTGTTTAATTGTACATTGTTCACTGTAGGGCACTGTTTAATTGTACCGTATTTAATGTCGGGCTGTGTTTAATTTTACATTGTTCAGTGTAGGGCACTGTTTCATTGTACCGTATTTAATGTCGGGCTGTGTTTAATTTTACCTTGTTCAGTGTAGGGCACTCTTTCATATTACCGTATTTAATGACGGGATGTGTTTAATTGTACATTGTTCATGTAGGACACTGTTTCATTGTACCGTATTTAATGTTGGGCTGTGTTTAATTGTACATTGTTCACTGTAGGGCACTGTTTCATTGTACCGTATTTAATGTTGGGCTGTGTTTAATTGTACATTGTTCACTGTCGGGCACTGTTTCATTGTACCGTATTTAATGTCGGGCTGTGTTTAATTTTACATTGTTCACTGTAGGTCACTGTTTCATTGTACTGTATTTAATGTCGGGCTGTGTTTAATTGTACATTGTTGCTTGTAGGGCACTGTTTCATTGTACAGTATTTAATGTCGGGCTCTGTTTAATTTTACCTTGTTCACTGTAGGTCACTGTTTCATTGCACCGTATTTAATGTCGGGCTCAGTTTAATTTTACCTTGTTGCTTGTAGGGCACTGTTTCATTGTACCGTATTTAATGTCGAGCTCTGTTTAATTTTACATTGTAGCTTGTAGGGCACTGTTTCATTGTACTGTATTTAATGTCGGGCTCTGTTTAATTTTACATCGTTCACTGTAGGGCACTGTTTCATTTTACCGTATTTAATGTCGGGCTGTGTTTAATTTTACATTGTTCAGTGTAGGGCACTGTTTCATTCTACCCTATTTAATGTTGGGCTCTGTTTAATTTTACCTTGTTGCTTGTAGGGCACTGTTTCATTGTACCGTATTTAATGTCGAGCTCTGTTTAATTTTACATTGTAGCTTGTAGGGCACTGTTTCATTGTACTGTATTTAATGTCGGGCTCTGTTTAATTTTACATCGTTCACTGTAGGGCACTGTTTCATTGCACTGTATTTAATGTCGGGCTCTGTTTAATTTTACCTTGTTGCTTGTAGGGCACTGTTTCATTGTACCGTATTTAATGTCGGGCTGTGTTTAATTTTACATTGTTCACTGTAGGGCACTGTTTCATTGTACCGTATTTAATGTCGGGCTCTGTTTTATTTTACATTGTTCACATTAGGGCACTGTTTCATTGTACCGTATTTAATGTCGGGCTCTGTTTAATTTTACCTTGTTCAGTGTAGGCACTGTTTCATTGTACCGTATTTACTGTCGGGCTGTGTTTAATTGTACATTGTTCACTGTAGGGCACTGTTTCATTGTACCGTATTTAATGTCGGGCTGTGTTTAATTGTACATTGTTCACTGTAGGGCACTGTTTCATTGTACTGTATTTAATGTCGGACTCTGTTTAATTTTACCTTGTTCAGTGTAGGACACTGTTTTATATTACCGTATTTAATGTTGGGCTGTGTTTAATTGTACATTGTTCACTGTAGGGCACTGTTTCATTGTACCGTATTTAATGTTGGGCTGTGTGTAATTGTACATTGTTCACTGTAGGGCACTGTTTCATTGTACCGTATTTAATGTCGGGCTGTGTTTAAGTTTACATTGTTCAGTGTAGGGCACTGATTCATTGCACTGTATTTAATGTCGGGCTGTGTTTAATTTTACATTGTTCAGTGTAGGGCACTGTTTCACTGCACGGTATTTAATGTCGGGCTATGTTTAATTTTACATTGTTCACTGTAGGTCACTGTTTCATTGTACTGTATTTAATGTCGGGCGCTGTTTAATTTTACCTTGTTGCTTGTAGGGCACTGTTTCATTGTACCGTATTTAATGTCGGGCTCTGTTTAATTTTACATTGTTCACTGTAGGGCACTGTTTTATTGTGCTGTATTTAATGTCGGGCTCTGTTTAATTTTACCTCGTTGCTTGTAGGGCACTGTTTCATTGTACTGTGTTTAATGTCGGGCTCTGTTTAATTTTACCTTGTTCACTGTAGGGCACTGTTTCATTGTACTGTTTTTAATGTCCGGCTCTGTTTAATTTTACCTTGTTCAGTGTAGGACACTGTTTTATATTACCGTATTTAATGTTGGGCTGTGTTTAATTGTACATTGTTCACTGTAGGGCACTGTTTCATTGTACCGTATTTAATGTCGGGCTGTGTTTAATTTTACCTTGTTGCTTGTAGGGCACTGTTTCATTGTACCGTATTTAATGTCGGGCTCTGTTTAATTTTACATTGTTCAGTATAGGGCACTGATTCATTGTACCGTATTTAATGTCGGGCTCTGTTTAATTTTACATTTTTCACTGTAGGGCACTGTTTCATTGTACTGTATTAAATGTCGGGCTCTGTTTAATTTTACATTGTTCAGTGTAGGGCACTGTTTCATTGTACTGTATTTAATGTCGGGCTCTGTTTAATTTTACCTCGTTGCTTGTAGGGCACTGTTTCATTGTACTGTATTTAATGTCGGGCTCTGTTAAATTTTACCTTGTTGCTTGTAGGGCACTGTTTCATTGTACCGTATTTAATGTCGGGCTCTGTTTAATTTTACCTTGTTCAGTGTAGGGCACTGTTTCATTGTACCGTATTTAATGACGGGCTCTGTTTAATTTTACCTTGTTCAGTCTAGGGCACTGTTTCATTGTACCGTATTTACTGTCGGGCCGTGTTTAATTGTACATTGTTCACTGTAGGGCACTGTTTAATTGTACCGTATTTAATGTCGGGCTGTGTTTAATTTTACATTGTTCAGTGTAGGGCACTTTTTCATTGTACCGTATTTAATGTCGGGCTGTGTTTAATTTTACCTTGGTCAGTGTAGGGCACTCTTTCATATTACCGTATTTAATGACGGGATGTGTTTAATTGTACATTGTTCACTGTAGGACACTGTTTCATTGTACCGTATTTAATGTTGGGCTGTGTTTAATTGTACATTGTTCACTGTAGGGCACTGTTTCATTGTACCGTATTTAATGTTGGGCTGTGTTTAATTGTACATTGTTCACTGTCGGGCACTGTTTCATTGTACCGTATTTAATGTCGGGCTGTGTTTAATTTTACATTGTTCAGTGTAGGGCACTGTTTCACTGTACCGTATTTAATGTCGGGCTAGATTTAATTTTACATTGTTCACTGTAGGTCACTGTTTCATTGTACGGTATTAAATGCCGGGCTCTGTTTAATTTTACGTTGTTCACTGTAGGGCACTGTTTCATTGTACCGTATTTAATGTCGGGCTCTGTTTAATGTTACATTGTTCACTGTAGGGCACTGTTTCATTGTACCGTCTTTAATGTCGGGCTCTGTTTAATTTTACATTGTTGCTGGTTGGGCACTGTTTCATTGTACCGTATTTAATGTCGGGCTCTGTTTAATTTTACATTGTTCAGTGTCGGGCACTGTTTCATTGTACCGTATTTAATGTCGGGCTCTGTTTAATGTTACATTGTTCACTGTAGGGCACTGTTTCATTGTACCGTATTTAATGTCGGGCTCTGTTTAATTTTACATTGTTGCTGGTTGGGCACTGTTTCATTGTACCGTATTTAATGTCGGGCTCTGTTTAATTTTACCTTGTTCAGTGTAGGGCACTGTTTCATTGTACCGTATTTAATGTCGGGCTCTGTTTAACTTTACATTGTTCAGTGTAGGGCACTGTTTCATTGTGCTGTATTTAATGTTGGACTCTGTTTAATTTTACCTTGTTCACTGTCGGTCACTGTTTCGTTGTCCCGTATTTAATGTCGGGCTCTGTTTAATGTTACATTGTTCAGTGTAGGGCACTGTTTCATTGTACTGTATTTAATGTCGGGCTCTGTTTAATTTTGCCTTGTTTACTGTAGGGCACTGTTTCATTGTACCATATTTAATGTCGGGCTCTGTTTAATTTTACCTTGTTCAGTGTAGGGCACTGTTTCATTTTACCGTATTTAATGTCGGGCTGTGTTTAACTTTACATTGTTCACTGTAGGGCATTGTTTCATTGTACTGTATTTAATGCCGGGCTGTGTTTAATTTTACATTGTTCAGTGTAGGGCACTGATTCATTGTACCGTATTTAATGTCGGGCTGTGTTTAAGTTTACATTGTTCACTGTAGTTCACTGTTTCATTGCACCGTATTTAATGTCGGGCTCTGTTTAATTTTACCTTGTTGCTTGTAGGGCACTGTTTCATTGTACCGTATTTAATGTCGGGCTATGTTTAATTTTACCTTGTTCACTGTAGGTCACTGTTTCATTGCACCGTATTTAATGTCGGGCTGTGTTTAATTTTACATTGTTCAGTGTAGTGCACTGTTTCATTGTACCGTATTTAATGTCGAGCTCTGTTTAATTTTACATTGTAGCTAGTAGGGCACTGTTTCATTGTACTGTATTTAATGTCGGGCTCTGTTTAATTTTACCTTGTTCACTGTAGGTCACTGCTTCATTGTACTGTATTTAATGTCGGGCTGTGTTTAATTTTACATTGTTCACTGTAGGGCACTGTTTCATTGCACTGTATTTAATGTCGGTCTCTGTTTAATTTTACCTTGTTCACTGTAGGGCACTGTTTCATTTTGCTGTATTTAATGTCGGGCTCTGTTTAATTTTACGTTGTTCACTGTAGGGCACTGATTCATTGTACCGTATTTAATGTCGGGCTCTGTTTAATTTTACCTTGTTCAGTGTAGGGCACTGTTTCATTGTACCGTATTTAATGTCGGGCTCTGTTTAATTTTACCTTGTTCAGTGTAGGGCACTGTTTCATTGTACCGTACTTACTGTCGGGCTGTGTTTAATTGTACATTGTTCACTGTAGGGCACTGTTTCATTGTACCGTATTTAATGTCGGGCTGTGTTTAATTGTACATTGTTCACTGTAGGGCACTGTTTCATTGTACTGTATTTAATGTCGGGCTCTGTTTAATTTTACCTTGTTCAGTGTAGGGCACTGTTTCATTGTACCGTATTTAATGTCGGGCTCTGTTTAATTTTACCTTGTTCAGTGTAGGGCACTGTTTCACTGTACCGTATTTACTGTCGGGTTGTGTTTAAATGTACATTGTTCACTGTAGGGCACTGTTTCATTGTACCGTATTTAATGTCGGGCTGTGTTTAATTGTACATTGTTCACTGTAGGGCACTGTTTCATTGTACTGTATTTAATGTCGGGCTCTGTTTAATTTTACCTTGTTCAGTGTAGGGCACTGATTCATTGTACCGTATTTAATGTCGGGCTCTGTTTAATTTTACATTGTTGCTGGTAGGGCACTGATTCATTGTACCGTATTTAATGTCGGGCTGTGTTTAACTTTACATTGTTCACTGCAGGGCATTGTTTCATTGTGCTGTATTTAATGTTGGGCTCTGTTTAATTTTACCTTGTTCACTGTTGGGCACTGTTTCATTGTCCCGTATTTAATGTCGGGCTCTGTTTAATTTTACATTATTCAGTGTAGGGCACTGTTTCATTGTACTGTCTTTAATATCGGGCTCTGTTTAATTTTGCCTTGTTTACTGTAGGTCACTGTTTCATTGTCCTGTATTTAATGCCGGGCTGTGTTTAATTTTACATTGTTCAGTGGAGGGCACTGATTCATTGTACCGTATTTAATGTCGGGCTGCGTTTAAGTTTACATTGTTCAGTGTAGGGTACTGTTTCATTGTACTGTATTTAATGTCGGGCTCTGTTTAATGTTGCCTTGTTTACTGTAGGTCACTGTTTCATTGTACTGTATTTAATGTCGGGCTCTGTTTAATTTTACCTTGTTCAGTGTCGGGCACTGTTTCATTGTACCGTATTTAATGTCCGGCTCTGTTTAATTTTACCTTGTTCAGTGTAGGGCACTGTTTCATTTTACCGTATTTAATGTCGGGCTGTGTTTAAGTTTACATTATTCACTGTAGGTCACTGTTTCATTGCACCGTATTTAATGTCGGGCTCTGTTTAACTTTACATTATTCAGTGTAGGGCACTGTTTCATTCTCCTGTCTTTAATCTCGGGCTCTGTTTAATTTTACCTTGTTGCTTGTAGGGCACTGTTTCATTGTACCGTATTTAGTGTCGGGCTCTGTTTAATTTTACCTTGTTCACTGTAGGTCACTGTTTCATTGGACCGTATTTAATGTCGGGCTGTGTTTAATTTTACATTGTTCAGTGTAGTGCACTGTTTCATTGTATCGTATTTAATGTCGGGCTGTGTTTAATTTTACATTGTTCACTGTAGGGCACTGTTTCATTGTACCGTATTTAATGTCGGGCTCTGTTTAATTTTACCTTATTCAGTGTCGGGCACTGTTTCATTGTACCGTATTTAATGTCGGGCTGTGTTTAATTTTACATTGTTCCGTGTAGGGCACTGTTTCATTGTAACGTATTTAATGTCGGGCTGTGTTTAATTTTACCTTGTTCAGTGTAGGGCACTGTTTCACTGTACCGTATTTAATGTTGGGCTGTGTTTAATTGTACATTGTTCACTGTAGGGCACTGTTTCATTGTACTGTATTTAATGTCGGGCTCTGTTTAATTTTACCTTGTTCAGTGTAGGGCACTGTTTCATTGTACCGTATTTAATGTCGGGCTGTGTTTAATTTTACATTGTTCAGTGTAGGGCACTGTTTCATTGTAACGTATTTAATGTCGGGCTGTGTTTAATTTTACATTGTTCACTGTAGGGCACTGTTTCATTGTACCGTATTTAATGTCGGGCTATGTTTAATTTTACATTGTTCACTGTAGGTCACTGTTTCATTGTACTGTATTTAATGTCGGGCTGTGTTTAATTTTACCTTGCTCAGTGTAGGGCACTGTTACATTGTACTGTATTTAATGTCGTTCTCTGTTTAATTTTACATTGTTCACTGTAGGGCACTGTTTCATTGTACCGTATTTAATGTCGGGCTATGTTTAATTTTACATTGTTCAGTGTAGGGCACTGTTTCATTGTACCGTATTTAATGTCGGGCTCTGTTTAATTTTACCTTGTTCAGTCTAGGGCACTGTTTCATTGTACTGTATTTAATGTCGGGCTGTGTTTAATTTTACCTCGTTCAGTGTAGGGCACTGTTTCATTTTACCGTATTTAATGTCGGGCTGTGTTTAATTTTACATTATTCAGTGTAGGGCACTATTTCATTGTACTGTCTTTAATGTCGGGCTCTGTATAATTTTGCCTTGTTTACTGTAGGTCACTGTTTCATTGTACCGTATTTAATGTCGGGCTGTGTTTAACTTTACATTGTTAACTGCAGGGCATTGTTTCATTGTGCTGTATTTAATGTTGGGCTCTGTTTAATTTTACCTTGTTCACTGTTGGGCACTGTTTCATTGTCCCGTATTTAATGTCGGGCTCTGTTTCATTTTACATTATTCAGTGTAGGGCACTGTTTCATTGTACTGTCTTTAATGTCGGGCTCTGTTTAATTTTGCCTTGTTTACTGTAGGTTACTGTTTCATTGTCCTGTATTTAATGCCGGGCTGTGTTTAATTTTACATTGTTCAGTGTAGGGCACTGATTCATTGTACCGTATTTAATGTCGGGCTGCGTTTAAGTTTACATTGTTCAGTGTAGGGCACTGTTTCATTGTACTGTATTTAATGTCGGGCTCTGTTTAATTTTGCCTTGTTTACTGTAGGTCACTGTTTCATTGTACTGTATGTAATGTCGGGCTCTGTTTAATTTTACCTTGTTCAGTGTAGGGCACTGTTTCATTGTACCGTATTTAATGTCGGGCTCTGTTTAATTTTACCTTGTTCAGTGTAGGGCACTGTTTCATTTTACCGTATTTAATGTCGGGCTGTGTTTAAGTTTACATTATTCAGTGTAGGGCACTGTTTCATTGTACCGTATTTAATGTCGGGCTGTGTTTAATTTTACATTGTTCAGTGTAGGGCACTGTTTCATTGTAACGTATTTAATGTCGGGCTGTGTTTAATTTTACCTTGTTCAGTGTAGGGCACTGTTTCACTGTACCGTATTTAATGTCGGGCTGTGTTTAATTGTACATTGTTCACTGTAGGGCACTGTTTCATTGTACCGTATTTAATGTTGGGCTCTGTTTAATTGTACATTGTTCACTGTAGGGCACTGTTTCATTGTACCGTATTTAATGTCGGGCTGTGTTTAATTTTACCTTGCTCAGTGGAGGGCACTGTTACATTGTACTGTATTTAATGTCGTGCTCTGTTTAATTTTACATTGTTCACTGTAGGGCACTGTTTCATTGTACCGTATTTAATGTCGGGCTATGTTTAATTTTACATTGTTCACTGTAGGTCACTGTTTCATTGTACTGTATTTAATGTCGGGCTGTGTTTAATTTTACCTTGCTCAGTGTAGGGCACTGTTACATTGTACTGTATTTAATGTCGTTCTCTGTTTAATTTTACATTGTTCACTGTAGGGCACTGTTTCATTGTACCGTATTTAATGTCGGGCTATGTTTAATTTTACATTGTTCAGTGTAGGGCACTGTTTCATTGTACCGTAGTTAATGTCGGGCTCTGTTTAATTTTACCTTGTTCAGTCTAGGGCACTGTTTCATTGTACTGTATTTAATGTCGGGCTGTGTTTAATTTTACCTCGTTCAGTGTAGGGCACTGTTTCATTTTACCGTATTTAATGTCGGGCTGTGTTTAATTTTACATTATTCAGTGTAGGGCACTATTTCATTGTACTGTCTTTAATGTTGGGCTCTGTTTAATTTTACCTTGTTCACTGTTGGGCACTGTTTCATTGTCCCGTATTTAATGTCGGGCTCTGTTTAATTTTACATTGTTCAGTGTAGGGCACTGATTCATTGTACCGTATTTAATGTCGGGCTGCGTATAAGTTTACATTGTTCAGTGTAGGGCACTGATCCTTGTACTGTATTTAATGTCGGGCTCTGTTTAATTTTGCCTTGTTTACTGTAGGTCACTGTTTCATTGTACTGTATGTAATGTCGGGCTCTGTTTAATTTCACCTTGTTCAGTGTAGGGCACTGTTTGATTGTACCGTATTTAATGTCGGGCTCTGTTTAATTTTACCTTGTTCAGTGTAGGGCACTGTTTCATTTTACCGTATTTAATGTCGGGCTGTGTTTAAGTTTACATTATTCACTGTAGGTCACTGTTTCATTGCACCGTATTTAATGTCGGGCTCTGTTTAATTTTACATTATTCAGTGTAGGGCACTGTTTCATTGTACTGTCTTTAATCTCGGGCTCTGTTTAATTTTACCTTGTTGCTTGTAGGGCACTGTTTCATAGTACCGTATTTAGTGTCGGGCTCTGTTTAATTTTACCTTGTTCACTGTAGGTCACTGTTTCATTGCACCGTATTTAATGTCGGGCTGTGTTTAATTTTACATTGTTCAGTGTAGTGCACTGTTTCATTGTACCGTATTTAATGTCGGGCTGTGTTTAATTTTACATTGTTCACTGTAGGGCACTGTTTCATTGTACCGTATTTAATGTCGGGCTCTGTTTAATTTTACCTTGTTCAGTGCCGGGCACTGTTTCATTGTACCGTATTTAGTGTCGGGCTCTGTTTAATTTTACCTTGTTCACTGTAGGTCACTGTTTCATTGCACCGTATTTAATGTCGGGCTGTGTTTAATTTTACATTGTACACTGTAGGGCACTGTTTCATTGTACCGTATTTAATGTTGGGCTCTGTTTAATTGTACATTGTTCACTGTAGGGCACTGTTTCATTGTACCGTATTTAATGTCGGGCTGTGTTTAATTTTACCTTGCTCAGTGGAGGGCACTGTTACATTGTACTGTATTTAATGTCGTGCTCTGTTTAATTTTACATTGTTCACTGTAGGGCACTGTTTCATTGTACTGTATTTAATGTCGTTCTCTGTTTAATTTTACATTGTTCACTGTAGGGCACTGTTTCATTGTACCGTATTTAATGTCGGGCTATGTTTAATTTTACATTGTTCAGTGTAGGGCACTGTTTCATTGTACCGTATTTAATGTCGGGCTCTGTTTAATTTTGCCTTGTTCAGTGTAGGGCACTATTTCATTGTACTGTCTTTAATGTCGGGCTCTGTATAATTTTGCCTTGTTTACTGTAGGTCACTGTTTCATTGTACCGTATTTAATGTCGGGCTGTGTTTAACTTTACATTGTTCACTGCAGGGCATTGTTTCATTGTGCTGTATTTAATGTTGGGCTCTGTTTAATTTTACCTTGTTCACTGTTGGGCACTGTTTCATTGTCCCGTATTTAATGTCGGGCTCTGTTTAATTTTACATTATTCAGTGTAGGGCACTGTTTCACTGTACTGTCTTTAATGTCGGGCTCTGTTTAATTTTGCCTTGTTTACTGTAGGTCACTGTTTCATTGTCCTGTATTTAATGCCGGGCTGTGTTTAATTTTACATTGTTCAGTGAAGTGCACTGATTCATTGTACCGTATTTAATGTCGGGCTGCGTTTAAGTTTACATTGTTCAGTGTAGGGCACTGTTTCATTGTACTGTCTTTAATGTCGGGCTCTGTTTAATTTTGCCTTGTTTACTGTAGGTCACTGTTTCATTGCCCTGTATTTAATGCCGGGCTGTGTTTAATTTTACATTGTTCAGTGTAGTGCACTGATTCATTGTACCGTATTTAATGTCGGGCTGCGTTTAAGTTTACATTGTTCAGTGTAGGGCACTGTTTCATTGTACTGTATTTAATGTCGGGCTCTGTTTAATTTTACCTTGTTCACTGTAGGGCACTGTTTCATTGTACTGTATGTAATGTCGGGCTCTGTTTAATTTTACCTTGTTCAGTGTAGGGCACTGTTTCATTGTACCGTATTTAATGTCGGGCTCTGTTTAATTTTACCTTGTTCAGTGTAGGGCACTGTTTCATTTTACCGAATTTAATGTCGGGCTGTGTTTAAGTTTACATTATTCACTGTAGGTCACTGTTTCATTGCACCGTATTTAATGACGGGCTCTGTTTAATTTTACATTATTCAGTGTAGGGCACTGTTTCATTGTACTGTCTTTAATCTCGGGCTCTGTTTAATTTAACCTTGTTGCTTGTAGGGCACTGTTTCATTGTACCGTATTTAGTGTCGGGCTCTGTTTAATTTTACCTTGTTCACTGTAGGTCACTGTTTCATTGCACCGTATTTAATGTCGGGCTGTGTTTAATTTTACATTGTTCAGTGTAGTGCACTGTTTCATTGTACCGTATTTAATGTCGGGCTGTGTTTAATTTTACATTGTTCACTGTAGGGCACTGTTTCATTGTACCGTATTTAATGTCGGGCTCTGTTTAATTTTACCTTGTTCAGTGTCGGGCACTGTTTCATTGTACCGTATTTAATGTCGGGCTCTGTTTAATGTTACCTTGTTCAGTGTAGGGCACTGTTTCATTGTACCGTATTTACTGTCGGGCTGTGTTTAATTGTACCTTGTTCAGTGTAGGGCACTGTTTCATTGTACCGTATTTACTGTCGGGCTGTGTTTAATTGTACATTGTTCACTGTGGGGCACTGTTTCATTGTACCGTATTTAATGTCGGGCTGTGTTTAATTGTACATTGTTCACTGTAGGGCACTGTTTCATTGTACCGTATTTAATGTCGGGCTGTGTTTAATTTTACATTGTTCAGTGTAGGGCAATGTTTCATTGTAACGTATTTAATGTCGGGCTGTGTTTAATTGTACATTGTTCACTGTGGGGCACTGTTTCATTGTACCGTATTTAATGTCGGGCTCTGTTTAATTTTACCTTGTTCAGTGTAGGGCACTGTTTCATTGTACCGTATTTAATGTCGGGCTCTGTTTAATTTTACCTTGTTCAGTGTAGGGCACTGTTTCATTGTACCGTATTTAATGTCGGGCTCTGTTTAACTTTACATTGTTCAGTGTAGGGCACTGTTTCATTGTGCTGTATTTAATGTTGGACTCTGTTTAATTTTACCTTGTTCACTGTCGGTCACTGTTTCGTTGTCCCGTATTTAATGTCGGGCTCTGTTTAATGTTACATTGTTCAGTGTAGGGCACTGTTTCATTGTACTGTATTTAATGTCGGGCTCTGTTTAATTTTGCCTTGTTTACTGTAGGGCACTGTTTCATTGTACCATATTTAATGTCGGGCTCTGTTTAATTTTACCTTGTTCAGTGTAGGGCACTGTTTCATTTTACCGTATTTAATGTCGGGCTGTGTTTAACTTTACATTGTTCACTGTAGGGCATTGTTTCATTGTACTGTATTTAATGCCGGGCTGTGTTTAATTTTACATTGTTCAGTGTAGGGCACTGATTCATTGTACCGTATTTAATGTCGGGCTGTGTTTAAGTTTACATTGTTCACTGTAGTTCACTGTTTCATTGCACCGTATTTAATGTCGGGCTCTGTTTAATTTTACCTTGTTGCTTGTAGGGCACTGTTTCATTGTACCGTATTTAATGTCGGGCTATGTTTAATTTTACCTTGTTCACTGTAGGTCACTGTTTCATTGCACCGTATTTAATGTCGGGCTGTGTTTAATTTTACATTGTTCAGTGTAGTGCACTGTTTCATTGTACCGTATTTAATGTCGAGCTCTGTTTAATTTTACATTGTAGCTAGTAGGGCACTGTTTCATTGTACTGTATTTAATGTCGGGCTCTGTTTAATTTTACCTTGTTCACTGTAGGTCACTGCTTCATTGTACTGTATTTAATGTCGGGCTGTGTTTAATTTTACATTGTTCACTGTAGGGCACTGTTTCATTGCACTGTATTTAATGTCGGTCTCTGTTTAATTTTACCTTGTTCACTGTAGGGCACTGTTTCATTTTGCTGTATTTAATGTCGGGCTCTGTTTAATTTTACGTTGTTCACTGTAGGGCACTGATTCATTGTACCGTATTTAATGTCGGGCTCTGTTTAATTTTACCTTGTTCAGTGTAGGGCACTGTTTCATTGTACCGTATTTAATGTCGGGCTCTGTTTAATTTTACCTTGTTCAGTGTAGGGCACTGTTTCATTGTACCGTACTTACTGTCGGGCTGTGTTTAATTGTACATTGTTCACTGTAGGGCACTGTTTCATTGTACCGTATTTAATGTCGGGCTGTGTTTAATTGTACATTGTTCACTGTAGGGCACTGTTTCATTGTACTGTATTTAATGTCGGGCTCTGTTTAATTTTACCTTGTTCAGTGTAGGGCACTGTTTCATTGTACCGTATTTAATGTCGGGCTCTGTTTAATTTTACCTTGTTCAGTGTAGGGCACTGTTTCACTGTACCGTATTTACTGTCGGGTTGTGTTTAAATGTACATTGTTCACTGTAGGGCACTGTTTCATTGTACCGTATTTAATGTCGGGCTGTGTTTAATTGTACATTGTTCACTGTAGGGCACTGTTTCATTGTACTGTATTTAATGTCGGGCTCTGTTTAATTTTACCTTGTTCAGTGTAGGGCACTGATTCATTGTACCGTATTTAATGTCGGGCTCTGTTTAATTTTACATTGTTGCTGGTAGGGCACTGATTCATTGTACCGTATTTAATGTCGGGCTGTGTTTAACTTTACATTGTTCACTGCAGGGCATTGTTTCATTGTGCTGTATTTAATGTTGGGCTCTGTTTAATTTTACCTTGTTCACTGTTGGGCACTGTTTCATTGTCCCGTATTTAATGTCGGGCTCTGTTTAATTTTACATTATTCAGTGTAGGGCACTGTTTCATTGTACTGTCTTTAATATCGGGCTCTGTTTAATTTTGCCTTGTTTACTGTAGGTCACTGTTTCATTGTCCTGTATTTAATGCCGGGCTGTGTTTAATTTTACATTGTTCAGTGGAGGGCACTGATTCATTGTACCGTATTTAATGTCGGGCTGCGTTTAAGTTTACATTGTTCAGTGTAGGGTACTGTTTCATTGTACTGTATTTAATGTCGGGCTCTGTTTAATGTTGCCTTGTTTACTGTAGGTCACTGTTTCATTGTACTGTATTTAATGTCGGGCTCTGTTTAATTTTACCTTGTTCAGTGTCGGGCACTGTTTCATTGTACCGTATTTAATGTCCGGCTCTGTTTAATTTTACCTTGTTCAGTGTAGGGCACTGTTTCATTTTACCGTATTTAATGTCGGGCTGTGTTTAAGTTTACATTATTCACTGTAGGTCACTGTTTCATTGCACCGTATTTAATGTCGGGCTCTGTTTAACTTTACATTATTCAGTGTAGGGCACTGTTTCATTCTCCTGTCTTTAATCTCGGGCTCTGTTTAATTTTACCTTGTTGCTTGTAGGGCACTGTTTCATTGTACCGTATTTAGTGTCGGGCTCTGTTTAATTTTACCTTGTTCACTGTAGGTCACTGTTTCATTGGACCGTATTTAATGTCGGGCTGTGTTTAATTTTACATTGTTCAGTGTAGTGCACTGTTTCATTGTATCGTATTTAATGTCGGGCTGTGTTTAATTTTACATTGTTCACTGTAGGGCACTGTTTCATTGTACCGTATTTAATGTCGGGCTCTGTTTAATTTTACCTTATTCAGTGTCGGGCACTGTTTCATTGTACCGTATTTAATGTCGGGCTGTGTTTAATTTTACATTGTTCCGTGTAGGGCACTGTTTCATTGTAACGTATTTAATGTCGGGCTGTGTTTAATTTTACCTTGTTCAGTGTAGGGCACTGTTTCACTGTACCGTATTTAATGTTGGGCTGTGTTTAATTGTACATTGTTCACTGTAGGGCACTGTTTCATTGTACTGTATTTAATGTCGGGCTCTGTTTAATTTTACCTTGTTCAGTGTAGGGCACTGTTTCATTGTACCGTATTTAATGTCGGGCTGTGTTTAATTTTACATTGTTCAGTGTAGGGCACTGTTTCATTGTAACGTATTTAATGTCGGGCTGTGTTTAATTTTACATTGTTCACTGTAGGGCACTGTTTCATTGTACCGTATTTAATGTCGGGCTATGTTTAATTTTACATTGTTCACTGTAGGTCACTGTTTCATTGTACTGTATTTAATGTCGGGCTGTGTTTAATTTTACCTTGCTCAGTGTAGGGCACTGTTACATTGTACTGTATTTAATGTCGTTCTCTGTTTAATTTTACATTGTTCACTGTAGGGCACTGTTTCATTGTACCGTATTTAATGTCGGGCTATGTTTAATTTTACATTGTTCAGTGTAGGGCACTGTTTCATTGTACCGTATTTAATGTCGGGCTCTGTTTAATTTTACCTTGTTCAGTCTAGGGCACTGTTTCATTGTACTGTATTTAATGTCGGGCTGTGTTTAATTTTACCTCGTTCAGTGTAGGGCACTGTTTCATTTTACCGTATTTAATGTCGGGCTGTGTTTAATTTTACATTATTCAGTGTAGGGCACTATTTCATTGTACTGTCTTTAATGTCGGGCTCTGTATAATTTTGCCTTGTTTACTGTAGGTCACTGTTTCATTGTACCGTATTTAATGTCGGGCTGTGTTTAACTTTACATTGTTAACTGCAGGGCATTGTTTCATTGTGCTGTATTTAATGTTGGGCTCTGTTTAATTTTACCTTGTTCACTGTTGGGCACTGTTTCATTGTCCCGTATTTAATGTCGGGCTCTGTTTCATTTTACATTATTCAGTGTAGGGCACTGTTTCATTGTACTGTCTTTAATGTCGGGCTCTGTTTAATTTTGCCTTGTTTACTGTAGGTTACTGTTTCATTGTCCTGTATTTAATGCCGGGCTGTGTTTAATTTTACATTGTTCAGTGTAGGGCACTGATTCATTGTACCGTATTTAATGTCGGGCTGCGTTTAAGTTTACATTGTTCAGTGTAGGGCACTGTTTCATTGTACTGTATTTAATGTCGGGCTCTGTTTAATTTTGCCTTGTTTACTGTAGGTCACTGTTTCATTGTACTGTATGTAATGTCGGGCTCTGTTTAATTTTACCTTGTTCAGTGTAGGGCACTGTTTCATTGTACCGTATTTAATGTCGGGCTCTGTTTAATTTTACCTTGTTCAGTGTAGGGCACTGTTTCATTTTACCGTATTTAATGTCGGGCTGTGTTTAAGTTTACATTATTCAGTGTAGGGCACTGTTTCATTGTACCGTATTTAATGTCGGGCTGTGTTTAATTTTACATTGTTCAGTGTAGGGCACTGTTTCATTGTAACGTATTTAATGTCGGGCTGTGTTTAATTTTACCTTGTTCAGTGTAGGGCATTGTTTCACTGTACCGTATTTAATGTCGGGCTGTGTTTAATTGTACATTGTTCACTGTAGGGCACTGTTTCATTGTACCGTATTTAATGTTGGGCTCTGTTTAATTGTACATTGTTCACTGTAGGGCACTGTTTCATTGTACCGTATTTAATGTCGGGCTGTGTTTAATTTTACCTTGCTCAGTGGAGGGCACTGTTACATTGTACTGTATTTAATGTCGTGCTCTGTTTAATTTTACATTGTTCACTGTAGGGCACTGTTTCATTGTACCGTATTTAATGTCGGGCTATGTTTAATTTTACATTGTTCACTGTAGGTCACTGTTTCATTGTACTGTATTTAATGTCGGGCTGTGTTTAATTTTACCTTGCTCAGTGTAGGGCACTGTTACATTGTACTGTATTTAATGTCGTTCTCTGTTTAATTTTACATTGTTCACTGTAGGGCACTGTTTCATTGTACCGTATTTAATGTCGGGCTATGTTTAATTTTACATTGTTCAGTGTAGGGCACTGTTTCATTGTACCGTAGTTAATGTCGGGCTCTGTTTAATTTTACCTTGTTCAGTCTAGGGCACTGTTTCATTGTACTGTATTTAATGTCGGGCTGTGTTTAATTTTACCTCGTTCAGTGTAGGGCACTGTTTCATTTTACCGTATTTAATGTCGGGCTGTGTTTAATTTTACATTATTCAGTGTAGGGCACTATTTCATTGTACTGTCTTTAATGTTGGGCTCTGTTTAATTTTACCTTGTTCACTGTTGGGCACTGTTTCATTGTCCCGTATTTAATGTCGGGCTCTGTTTAATTTTACATTGTTCAGTGTAGGGCACTGATTCATTGTACCGTATTTAATGTCGGGCTGCGTATAAGTTTACATTGTTCAGTGTAGGGCACTGATCCTTGTACTGTATTTAATGTCGGGCTCTGTTTAATTTTGCCTTGTTTACTGTAGGTCACTGTTTCATTGTACTGTATGTAATGTCGGGCTCTGTTTAATTTCACCTTGTTCAGTGTAGGGCACTGTTTGATTGTACCGTATTTAATGTCGGGCTCTGTTTAATTTTACCTTGTTCAGTGTAGGGCACTGTTTCATTTTACCGTATTTAATGTCGGGCTGTGTTTAAGTTTACATTATTCACTGTAGGTCACTGTTTCATTGCACCGTATTTAATGTCGGGCTCTGTTTAATTTTACATTATTCAGTGTAGGGCACTGTTTCATTGTACTGTCTTTAATCTCGGGCTCTGTTTAATTTTACCTTGTTGCTTGTAGGGCACTGTTTCATAGTACCGTATTTAGTGTCGGGCTCTGTTTAATTTTACCTTGTTCACTGTAGGTCACTGTTTCATTGCACCGTATTTAATGTCGGGCTGTGTTTAATTTTACATTGTTCAGTGTAGTGCACTGTTTCATTGTACCGTATTTAATGTCGGGCTGTGTTTAATTTTACATTGTTCACTGTAGGGCACTGTTTCATTGTACCGTATTTAATGTCGGGCTCTGTTTAATTTTACCTTGTTCAGTGCCGGGCACTGTTTCATTGTACCGTATTTAGTGTCGGGCTCTGTTTAATTTTACCTTGTTCACTGTAGGTCACTGTTTCATTGCACCGTATTTAATGTCGGGCTGTGTTTAATTTTACATTGTACACTGTAGGGCACTGTTTCATTGTACCGTATTTAATGTTGGGCTCTGTTTAATTGTACATTGTTCACTGTAGGGCACTGTTTCATTGTACCGTATTTAATGTCGGGCTGTGTTTAATTTTACCTTGCTCAGTGGAGGGCACTGTTACATTGTACTGTATTTAATGTCGTGCTCTGTTTAATTTTACATTGTTCACTGTAGGGCACTGTTTCATTGTACTGTATTTAATGTCGTTCTCTGTTTAATTTTACATTGTTCACTGTAGGGCACTGTTTCATTGTACCGTATTTAATGTCGGGCTATGTTTAATTTTACATTGTTCAGTGTAGGGCACTGTTTCATTGTACCGTATTTAATGTCGGGCTCTGTTTAATTTTGCCTTGTTCAGTGTAGGGCACTATTTCATTGTACTGTCTTTAATGTCGGGCTCTGTATAATTTTGCCTTGTTTACTGTAGGTCACTGTTTCATTGTACCGTATTTAATGTCGGGCTGTGTTTAACTTTACATTGTTCACTGCAGGGCATTGTTTCATTGTGCTGTATTTAATGTTGGGCTCTGTTTAATTTTACCTTGTTCACTGTTGGGCACTGTTTCATTGTCCCGTATTTAATGTCGGGCTCTGTTTAATTTTACATTATTCAGTGTAGGGCACTGTTTCACTGTACTGTCTTTAATGTCGGGCTCTGTTTAATTTTGCCTTGTTTACTGTAGGTCACTGTTTCATTGTCCTGTATTTAATGCCGGGCTGTGTTTAATTTTACATTGTTCAGTGAAGTGCACTGATTCATTGTACCGTATTTAATGTCGGGCTGCGTTTAAGTTTACATTGTTCAGTGTAGGGCACTGTTTCATTGTACTGTCTTTAATGTCGGGCTCTGTTTAATTTTGCCTTGTTTACTGTAGGTCACTGTTTCATTGCCCTGTATTTAATGCCGGGCTGTGTTTAATTTTACATTGTTCAGTGTAGTGCACTGATTCATTGTACCGTATTTAATGTCGGGCTGCGTTTAAGTTTACATTGTTCAGTGTAGGGCACTGTTTCATTGTACTGTATTTAATGTCGGGCTCTGTTTAATTTTACCTTGTTCACTGTAGGGCACTGTTTCATTGTACTGTATGTAATGTCGGGCTCTGTTTAATTTTACCTTGTTCAGTGTAGGGCACTGTTTCATTGTACCGTATTTAATGTCGGGCTCTGTTTAATTTTACCTTGTTCAGTGTAGGGCACTGTTTCATTTTACCGAATTTAATGTCGGGCTGTGTTTAAGTTTACATTATTCACTGTAGGTCACTGTTTCATTGCACCGTATTTAATGACGGGCTCTGTTTAATTTTACATTATTCAGTGTAGGGCACTGTTTCATTGTACTGTCTTTAATCTCGGGCTCTGTTTAATTTAACCTTGTTGCTTGTAGGGCACTGTTTCATTGTACCGTATTTAGTGTCGGGCTCTGTTTAATTTTACCTTGTTCACTGTAGGTCACTGTTTCATTGCACCGTATTTAATGTCGGGCTGTGTTTAATTTTACATTGTTCAGTGTAGTGCACTGTTTCATTGTACCGTATTTAATGTCGGGCTGTGTTTAATTTTACATTGTTCACTGTAGGGCACTGTTTCATTGTACCGTATTTAATGTCGGGCTCTGTTTAATTTTACCTTGTTCAGTGTCGGGCACTGTTTCATTGTACCGTATTTAATGTCGGGCTCTGTTTAATGTTACCTTGTTCAGTGTAGGGCACTGTTTCATTGTACCGTATTTACTGTCGGGCTGTGTTTAATTGTACCTTGTTCAGTGTAGGGCACTGTTTCATTGTACCGTATTTACTGTCGGGCTGTGTTTAATTGTACATTGTTCACTGTGGGGCACTGTTTCATTGTACCGTATTTAATGTCGGGCTGTGTTTAATTGTACATTGTTCACTGTAGGGCACTGTTTCATTGTACCGTATTTAATGTCGGGCTGTGTTTAATTTTACATTGTTCAGTGTAGGGCAATGTTTCATTGTAACGTATTTAATGTCGGGCTGTGTTTAATTGTACATTGTTCACTGTGGGGCACTGTTTCATTGTACCGTATTTAATGTCGGGCTCTGTTTAATTTTACCTTGTTCAGTGTAGGGCACTGTTTCATTGTACCGTATTTAATGTCGCGCTGTGTTTAATTTTACATTGTTCAGTGTAGGGCACTATTTCATTGTAACGTATTTAATGTCGGGCTGTGTTTGATTGTACATTGTTCACTGTGGGGCACTGTTTCATTGTACCGTATTTAATGTCGGGCTGTGTTTAATTGTACATTGTTCACTGTAGGGCACTGTTTCATTGTACTGTATTTAATGTCGGGCTCTGTTTAATTTTTCCTTGTTCAGTGTAGGGGGCACTGTTTCATTGTACTGTATTTAATGTCGGGCTCTGTTTAATTTTACCTTGTTCAGTGTAGGGCACTGTTTCATTGTACCGTATTTAATGTCGGGCTGTGTTTAATTTTACATTCTTCCGTGTAGGGCACTGTTTCATTGTAACGTATTTAATGTCGGGCTGTGTTTAATTTTACCTTGTTCAGTGTAGGGCACTGTTTCACTGTACCGTATTTAATGTTGGGCTGTGTTTAATTGTACATTGTTCACTGTAGGGCACTGTTTCATTGTACTGTATTTAATGTCGGGCTCTGTTTAATTTTACCTTGTTCAGTGTAGGGCACTGTTTCATTGTACCGTATTTAATGTCGGGCTGTGTTTAATTTTACATTGTTCAGTGTAGGGCACTGTTTCATTGTAACGAATTTAATGTCGGGCTGTGTTTAATTTTACCTTGTTCAGTGTAGGGCACTGTTTCACTGTACCGTATTTAATGTCGGGCTGTGTTTAATTGTACATTGTTCACTGTAGGGCACTGTTTCATTGTACCGTATTTAATGTTGGGCTCTGTTTAATTGTACATTGTTCTCTGTAGGGCACTGTTTCATTGTACCGTATTTAATGTCGGGCTGTGTTTAATTTTACCTTGCTCAGTGGAGGGCACTGTTACATTGTACTGTATTTAATGTCGTGCTCTGTTTAATTTTACATTGTTCACTGTAGGGCACTGTTTCATTGTACCGTATTTAATGTCGGGCTGTGTATAATTGTACATTGTTCACTGTGGGGCACTGTTTCATTGTACCGTATTTAATGTCGGGCTCTGTTTAATTTTACCTTGTTCAGTGTAGGGCACTGTTTCATTGTACCGTATTTAATGTCGCGCTGTGTTTAATTTTACATTGTTCAGTGTAGGGCACTATTTCATTGTAACGTATTTAATGTCGGGCTGTGTTTGATTGTACATTGTTCACTGTGGGGCACTGTTTCATTGTACCGTATTTAATGTCGGGCTGTGTTTAATTGTACATTGTTAACTGTAGGGCACTGTTTCATTGTACTGTATTTAATGTCGGGCTCTGTTTAATTTTTCCTTGTTCAGTGTAGGGGGCACTGTTTCATTGTACTGTATTTAATGTCGGGCTCTGTTTAATTTTACCTTGTTCAGTGTAGGGCACTGTTTCATTGTACCGTATTTAATGTCGGGCTGTGTTTAATTTTACATTGTTCCGTGTAGGGCACTGTTTCATTGTAACGTATTTAATGTCGGGCTGTGTTTAATTTTACCTTGTTCAGTGTAGGGCACTGTTTCACTGTACCGTATTTAATGTTGGGCTGTGTTTAATTGTACATTGTTCACTGTAGGGCACTGTTTCATTGTACTGTATTTAATGTCGGGCTCTGTTTAATTTTACCTTGTTCAGTGTAGGGCACTGTTTCATTGTACCGTATTTAATGTCGGGCTGTGTTTAATTTTACATTGTTCAGTGTAGGGCACTGTTTCATTGTAACGAATTTAATGTCGGGCTGTGTTTAATTTTACCTTGTTCAGTGTAGGGCACTGTTTCACTGTACCGTATTTAATGTCGGGCTGTGTTTAATTGTACATTGTTCACTGTAGGGCACTGTTTCATTGTACCGTATTTAATGTTGGGCTCTGTTTAATTGTACATTGTTCTCTGTAGGGCACTGTTTCATTGTACCGTATTTAATGTCGGGCTGTGTTTAATTTTACCTTGCTCAGTGGAGGGCACTGTTACATTGTACTGTATTTAATGTCGTGCTCTGTTTAATTTTACATTGTTCACTGTAGGGCACTGTTTCATTGTACCGTATTTAATGTCGGGCTATGTTTACTTTTACATTGTTCACTGTAGGTCACTGTTTCATTGTACTGTATTTAATGTCGGGCTGTGTTTAATTTTACCTTGCTCAGTGTAGGGCACTGTTACATTGTACTGTATTTAATGTCGTTCTCTGTTTAATTTTACATTGTTCACTGTAGGGCACTGTTTCATTGTACCGTATTTAATGTCGGGCTATGTTTAATTTTACATTGTTCAGTGTAGGGCACTGTTTCATTGTACCGTATTTAATGTCGGGCTCTGTTTAATTTTACCTTGTTCAGTCTAGGGCACTGTTTCATTGTACTGTATTTAATGTCGGGCTGTGTTTAATTTTACCTCGTTCAGTGTAGGGCACTGTTTCATTTTACCGTATTTAATGTCGGGCTGTGTTTAACTTTACATTGTTCACTGTAGGGCACTGTTTCATTGTCCCGTATTTAATGTCGGGCTCTGTTTCATTTTACGTTATTCAGTGTAGGGCACTGTTTCATTGTACTGTCTTTAATGTCGGGCTCTGTATAATTTTGCCTTGTTTACTGTAGGTCACTGTTTCATTGTACTGTATTTAATGCCGGGCTGTGTTTAATTTTACATTGTTCAGTGTAGGACACTGATTCATTGTACCGTATTTAATGTCGTTCTCTGTTTAATTTTACATTGTTCACTGTAGGGCACTGTTTCATTGTACCGTATTTAATGTCGGGCTATGTTTAATTTTACATTGTTCAGTGTAGGGCACTGTTTCATTGTACCGTATTTAATGTCGGGCTCTGTTTAATTTTACCTTGTTCAGTCTAGGGCACTGTTTCATTGTACTGTATTTAATGTCGGACTGTTTAATTTTACCTTGTTCAGTGTAGGGCACTGTTTCATTTTACCGTATTTAATGTCGGGCTGTGTTTAACTTTACATTGTTCACTGTAGGGCACTGTTTCATTGTCCCGTATTTAATGTCGGGCTCTGTTTAATTTTACATTATTCAGTGTAGGGCACTGTTTCATTGTACTGTCTTTAATGTCGGGCTCTGTATAATTTTGCCTTGTTTACTGTAGGTCACTGTTTCATTGTACTGTATTTAATGCCGGGCTGTGTTTAATTTTACATTGTTCAGTGTAGGGCACTGATTCATTGTACCGTATTTAATGTCGGGCTGTGTTTAAATTTACATTGTTCAGTGGAGGGCACTGTTTCATTGTACTGTATTTAATGTCGGGCTCTGTTTAATTTTGCCTTGTTTACTGTAGGTCACTGTTTCATTGTACTGTATTTAATGTCGGGCTCTGTTTAATTTTACCTTGTTCAGTGTAGGGCACTGTTTCATTGTACCGTATTTAATGTCGGGCTCTGTTTAATTTTACCTTGTTCAGTGTAGGGCACTGTTTCATTTTACCGTATTTAATGTCGGGCTGTGTTTATGTTTACATTGTTCACTGTAGGTCACTGTTTCATTGCACCGTATTTAATGTCGGGCTGTGTTTAATTTTACATTGTTCAGTGTAGTGCACTGTTTCATTCTACCGTATTTAATGTCGGGCTCTGTTTAATTTTACCTTGTTGCTTGTAGGGCACTGTTTCATTTTACTGTATTTAATGTCGGGCTGTGTTTAATTTTACATTGTTCAGTGTAGGGCACTGATTCATTGTACCGTATTTAATGTCGGGCTCTGTTTAATTTTACATTGTTCAGTGTAGGGCACTGTTTCATTGTACCGTATTTAATGTCGGGCTCTGTTTTATTTTACATTGTTCACATTAGGGCCCTGTTTCATTGTACTGTATTTAATGTAGGGCTCTGTTTAATTTTACGTTGTTCACTGTAGGGCACTGTTTCATTGTACCGTATTTAATGTCTAGCTCTGTTTAATTTTACATTGTTGCTGGTAGGGCACTGATTCATTGTACTGTATTTAATGTCGGGCTGTGTTTAATTTTACATTGTTCACTGTAGGGCACTGTTTCATTGTACCGTATTTAATGTCGGGCTCTGTTTAATTTTACCTTGTTCAGTGTAGGGTACTGTTTCATTGTACCGTATTTAATGTCGGGCTCTGTTTAATTTTACCTTGTTCAGTGTAGGGCACTGTTTCATTGTACCGTATTTACTGTCGTGCTGTGTTTAATTGTACACTGTTCACTGTAGGGCACTGTTTCATTGTACAGTATTTAATGTCGGGCTGTGTTTAATTGTACATTGTTCACTGTAGGGCACAGTTTCATTGTACTGTATTTAATGTCGGGCTCTGTTTAATTTTACCTTGTTCAGTGTAGGGCACTGTTTCATTGTACCGTATTTAATGTCGGGCTCTGTTTAATTTTACCTTGTTCAGTGTAGGGCACTGTTTCATTGTAACGTATTTAATGTCGGGCTGTTTTTAATTTTACCTTGTTCAGTGTAGGGCACTGTTTCACTGTTTAGTATTTAATGTTGGGCTGTGTTTAATTGTACATTATTCACTGTAGGGCACAGTTTCATTGTACTGTATTTAATGTCGGGCTCTGTTTAATTTTACCTTGTTCAGTGTAGGGCACTGTTTCATTGTACCGTATTTAATGTTGGGCTGTGTGTAATTGTACATTGTTCACTGTCGGGCACTGTTTCATTGTACCGTATTTAATGTCGGGCTGTGTTTAATTTTACCTTGCTCAGTGGAGGACACTGTTACATTGTACTGTATTTAATGTCGTGCTCTGTTTAATTTTACATTGTTCACCGTAGGGCTCTGTTTCATTGTACCGTATTTAATGTCGGGCTATGTTTAATTTTACATTGTTCACTGTAGGTCACTGTTTCATTGTACTGTATTTAATGTCGTGCTGTGTTTAATTTTACCTTGCTCAGTGTAGGGCACTGTTACATTGTACTGTATTTAATGTCGTTCTCTGTTTAATTTTACATTGTTCACTGTAGGGCACAGTTTCATTGTACCGTATTTAATGTCGGGCTATGTTTAATTTTACATTGTTCACTGTAGGTCACTGTTTCATTGTACTGTATTTAATGTCGTGCTGTGTTTAATTTTACCTTGTTCACTGTAGGTCACTGTTTCATTGTACCGTATTTAATGTCGGGCTCTGTTTAATTTTACCTTGTTCAGTGTAGGGCACTGTTTCATTTTACCGTATTTAATGTCGGGCTGTGTTTAACTTTACATTGTTCACTGTAGGGCATTGTTTCATTGTGCTGTATTTAATGTTGGGCTCTGTTTAATTTTACATTGTTCACTGTTGGGCACTGTTCCATTGTCCCGTATTTAATGTCGGGCTCTGTTTAATTTTACATTATTCAGTGTAGGGCACTGTTTCATTGTACTGTCTTTAATGTCGGGCTCTGTTTAATTTTGCCTTGTTTACTGTAGGTCACTGTTTCATTGGACTGTATTTAATGTCGTTCTCTGTTTAATTTTACATTGTTCACTGTAGGGCACTGTTTCATTGTACTGTATTTAATGTCGGGCTGTGTTTAATTTTACATTGTTCACTGTAGGGCACTGTTTCATTGTACCGTATTTAATGTCGGGCTATGTTTAATTTTACATTGCTCAGTGTAGGGCACTGTTTCAGTGTACCGTATTTAATGTCGTGCTCTGTTTAATTTTACCTTGCTCAGTGGAGGGCACTGTTACATTGTACTGTATTTAATGTCGTGCTCTGTTTAATTTTACCTTGTTCACTGTCGGGCACTCTTTCATTGTCCCGTATTTAATGTCGGGCTCTGTTTAATTTTACATTATTCAGTGTAGGGCACTGTTTCATTGTACAGTCTTTAATGTCGGGCTCTGTTTAATTTTACATTGTTCAGTGTAGGGCACTGATTCATTGTACCGTATTTAATGTCGGGCTGTGTTTAATTTTACCTTGTTCAGTGTAGGGCACTGTTTCATTGTACCGTATTTAATGTCGGGCTGTGTTTAATTGTACATTGTTCACTGTAGGGCACTGTTTCATTGTACTGTATTTATTGTCGTGCTCTGTTTAATTTTACATTGTTCACTGTAGGGCACTGTTTCATTGTACCGTATTTAATGTTGGGCTCTGTCTAATTTTACCTTGTTCACTGTCGGGCACTGTTTCGTTGTCCCGTATTTAATGTCGGGCTCTGTTTAATTTTACCTTGTTTAGTGTAGGGCATTGTTTCATTTTACCGTATTTAATGTCGGGCTGTGTTTAACTTTACATTGTTCACTGTAGGGCATTGTTTCATTGTGCTGTATTTAATGTTGGGCTCTGTTTAATTTTACATTGTTCACTGTTGGGCACTGTTTCATTGTCCCGTATTTAATGTCGGGCTCTGTTTAATGTTACATTGTTCAGTGTAGGGCACTGTTTCATTGTACTGTCTTTAATGTCGGGCTCTGTTTAATTTTGCCTTGTTTACTGTAGGTCACTGTTTCATTGGACTGTATTTAATGCCGGGCTGTGTTTAATTTTGCATTGTTCAGTGTAGGGCACTTATTCATTGTACCGTATTTAATGTCGGGCTGTGTTTAAGTTTGCCTTGTTTACTGTAGGTCACTGTTCCATTGTCCCGTATTTAATGTCGGGCTCTGTTTAATTTTACATTATTCAGTGTAGGGCACTGTTTCATTGTACTGTCTTTAATGTCGGGCTCTGTTTAATTTTGCCTTGTTTACTGTAGGTCACTGTTTCATTGGACTGTATTTAATGCCGGGCTGTGTTTAATTTTGCATTGTTCAGTGTAGGGCACTGATTCATTGTACCGTATTTAATGTCGGGCTGTGTTTAAGTTTACATTGTTCAGTGTAGGGCACTGTTTTATTGTACTGTATTTAATGTCGGGCTCTGTTTAATTTTGCCTTGTTTACTGTAGGTCACTGTTTCATTGTACTGTATTTAATTTCGGGCTCTGTTTAATTTTACCTTGTTCAGTGTAGGGCACTGTTTCATTGTACCGTATTTAATGTCGGGCTCTGTTTAATTTTACCTTGTTCAGTGTAGGGCACAGTTTCATTTTACCGTATTTAATGTCGGGCTGTATTTAATTTTACATTGTTCAGTGTAGGGCACTGATTCATTGTACCGTATTTAATGTCGGGCTGTGTTTAAGTTTACATTGTTCAGTGTAGGGCACTGATTCATTGTACCGTATTTAATGTCGGGCTGTGTTTAAGTTTACATTGTTCAGTGTAGGGCACTGTTTCATTGTACTGTATTTAATGTCGGGCTGTGTTTAATTTTACATAGTTCAGTGCAGGGCACTGTTTCATTGTACCGTATTTAATGCCGGGCTGTGTTTTATTTTACATTGTTCAGTGTAGGGCACTGATTCATTGCACCGTATTTAATGTCGGGCTCTGTTTAATTGTACATTGTTCAGTGTAGGGCACTGTTTCATTTTACCGTATTTAATGTCGGGCTGTGTTTAATTTTACATTGTTCAGTGTAGGGCACTGTTTCATTGTTCTGTATTTAATGTCGGGCTCTGTTTAATTTTTCCTTGTTTACTGTAGGTCACTGTTTCATTGTACTGTATTTAATGTCGGGCTCTGTTTAATTTTACATTGTTCAGTGTAGGGCACTGTATCATTGTACCGTATTTAATGCCGGGCTGTGTTTTATTTTACATTGTTCAGTGTAGGGCACTGATTCATTGCACCGTATTTAATGTCGGGCTCTGTTTAATTGTACATTGTTCAGTGTAGGGCACTGTTTCATTGTACCGTATTTAATGTCGGGCTGCGTTTAAGTTTACATTGTTCAGTGTAGGGCACTGTTTCATTGTACTGTCTTTAATGTCGGGCTCTGTTTAATTTTGCCTTGTTTACTGTAGGTCACTGTTTCATTGCCCTGTATTTAATGCCGGGCTGTGTTTAATTTTACATTGTTCAGTGTAGTGCACTGATTCATTGTACCGTATTTAATGTCGGGCTGCGTTTAAGTTTACATTGTTCAGTGTAGGGCACTGTTTCATTGTACTGTATTTAATGTCGGGCTCTGTTTAATTTTACCTTGTTCACTGTAGGGCACTGTTTCATTGTACTGTATGTAATGTCGGGCTCTGTTTAATTTTACCTTGTTCAGTGTAGGGCACTGTTTCATTGTACCGTATTTAATGTCGGGCTCTGTTTAATTTTACCTTGTTCAGTGTAGGGCACTGTTTCATTTTACCGAATTTAATGTCGGGCTGTGTTTAAGTTTACATTATTCACTGTAGGTCACTGTTTCATTGCACCGTATTTAATGACGGGCTCTGTTTAATTTTACATTATTCAGTGTAGGGCACTGTTTCATTGTACTGTCTTTAATCTCGGGCTCTGTTTAATTTAACCTTGTTGCTTGTAGGGCACTGTTTCATTGTACCGTATTTAGTGTCGGGCTCTGTTTAATTTTACCTTGTTCACTGTAGGTCACTGTTTCATTGCACCGTATTTAATGTCGGGCTGTGTTTAATTTTACATTGTTCAGTGTAGTGCACTGTTTCATTGTACCGTATTTAATGTCGGGCTGTGTTTAATTTTACATTGTTCACTGTAGGGCACTGTTTCATTGTACCGTATTTAATGTCGGGCTCTGTTTAATTTTACCTTGTTCAGTGTCGGGCACTGTTTCATTGTACCGTATTTAATGTCGGGCTCTGTTTAATGTTACCTTGTTCAGTGTAGGGCACTGTTTCATTGTACCGTATTTACTGTCGGGCTGTGTTTAATTGTACCTTGTTCAGTGTAGGGCACTGTTTCATTGTACCGTATTTACTGTCGGGCTGTGTTTAATTGTACATTGTTCACTGTGGGGCACTGTTTCATTGTACCGTATTTAATGTCGGGCTGTGTTTAATTGTACATTGTTCACTGTAGGGCACTGTTTCATTGTACCGTATTTAATGTCGGGCTGTGTTTAATTTTACATTGTTCAGTGTAGGGCAATGTTTCATTGTAACGTATTTAATGTCGGGCTGTGTTTAATTGTACATTGTTCACTGTGGGGCACTGTTTCATTGTACCGTATTTAATGTCGGGCTCTGTTTAATTTTACCTTGTTCAGTGTAGGGCACTGTTTCATTGTACCGTATTTAATGTCGCGCTGTGTTTAATTTTACATTGTTCAGTGTAGGGCACTATTTCATTGTAACGTATTTAATGTCGGGCTGTGTTTGATTGTACATTGTTCACTGTGGGGCACTGTTTCATTGTACCGTATTTAATGTCGGGCTGTGTTTAATTGTACATTGTTCACTGTAGGGCACTGTTTCATTGTACTGTATTTAATGTCGGGCTCTGTTTAATTTTTCCTTGTTCAGTGTAGGGGGCACTGTTTCATTGTACTGTATTTAATGTCGGGCTCTGTTTAATTTTACCTTGTTCAGTGTAGGGCACTGTTTCATTGTACCGTATTTAATGTCGGGCTGTGTTTAATTTTACATTGTTCCGTGTAGGGCACTGTTTCATTGTAACGTATTTAATGTCGGGCTGTGTTTAATTTTACCTTGTTCAGTGTAGGGCACTGTTTCACTGTACCGTATTTAATGTTGGGCTGTGTTTAATTGTACATTGTTCACTGTAGGGCACTGTTTCATTGTACTGTATTTAATGTCGGGCTCTGTTTAATTTTACCTTGTTCAGTGTAGGGCACTGTTTCATTGTACCGTATTTAATGTCGGGCTGTGTTTAATTTTACATTGTTCAGTGTAGGGCACTGTTTCATTGTCACGAATTTAATGTCGGGCTGTGTTTAATTTTACCTTGTTCAGTGTAGGGCACTGTTTCACTGTACCGTATTTAATGTCGGGCTGTGTTTAATTGTACATTGTTCACTGTAGGGCACTGTTTCATTGTACCGTATTTAATGTTGGGCTCTGTTTAATTGTACATTGTTCTCTGTAGGGCACTGTTTCATTGTACCGTATTTAATGTCGGGCTGTGTTTAATTTTACCTTGCTCAGTGGAGGGCACTGTTACATTGTACTGTATTTAATGTCGTGCTCTGTTTAATTTTACATTGTTCACTGTAGGGCACTGTTTCATTGTACCGTATTTAATGTCGGGCTGTGTTTAATTGTACATTGTTCACTGTGGGGCACTGTTTCATTGTACCGTATTTAATGTCGGGCTCTGTTTAATTTTACCTTGTTCAGTGTAGGGCACTGTTTCATTGTACCGTATTTAATGTCGCGCTGTGTTTAATTTTACATTGTTCAGTGTAGGGCACTATTTCATTGTAACGTATTTAATGTCGGGCTGTGTTTGATTGTACATTGTTCACTGTGGGGCACTGTTTCATTGTACCGTATTTAATGTCGGGCTGTGTTTAATTGTACCTTGTTCACTGTAGGGCACTGTTTCATTGTACTGTATGTAATGTCGGGCTCTGTTTAATTTTACCTTGTTCAGTGTAGGGCACTGTTTCATTGTACCGTATTTAATGTCGGGCTCTGTTTAATTTTACCTTGTTCAGTGTAGGGCACTGTTTCATTTTACCGAATTTAATGTCGGGCTGTGTTTAAGTTTACATTATTCACTGTAGGTCACTGTTTCATTGCACCGTATTTAATGACGGGCTCTGTTTAATTTTACATTATTCAGTGTAGGGCACTGTTTCATTGTACTGTCTTTAATCTCGGGCTCTGTTTAATTTAACCTTGTTGCTTGTAGGGCACTGTTTCATTGTACCGTATTTAGTGTCGGGCTCTGTTTAATTTTACCTTGTTCACTGTAGGTCACTGTTTCATTGCACCGTATTTAATGTCGGGCTGTGTTTAATTTTACATTGTTCAGTGTAGTGCACTGTTTCATTGTACCGTATTTAATGTCGGGCTGTGTTTAATTTTACATTGTTCACTGTAGGGCACTGTTTCATTGTACCGTATTTAATGTCGGGCGCTGTTTAATTTTACCTTGTTCAGTGTCGGGCACTGTTTCATTGTACCGTATTTAATGTCGGGCTCTCTTTAATGTTACCTTGTTCAGTGTAGGGCACTGTTTCATTGTACCGTATTTACTGTCGGGCTGTGTTTAATTGTACCTTGTTCAGTGTAGGGCACTGTTTCATTGTACCGTATTTACTGTCGGGCTGTGTTTAATTGTACATTGTTCACTGTGGGGCACTGTTTCATTGTACCGTATTTAATGTCGGGCTGTGTTTAATTGTACATTGTTCACTGTAGGGCACTGTTTCATTGTACCGTATTTAATGTCGGGCTGTGTTTAATTTTACATTGTTCAGTGTAGGGCAATGTTTCATTGTAACGTATTTAATGTCGGGCTGTGTTTAATTGTACATTGTTCACTGTGGGGCACTGTTTCATTGTACCGTATTTAATGTCGGGCTCTGTTTAATTTTACCTTGTTCAGTGTAGGGCACTGTTTCATTGTACCGTATTTAATGTCGCGCTGTGTTTAATTTTACATTGTTCAGTGTAGGGCACTATTTCATTGTAACGTATTTAATGTCGGGCTGTGTTTGATTGTACATTGTTCACTGTGGGGCACTGTTTCATTGTACCGTATTTAATGTCGGGCTGTGTTTAATTGTACATTGTTCACTGTAGGGCACTGTTTCATTGTACTGTATTTAATGTCGGGCTCTGTTTAATTTTTCCTTGTTCAGTGTAGGGGGCACTGTTTCATTGTACTGTATTTAATGTCGGGCTCTGTTTAATTTTACCTTGTTCAGTGTAGGGCACTGTTTCATTGTACCGTATTTAATGTCGGGCTGTGTTTAATTTTACATTGTTCCGTGTAGGGCACTGTTTCATTGTAACGTATTTAATGTCGGGCTGTGTTTAATTTTACCTTGTTCAGTGTAGGGCACTGTTTCACTGTACCGTATTTAATGTTGGGCTGTGTTTAATTGTACATTGTTCACTGTAGGGCACTGTTTCATTGTACTGTATTTAATGTCGGGCTCTGTTTAATTTTACCTTGTTCAGTGTAGGGCACTGTTTCATTGTACCGTATTTAATGTCGGGCTGTGTTTAATTTTACATTGTTCAGTGTAGGGCACTGTTTCATTGTCACGAATTTAATGTCGGGCTGTGTTTAATTTTACCTTGTTCAGTGTAGGGCACTGTTTCACTGTACCGTATTTAATGTCGGGCTGTGTTTAATTGTACATTGTTCACTGTAGGGCACTGTTTCATTGTACCGTATTTAATGTTGGGCTCTGTTTAATTGTACATTGTTCTCTGTAGGGCACTGTTTCATTGTACCGTATTTAATGTCGGGCTGTGTTTAATTTTACCTTGCTCAGTGGAGGGCACTGTTACATTGTACTGTATTTAATGTCGTGCTCTGTTTAATTTTACATTGTTCACTGTAGGGCACTGTTTCATTGTACCGTATTTAATGTCGGGCTGTGTTTAATTGTACATTGTTCACTGTGGGGCACTGTTTCATTGTACCGTATTTAATGTCGGGCTCTGTTTAATTTTACCTTGTTCAGTGTAGGGCACTGTTTCATTGTACCGTATTTAATGTCGCGCTGTGTTTAATTTTACATTGTTCAGTGTAGGGCACTATTTCATTGTAACGTATTTAATGTCGGGCTGTGTTTGATTGTACATTGTTCACTGTGGGGCACTGTTTCATTGTACCGTATTTAATGTCGGGCTGTGTTTAATTGTACATTGTTAACTGTAGGGCACTGTTTCATTGTACTGTATTTAATGTCGGGCTCTGTTTAATTTTTCCTTGTTCAGTGTAGGGGGCACTGTTTCATTGTACTGTATTTAATGTCGGGCTCTGTTTAATTTTACCTTGTTCAGTGTAGGGCACTGTTTCATTGTACCGTATTTAATGTCGGGCTGTGTTTAATTTTACATTGTTCCGTGTAGGGCACTGTTTCATTGTAACGTATTTAATGTCGGGCTGTGTTTAATTTTACCTTGTTCAGTGTAGGGCACTGTTTCACTGTACCGTATTTAATGTTGGGCTGTGTTTAATTGTACATTGTTCACTGTAGGGCACTGTTTCATTGTACTGTATTTAATGTCGGGCTCTGTTTAATTTTACCTTGTTCAGTGTAGGGCACTGTTTCATTGTACCGTATTTAATGTCGGGCTGTGTTTAATTTTACATTGTTCAGTGTAGGGCACTGTTTCATTGTAACGAATTTAATGTCGGGCTGTGTTTAATTTTACCTTGTTCAGTGTAGGGCACTGTTTCACTGTACCGTATTTAATGTCGGGCTGTGTTTAATTGTACATTGTTCACTGTAGGGCACTGTTTCATTGTACCGTATTTAATGTTGGGCTCTGTTTAATTGTACATTGTTCTCTGTAGGGCACTGTTTCATTGTACCGTATTTAATGTCGGGCTGTGTTTAATTTTACCTTGCTCAGTGGAGGGCACTGTTACATTGTACTGTATTTAATGTCGTGCTCTGTTTAATTTTACATTGTTCACTGTAGGGCACTGTTTCATTGTACCGTATTTAATGTCGGGCTATGTTTAATTTTACATTGTTCACTGTAGGTCACTGTTTCATTGTACTGTATTTAATGTCGGGCTGTGTTTAATTTTACCTTGCTCAGTGTAGGGCACTGTTACATTGTACTGTATTTAATGTCGTTCTCTGTTTAATTTTACATTGTTCACTGTAGGGCACTGTTTCATTGTACCGTATTTAATGTCGGGCTATGTTTAATTTTACATTGTTCAGTGTAGGGCACTGTTTCATTGTACCGTATTTAATGTCGGGCTCTGTTTAATTTTACCTTGTTCAGTCTAGGGCACTGTTTCATTGTACTGTATTTAATGTCGGGCTGTGTTTAATTTTACCTCGTTCAGTGTAGGGCACTGTTTCATTTTACCGTATTTAATGTCGGGCTGTGTTTAACTTTACATTGTTCACTGTAGGGCACTGTTTCATTGTCCCGTATTTAATGTCGGGCTCTGTTTAATTTTACGTTATTCAGTGTAGGGCACTGTTTCATTGTACTGTCTTTAATGTCGGGCTCTGTATAATTTTGCCTTGTTTACTGTAGGTCACTGTTTCATTGTACTGTATTTAATGCCGGGCTGTGTTTAATTTTACATTGTTCAGTGTAGGGCACTGATTCATTGTACCGTATTTAATGTCGTTCTCTGTTTAATTTTACATTGTTCACTGTAGGGCACTGTTTCATTGTACCGTATTTAATGTCGGGCTATGTTTAATTTTACATTGTTCAGTGTAGGGCACTGTTTCATTGTACCGTATTTAATGTCGGGCTCTGTTTAATTTTACCTTGTTCAGTCTAGGGCACTGTTTCATTGTACTGTATTTAATGTCGGACTGTTTAATTTTACCTTGTTCAGTGTAGGGCACTGTTTCATTTTACCGTATTTAATGTCGGGCTGTGTTTAACTTTACATTGTTCACTGTAGGGCACTGTTTCATTGTCCCGTATTTAATGTCGGGCTCTGTTTAATTTTACATTATTCAGTGTAGGGCACTGTTTCATTGTACTGTCTTTAATGTCGGGCTCTGTATAATTTTGCCTTGTTTACTGTAGGTCACTGTTTCATTGTACTGTATTTAATGCCGGGCTGTGTTTAATTTTACATTGTTCAGTGTAGGGCACTGATTCATTGTACCGTATTTAATGTCGGGCTGTGTTTAAATTTACATTGTTCAGTGGAGGGCACTGTTTCATTGTACTGTATTTAATGTCGGGCTCTGTTTAATTTTGCCTTGTTTACTGTAGGTCACTGTTTCATTGTACTGTATTTAATGTCGGGCTCTGTTTAATTTTACCTTGTTCAGTGTAGGGCACTGTTTCATTGTACCGTATTTAATGTCGGGCTCTGTTTAATTTTACCTTGTTCAGTGTAGGGCACTGTTTCATTTTACCGTATTTAATGTCGGGCTGTGTTTATGTTTACATTGTTCACTGTAGGTCACTGTTTCATTGCACCGTATTTAATGTCGGGCTGTGTTTAATTTTACATTGTTCAGTGTAGTGCACTGTTTCATTCTACCGTATTTAATGTCGGGCTCTGTTTAATTTTACCTTGTTGCTTGTAGGGCACTGTTTCATTTTACTGTATTTAATGTCGGGCTGTGTTTAATTTTACATTGTTCAGTGTAGGGCACTGATTCATTGTACCGTATTTAATGTCGGGCTCTGTTTAATTTTACATTGTTCAGTGTAGGGCACTGTTTCATTGTACCGTATTTAATGTCGGGCTCTGTTTTATTTTACATTGTTCACATTAGGGCCCTGTTTCATTGTACTGTATTTAATGTAGGGCTCTGTTTAATTTTACGTTGTTCACTGTAGGGCACTGTTTCATTGTACCGTATTTAATGTCTAGCTCTGTTTAATTTTACATTGTTGCTGGTAGGGCACTGATTCATTGTACTGTATTTAATGTCGGGCTGTGTTTAATTTTACATTGTTCACTGTAGGGCACTGTTTCATTGTACCGTATTTAATGTCGGGCTCTGTTTAATTTTACCTTGTTCAGTGTAGGGTACTGTTTCATTGTACCGTATTTAATGTCGGGCTCTGTTTAATTTTACCTTGTTCAGTGTAGGGCACTGTTTCATTGTACCGTATTTACTGTCGTGCTGTGTTTAATTGTACACTGTTCACTGTAGGGCACTGTTTCATTGTACAGTATTTAATGTCGGGCTGTGTTTAATTGTACATTGTTCACTGTAGGGCACAGTTTCATTGTACTGTATTTAATGTCGGGCTCTGTTTAATTTTACCTTGTTCAGTGTAGGGCACTGTTTCATTGTACCGTATTTAATGTCGGGCTCTGTTTAATTTTACCTTGTTCAGTGTAGGGCACTGTTTCATTGTAACGTATTTAATGTCGGGCTGTTTTTAATTTTACCTTGTTCAGTGTAGGGCACTGTTTCACTGTTTAGTATTTAATGTTGGGCTGTGTTTAATTGTACATTATTCACTGTAGGGCACAGTTTCATTGTACTGTATTTAATGTCGGGCTCTGTTTAATTTTACCTTGTTCAGTGTAGGGCACTGTTTCATTGTACCGTATTTAATGTTGGGCTGTGTGTAATTGTACATTGTTCACTGTCGGGCACTGTTTCATTGTACCGTATTTAATGTCGGGCTGTGTTTAATTTTACCTTGCTCAGTGGAGGACACTGTTACATTGTACTGTATTTAATGTCGTGCTCTGTTTAATTTTACATTGTTCACCGTAGGGCTCTGTTTCATTGTACCGTATTTAATGTCGGGCTATGTTTAATTTTACATTGTTCACTGTAGGTCACTGTTTCATTGTACTGTATTTAATGTCGTGCTGTGTTTAATTTTACCTTGCTCAGTGTAGGGCACTGTTACATTGTACTGTATTTAATGTCGTTCTCTGTTTAATTTTACATTGTTCACTGTAGGGCACAGTTTCATTGTACCGTATTTAATGTCGGGCTATGTTTAATTTTACATTGTTCACTGTAGGTCACTGTTTCATTGTACTGTATTTAATGTCGTGCTGTGTTTAATTTTACCTTGTTCACTGTAGGTCACTGTTTCATTGTACCGTATTTAATGTCGGGCTCTGTTTAATTTTACCTTGTTCAGTGTAGGGCACTGTTTCATTTTACCGTATTTAATGTCGGGCTGTGTTTAACTTTACATTGTTCACTGTAGGGCATTGTTTCATTGTGCTGTATTTAATGTTGGGCTCTGTTTAATTTTACATTGTTCACTGTTGGGCACTGTTCCATTGTCCCGTATTTAATGTCGGGCTCTGTTTAATTTTACATTATTCAGTGTAGGGCACTGTTTCATTGTACTGTCTTTAATGTCGGGCTCTGTTTAATTTTGCCTTGTTTACTGTAGGTCACTGTTTCATTGGACTGTATTTAATGTCGTTCTCTGTTTAATTTTACATTGTTCACTGTAGGGCACTGTTTCATTGTACTGTATTTAATGTCGGGCTGTGTTTAATTTTACATTGTTCACTGTAGGGCACTGTTTCATTGTACCGTATTTAATGTCGGGCTATGTTTAATTTTACATTGCTCAGTGTAGGGCACTGTTTCAGTGTACCGTATTTAATGTCGTGCTCTGTTTAATTTTACCTTGCTCAGTGGAGGGCACTGTTACATTGTACTGTATTTAATGTCGTGCTCTGTTTAATTTTACCTTGTTCACTGTCGGGCACTCTTTCATTGTCCCGTATTTAATGTCGGGCTCTGTTTAATTTTACATTATTCAGTGTAGGGCACTGTTTCATTGTACAGTCTTTAATGTCGGGCTCTGTTTAATTTTACATTGTTCAGTGTAGGGCACTGATTCATTGTACCGTATTTAATGTCGGGCTGTGTTTAATTTTACCTTGTTCAGTGTAGGGCACTGTTTCATTGTACCGTATTTAATGTCGGGCTGTGTTTAATTGTACATTGTTCACTGTAGGGCACTGTTTCATTGTACTGTATTTATTGTCGTGCTCTGTTTAATTTTACATTGTTCACTGTAGGGCACTGTTTCATTGTACCGTATTTAATGTTGGGCTCTGTCTAATTTTACCTTGTTCACTGTCGGGCACTGTTTCGTTGTCCCGTATTTAATGTCGGGCTCTGTTTAATTTTACCTTGTTTAGTGTAGGGCATTGTTTCATTTTACCGTATTTAATGTCGGGCTGTGTTTAACTTTACATTGTTCACTGTAGGGCATTGTTTCATTGTGCTGTATTTAATGTTGGGCTCTGTTTAATTTTACATTGTTCACTGTTGGGCACTGTTTCATTGTCCCGTATTTAATGTCGGGCTCTGTTTAATGTTACATTGTTCAGTGTAGGGCACTGTTTCATTGTACTGTCTTTAATGTCGGGCTCTGTTTAATTTTGCCTTGTTTACTGTAGGTCACTGTTTCATTGGACTGTATTTAATGCCGGGCTGTGTTTAATTTTGCATTGTTCAGTGTAGGGCACTTATTCATTGTACCGTATTTAATGTCGGGCTGTGTTTAAGTTTGCCTTGTTTACTGTAGGTCACTGTTCCATTGTCCCGTATTTAATGTCGGGCTCTGTTTAATTTTACATTATTCAGTGTAGGGCACTGTTTCATTGTACTGTCTTTAATGTCGGGCTCTGTTTAATTTTGCCTTGTTTACTGTAGGTCACTGTTTCATTGGACTGTATTTAATGCCGGGCTGTGTTTAATTTTGCATTGTTCAGTGTAGGGCACTGATTCATTGTACCGTATTTAATGTCGGGCTGTGTTTAAGTTTACATTGTTCAGTGTAGGGCACTGTTTTATTGTACTGTATTTAATGTCGGGCTCTGTTTAATTTTGCCTTGTTTACTGTAGGTCACTGTTTCATTGTACTGTATTTAATTTCGGGCTCTGTTTAATTTTACCTTGTTCAGTGTAGGGCACTGTTTCATTGTACCGTATTTAATGTCGGGCTCTGTTTAATTTTACCTTGTTCAGTGTAGGGCACAGTTTCATTTTACCGTATTTAATGTCGGGCTGTGTTTAATTTTACATTGTTCAGTGTAGGGCACTGATTCATTGTACCGTATTTAATGTCGGGCTGTGTTTAAGTTTACATTGTTCAGTGTAGGGCACTGATTCATTGTACCGTATTTAATGTCGGGCTGTGTTTAAGTTTACATTGTTCAGTGTAGGGCACTGTTTCATTGTACTGTATTTAATGTCGGGCTGTGTTTAATTTTACATAGTTCAGTGCAGGGCACTGTTTCATTGTACCGTATTTAATGCCGGGCTGTGTTTTATTTTACATTGTTCAGTGTAGGGCACTGATTCATTGCACCGTATTTAATGTCGGGCTCTGTTTAATTGTACATTGTTCAGTGTAGGGCACTGTTTCATTTTACCGTATTTAATGTCGGGCTGTGTTTAATTTTACATTGTTCAGTGTAGGGCACTGTTTCATTGTTCTGTATTTAATGTCGGGCTCTGTTTAATTTTTCCTTGTTTACTGTAGGTCACTGTTTCATTGTACTGTATTTAATGTCGGGCTCTGTTTAATTTTACATTGTTCACTGTAGGGCACTGTTTCATTGTACCGTATTTAATGTCCGGCTCTGTTTAATTTTACCTTGTTCAGTGTAGGGCACTGTTTCATTGTACTGTATTTAATGTCGGGCTCTGTTTAATTTTTCCTTGTTTACTGTAGGTCACTGTTTCATTGTACTGTATTTAATGTCGGGCTCTGTTTAATTTTACATTGTTCACTGTCGGGCACTGTTTCATTGTACTGTATTTAATGTCGGGCTCTGTTTAATTTTACATTGTTCCGTGTAGGGCACTGTTTCATTGATCTATATTTAATGTCGGGCTCTGTTTAATGTTACCTTGTTCACTGTAGGGCACTGTTTCATTGTGCTGTATTTAATGTCGGGCTCTGTTTAATTTAACCTTGTACACTGTAGGGCATTGTTTCATTGACTTTATTTAATGTCGGGCTCTGTTTATTTTTACATTTTTGACTGTAAGGCACTGTTTCATTGCACTGTATTTAATGTCGGGCTCTGCTTAATGTTACCTTGTTCACTGTAGGGCACTGTTTCATTGTACTGTATTTAATGTCGGGCTCTGTTTAATTTTACATTGTTCACTGAAGGGCACTGTTTCATTGTACCGTATTTAATGTCGGGCTCTGTTTAATTTTACATTGTTGATTGTAGGGCACTGTTTCATTGTACCGTATTTAATGTCGGGCTCTGTTTAATTTTACCTTGTTCAAAGTGGGGCACTGTTTCATTGTACTGTATTTAATGTCGGGCTCTGTTTAATTTTACATTATTCAGTGTAGGGCACTGTTTCATTGTACTGTCTTTAATGTCGGGCTCTGTTTAATTTTGCCTTGTTTACTGTAGGTCACTGTTTCATTGGACTGTATTTAATGCCGGGCTGTGTTTAATTTTGCATTGTTCAGTGTAGGGCACTGATTCATTGTACCGTATTTAATGTCGGGCTGTGTTTAAGTTTACATTGTTCAGTGTAGGGCACTGTTTTATTGTACTGTATTTAATGTCGGGCTCTGTTTAATTTTGCCTTGTTTACTGTAGGTCTCTGTTTCATTGTACTGTATTTAATGTCGGGCTCTGTTTAATTTTACCTTGTTCAGTGTAGGGCACTGTTTCATTGTACCGTATTTAATGTCGGGCTCTGTTTAATTTTACCTTGTTCAATGTAGGGCACAGTTTCATTTTACCGTATTTAATGTCGGGCTGTGTTTAATTTTACATTGTTCAGTGTAGGGCACTGATTCATTGTACCGTATTTAATGTCGGGCTGTGTTTAAGTTTACATTGTTCAGTGTAGGGCACTGATTCATTGTACCGTATTTAATGTCGGGCTGTGTTTAAGTTTACATTGTTCAGTGTAGGGCACTGTTTCATTGTACTGTATTTAATGTCGGGCTGTGTTTAATTTTACATAGTTCAGTGCAGGGCACGGTTTCATTGTACCGTATTTAATGCCGGGCTGTGTTTTATTTTACGTTGTTCAGTGTAGGGCACTGATTCATTGCACCGTATTTAATGTCGGGCTCTGTTTAATTGTACATTGTTCAGTGTAGGGCACTGTTTCATTTTACCGTATTTAATGTCGGGCTCTGTTTAATTTTACCTTGTTCAGTGTAGGGCACTGTTTCATTGTACCGTATTTACTGTCGGGCTGTGTTTAATTGTACATTGTTCACTGTAGGGCACTGTTTCATTGTACCGTATTTAATGTCGGGCTATGTTTAATTTTACATTGTTCACTGTAGGTCACTGTTTCATTGTACTGTATTTAATGTCGGGCTCTGTTTAATTTTACATTCTTCACTGTAGGGCATTTTTTCATTGTGCTGTATTTAATGTTGGGCTCTGTTTAATTTTACCTTGTTCACTATCGGGCACTGTTTCATTGTCCCGTATTTAATGTCGGGCTCTGTTTAATTTTACATTCTTCACTGTAGGGCATTTTTTCATTGTGCTGTATTTAATGTTGGGCTCTGTTTAATTTTACCTTGTTCACTGTAGGGCACTGTTTCATTGTCCCGTATTTAATGTCGGGCTCTGTTTAATGTTACATTGTTCAGTGTAGGGCACAGTTTCATTTTACCGTATTTAATGTCGGGCTGTGTTTAATTTTACATTGTTCAGTGTAGGGCACTGTTTCATTGTTCTGTATTTAATGTCGGGCTCTGTTTAATTTTTCCTTGTTTACTGTAGGTCACTGTTTCATTGTACTGTATTTAATGTCGGGCTCTGTTTAATTTTACGGTGTTCACTGTAGGGCACTGTTTCATTGTACCGTATTTAATGTCCGGCTCTGTTTAATTTTACCTTGTTCAGTGTAGGGCACTGTTTCATTGTACTGTATTTAATGTCGGGCTCTGTTTAATTTTTCCTTGTTTACTGTAGGTCACTGTTTCATTGTACTGTATTTAATGTCGGGCTCTGTTTAATTTTACATTGTTCACTGTAGGGCACTGTTTCATTGTACTGTATTTAATGTCGGGCTCTGTTTAATTTTACATTGTTCCGTGTAGGGCACTGTTTCTTTGATCTATATTTAATGTCGGGCTCTGTTTAATGTTACCTTGTTCACTGTAGGGCACTGTTTCATTGTGCTGTATTTAATGTCGGGCTCTGTTTAATTTTTCATTGTTCCGTGTCGAACACTGTTTCATTGTACTGTATTTAATGTCGGTCTCTGTTTAATTTAACCTTGTACACTGTAGGGCATTGTTTCATTGACTTTATTTAATGTCGAGCTCTGTTTATTTTTACATTTTTGACTGTAAGGCACTGTTTCATTGCACTGTATTTAATGTCGGGCTCTGCTTAATGTTACCTTGTTCACTGTAGGGCACTGTTTCATTGTACTGTATTTAATGTCGGGCTCTGTTTAATTTTACATTGTTCACTGAAGGGCACTGTTTCATTGTACCGTATTTAATGTCGGGCTCTGTTTAATTTTACATTGTTGATTGTAGGGCACTGTTTCATTGTACCGTATTTAATGTCGGGCTCTGTTTAATTTTACCTTGTTCAAAGTGGGGCACTGTTTCATTGTACTGTATTTAATGTCGGGCTCTGTTTAATTTAACCTTGTTCACTGTAGGGCACTGTTTCATTGTACTGTATTTAACGTCGTGCTCTGTTTAATTTTACTTTGTACTGTAGGGCAATGTTTCATTGTACTGTATTTAATGTCGGGCTCTGTTTAACTTTACTTTGTAGACTGTAGGGCACTGTTTCATTGTACTGTATTTAATGTCGGGCTCTGTTTAACTTTACATTGTTCACTGTAGGGCACTGTTTCATTGTACCGTATTTAATGTCGGGCTCTGTTTAATTTTACCTTGTTCACTGTAGGGCACTGTTTCATTGTACTGTATTTAATGTCGGGCTGTGTATAATTTTACATTGTTCAGTGTAGGGCAGTGATTCATTGTACCGTATTTAATGTCGGGATGTGTTTAATTTTACATTGTTCACTGTTGGGCACTGTTTCATTGTACTGTATTTAATGTCGGGCACTGTTTAATTTACATTGTTCAGTGTAGGGCACTGTTTCATTGTACAGTATTTAATGTCGGGCACTGTTTAATTTTGCCTTGTTTACTGTAGGTCACTGTTTCATTGTACTGTATTTAATGTCGGGCTGTGTATAATTTTACATTGTTCAGTGTAGGGCAGTGATTCATTGTACCGTATTTAATGTCGGGCTGTGTTTAAGTTTACATTGTTCAGTGTAGGGCACTGATTCATTGTACTGTATTTAATGTCGGGCTGTGTTTAAGTTTACATTGTTCAGTGTAGGGCACTGTTTCATTGTGCTGTATTTAATGCTGGGTTCTGTTTAATTTTACCTTGTTCACTGTAGGTCACTGTTTCATTGTACCGTATTTAATGTCGGGCTCTGTTTACTTTTACATACTTCACTGTAGGGCATTGTTTCATTGTACCGTATTTAATGTCGGGCTCCGTTTAATATTACCTTGTTCAGTGCAGGGCACTGTTTCATTGTACCGTATTTAATGTCGGGCTCTGTTTAATTTTACCTTGTTCAGTGTAGGGCACTGTTTCATTGTACCGTATTTACTGTCGGGCTGTGTTTAATTTTACATTGTTCACTGTAGGGCACTGTTTCATGGTACCGTATTTAATGTCGGGCTATGTTTAATTTTACATTCTTCACTGTAGGTCACTGTTTCATTGTACTGTATTTAATGTCGGGCTGTGTTTAATTTTACATTCTTCACTGTAGGGCATTTTTTCATTGTGCTGTATTTAATGTCGGGCTGTGTTTAATTTTACATTGTTCAGTGTAGGGCACTGTTTCATTGTACTGTATTTAATGCTGGGCTCTTTTTAATTTTACCTTGTTCACTGTCGGCACTGTTTCATTGTCCCGTATTTAATGTCGGGCTCTGTTTAATGTTACATTGTTCAGTGTAGGGCACTGTTTCATTGTACTGTATTTAATGTCGGGCTCTGTTTAATTTTGCCTTGTTTACTGTAGGTCACTGTTTCAGTGTACTGTATTTAATGTCGGGCTCTGTTTAATTTTACCTTGTTCAGTGTAGGGCACTGTTTCATTGTACCGTATTTAATGTCGGGCTCTGTTTAATTTTACCTTGTTCAGTGTAGGGCACTGTTTCATTTTACCGTATTTAATGTCGGGCTGTGTTTAATTTTACATTGTTCAGTGTAGGGCACTGTTTCATTGTACTGTATTTAATGTCGGGCTCTGTTTAATTTTACATTGTTCACTGTTGGGCACTGTTTCATTGTACCGTATTTAATGTCGGGCACTGTTTAATTTTGCCTTGTTTACTGTAGGTCACTGTTTCATTGTACTGTATTTAATGTCGGGCTGTGTATAATTTTACATTGTTCAGTGTAGGGCAGTGATTCATTGTACCGTATTTAATGTCGGGCTGTGTTTAAGTTTACATTGTTCAGTGTCGGGCACTGATTCATTGTACTGTATTTAATGTCGGGCTGTGTTTAAGTTTACATTGTTCAGTGTAGGGCACTGTTTCATTTTACCGTATTTAATGTCGGGCTGTGTTTAGTTTTACATTGTTCACTGTAGGGCATTGTTTCATTGTGCTGTATTTAATGTCGGGCTCTGTTTAATTTTTCAGTGTTCAGTGTAGGGCATTGTTTCATTGTACTGGATTTAATGTCGGGCTCTGTTTAATTTTGCCTTGTTTACTGTAGGTCACTGTTTCATTGTACTGTATTTAATGTCGGGCTCTGTTTAATTTTACATTGTTCACTGTAGGGCACTGTTTCATTGCACTGTATTTAATGTCGGGCTCTGATTAATTTTACAGTGTTCAGTGTAGGGCACTGATTCATTGTACCGTATTTAATGTCGGGCTCTGATTAATTTTACAGTGTTCAGTGTAGGGCACTGTTTCATTGTACCGTATTTAATGTCGGGCTCTGATTAATTTTACCTTGTTCACTATAGGGCACTGTTTCATTGTACTGTATTTAATGTTGGGCTGTGTTTAATTTTACATTGTTCACTGTAGGGCACTGTTTCATTGTACCGTATTTAATGTCGGGCTCTGATTAATTTTACATTGCTCAGTGTAGGGCACTGTTTCATTGTACTGTATTTAATGTCGGGCTGTGTTTAATTGTACATTGGTCACATTAGGGCACTGTTTCATTGTACCGTATTTAATGTCGGGCTCTGTTTAATTTTACATTCTTCACTGTAGGGCATTGTTTCATCGTACCGTATTTAATGTCGGGCTCTGTTTAATTTTACCTTGTTCAGTGTAGGGCACTGATTCATTGTACCGTATTTAATGTTGGGCTCTGTTTAATTTTGCCTTGTTTACTGTAGGTCACTGTTTCATTGTCCTGTATTAAATGTCGGGCTCTGTTTAATTTTACATTGTTCACTGTAGTGCACTGTTTCATTGTACTGTATTTAATGTCGGGCTCTGTTTAATTTTACCTTGTTCAGTGTAGGGCACTGTTTCATTGCACTGTATTTAATGTCGGGCTCTGTTAAATTTTACATTGTTCACTATCGGGCACTGTTTCATTGTACCGTATTTAATGTCGGGCTCTGTTTAATTTTACATTGTTCACTATCGGGCACTGTTTCATTGTACCGTATTTAATGTCGGGCTCTGTTTAATTTTACATTGTTCACTATCGGGCACTGTTTCATTGTACCGTATTTAATGTCGGGCTGTGTTTAATTTTACATTGTTCAGTGGAGGGCACTGTTTCATTGTACTGTATTTAATGTCGGGCTCTGTTTAATTTTGCCTTGTTTACTGTAGGTCACTGTTTCATTGTACTGTATTTAATGTCAGGCTCGGTTTAATTTTACATTGTTCAGTGTAGGGCACTGTTTCATTGTACCGTATTTAATGTCGGGCTGTGTTTAATTGTACATTGTTCACTGTCGGGCACTGTTTCATTGTACCGTATTTAATGTCGGGCTGTGTTTAATTTTACATTGTTCAGTGTAGGGCACTGTTTCATTGTACCGTATTTAATGTCGGGCAATGTTTAATTTTACATTGTTCAGTGTAGGGCACTGTTTCATTGTACTGCATTTAATGTGGGGCTCTGTTTAATTTAGCATTGTTCACTGTAGGGCACTGCTTCATTGTACCGTATTTAATGTCGGGCTCTGTTTAATTTTTCCTTGTTGCTTGTAGGGCACTGTTTCATTGTACTGTATTTAATGTCGAGCTCTGTTTAATTTTACCTTGTTCAGTGTAGGGCACTGATTCATTGTACCGTATTTAATGTCGAGCTCTGTTTAATTTTACCTTGTTCAGTGTAGGGCACTGATTCATTGTACCGTATTTAATTTCGAGCTCTGTTTAATTTTACATTGTTCACTGTAGGGCACTGTTTAATTGTACCGTATTTAATGTCGAGCTCTGTTTAATTTTACCTTGTTCAGTGTAGGGCACTGATTCATTGTACCGTATTTAATTTCGAGCTCTGTTTAATTTTACATTGTTCACTGTAGGGCACTGTTTAATTGTACCGTATTTAATGTCGGGCTGTGTTTAATTTTACATTGTTCAGTGTAGGGCACTGTTTCATTGTACCGTATTTAATGTCGGGCTCTGTTTAATTTAACATTGTTGCTGGTAGGGCACTGTTTCATTGTACCGTATTTAATGTCGGGCTCTTTTTAATTTTGCCTTGTTTACTGTAGGTCACTGTTTCATTGTACTGTATTTAATGTCAGGCTCGGTTTAATTTTACATTGTTCACTGTAGGGCACTGTTTCATTGTACCGTATTTAATGTCGGGCTGTGTTTAATTTTACATTGTTCAGTGTAGGGCACTGATTCATTGTACCGTATTTAATGTCGGGCTGTGTTTAATTTTACATTGTTCAGTGTAGGGCACTGATTCATTGTACCGTATTTAATGTCGGGCTGTGTTTAATTTTACATTGTTCAGTGTAGGGCACTGTTTTATTGTACCGTATTTAATGTTGGGTTCTGTTTAATGTTACCTTGTTCACTGTAGGGCACTGTTTCATTGTACTATATTTAATGTCGGGCTTTGTTTAATTTTACCTTGTTCACTATCGGGCACTGTTTCATTGTACCGTATTTAATGTCGGGCTGTGTTTAATTGTACATTGTTCACTGTTGGGCACTGTTTCATTGTACCGTATTTAATGTCGGGCTATGATTAATTTTACATTGTTCAGTGTAGGGCACTGTTTCATTGTACTGTATTTAATGTCGGGCTCTGTTTAATTTTGCCTTGTTTACTGTAGGTCACTGTTTCAGTGTCCCGTATTTAATGTCGGGCTCTTTTTAATTTTACATTGTTCAGTGTAGGGCACTGTTTCATTGTACTGTATTTAATGTCGGGCTGTGTTTAATTTTACCTTGCTCAGTGGAGGGCACTGTTACATTGTACTGTATTTAATGTCGTGCTCTGTTTAATTTTACATTGTTCACTGTAGGGCACTGTTTCATTGTACCGTATTTAATGTCGGGCTGTGTTTAATTTTTCCTTGTTGCTTGTAGGGCACTGTTTCAGTGTACCGTATTTAATGTCGTGCTCTGTTTAATTTTACATTGTTCACTGTCGGGCACTGTTTCATTGTACCGTATTTAATGTCGAGCTCTGTTTAATTTTACCTTGTTCAGTGTAGGGCACTGATTCATTGTACCGTATTTAATGTCGAGCTCTGTTTAATTTTACATTGTTCACTGTAGGGCACTGTTTCATTGTACTGTATTTAATGTCGGGCTCTGTTTAATTTTACATTGTTCACTGTAGGGCACTGTTTCATTGTACTGTATTTAATGTCGGGCTCTGTTTAATTTTACATTGTTCACTATAGGGCACTGTTTCATTGTACTGTATTTAATGTCGGGCTCTGTTTAATTTTACATTGTTCACTGTAGGGCACTGTTTCATTGTACTGTATTTAATGTCGGGCTCTGTTTAATTTTACATTGTTCACTGTAGGGCACTGTTTCATTGGACTGTATTTAATGTCGGGCTCTGTTTAATTTTACATTGTTCAGTGTAGGGCACTGTTTCATTGTACTGTATTTAATGTCGGGCTCTGTTTAATATTACTTTGTTCACTGTAGGGCACTGTTTCATTGTGCTGTATTTAATGTCGAGCTCTGTTTAATTTTACCTTGTTCAGTGTAGGGCACTGATTCATTGTACCGTATTTAATGTCGAGCTCTGTTTAATTTTACATTGTTCACTGTAGGGCACTGTTTCATTGTACTGTATTTAATGTCGGGCTCTGTTTAATTTTACGTTGTTCACTGTAGGGCACTGTTTCATTGTACCGTATTTAATGTCGGGCTCTGTTTAATTTTACATTGTTGCTGGTAGGGCACTGATTAATTGTACCGTATTTAATGTCGGGCTGTGTTTTATTTTACATTTTTCACTGTAGGGCACTGTTTCATTGTACCGTATTTAATGTCGGGCTATGTTTAATTTTACATTGTTCACTGTAGGTCACTGTTTCATTGTACTGTATTTAATGTCGGGCTCTGTTTAATTTTACATTCTTCACTGTAAGGCATTTTTTCATTGTGCTGTATTTAATGTTGGGCTCTGTTTAATTTTACCTTGTTCAGTGTAGGGCACTGTTTCATTGTACTGTATTTAATGTCGGGCTCTGTTTAATTTTACATTCTTCACTGTAAGGCATTTTTTCATTGTACTGTATTTAATGTCGGGCTCTGTTTAATTTTACATTCTTCACTGTAAGGCATTTTTTCATTGTACCGTATTTAATGTCGGGCTCTGTTTAATTTTACCTTGTTCACTGTCGGCACTGTTTCATTGTCCCGTATTTTATGTCGGGCTCTGTTTAATGTTACATTGTTCAGTGTAGGGCACTGTTTCATTGTACCGTATTTAATGTCGGGCTATGTTTAATTTTACATTGTTCACTGTAGGTCACTGTTTCATTGTACTGTATTTAATGTCGGTCTCTGTTTAATTTTACATTCTTCACTGTAAGGCATTTTTTCATTGTGCTGTATTTAATGTTGGGCTCTGTTTAATTTTACCTTGTTCAGTGTAGGGCACTGTTTCATTGTACTGTATTTAATGTCGGGCTCTGTTTAATTTTACATTCTTCACTGTAAGGCATTTTTTCATTGTACTGTATTTAATGTCGGGCTCTGTTTAATTTTACATTCTTCACTGTAAGGCATTTTTTCATTGTACCGTATTTAATGTCGGGCTCTGTTTAATTTTACCTTGTTCACTGTCGGCACTGTTTCATTGTCCCGTATTTTATGTCGGGCTCTGTTTAATGTTACATTGTTCAGTGTAGGGCACTGTTTCATTGTACCGTATTTAATGTCGGGCTATGATTAATTTTACATTGTTCAGTGTAGGGCACTGTTTCATTGTACTGTATTTAATGTCGGGCTCTGTTTAATTTTGCCTTGTTTACTGTAGGTCACTGTTTCATTGTCCCGTATTTAATGTCGGGCTCTTTTTAATTTTACATTGTTCAGTGTAGGGCACTGTTTCATTGTACTGTATTTAATGTCGGGCTGTGTTTAATTTTACCTTGCTCAGTGGAGGGCACTGTTACATTGTACTGTATTTAATGTCGTGCTCTGTTTAATTTTACATTGTTCACTGTAGGGCACTGTTTCATTGTACCGTATTTAATGTCGGGCTGTGTTTAATTTTTCCTTGTTGCTTGTAGGGCACTGTTTCAGTGTACCGTATTTAATGTCGTGCTCTGTTTAATTTTACATTGTTCACTGTCGGGCACTGTTTCATTGTACCGTATTTAATGTCGAGCTCTGTTTAATTTTACCTTGTTCAGTGTAGGGCACTGATTCATTGTACCGTATTTAATGTCGAGCTCTGTTTAATTTTACATTGTTCACTGTAGGGCACTGTTTCATTTTACTGTATTTAATGTCGGGCTCTGTTTAATTTTACATTGTTCACTGTAGGGCACTGTTTCATTGTACTGTATTTAATGTCGGGCTCTGTTTAATTTTACATTGTTCACTATAGGGCACTGTTTCATTGTACTGTATTTAATGTCGGGCTCTGTTTAATTTTACATTGTTCACTGTAGGGCACTGTTTCATTGTACTGTATTTAATGTCGGGCTCTGTTTAATTTTACATTGTTCACTGTAGGGCACTGTTTCATTGGACTGTATTTAATGTCGGGCTCTGTTTAATTTTACATTGTTCAGTGTAGGGCACTGTTTCATTGTACTGTATTTAATGTCGGGCTCTGTTTAATATTACTTTGTTCACTGTAGGGCACTGTTTCATTGTGCTGTATTTAATGTCGAGCTCTGTTTAATTTTACCTTGTTCAGTGTAGGGCACTGATTCATTGTACCGTATTTAATGTCGAGCTCTGTTTAATTTTACATTGTTCACTGTAGGGCACTGTTTCATTGTACTGTATTTAATGTCGGGCTCCGTTTAATTTTACGTTGTTCACTGTAGGGCACTGTTTCATTGTACCGTATTTAATGTCGGGCTCTGTTTAATTTTACATTGTTGCTGGTAGGGCACTGATTAATTGTACCGTATTTAATGTCGGGCTGTGTTTTATTTTACATTTTTCACTGTAGGGCACTGTTTCATTGTACCGTATTTAATGTCGGGCTATGTTTAATTTTACATTGTTCACTGTAGGTCACTGTTTCATTGTACTGTATTTAATGTCGGGCTCTGTTTAATTTTACATTCTTCACTGTAAGGCATTTTTTCATTGTGCTGTATTTAATGTTGGGCTCTGTTTAATTTTACCTTGTTCAGTGTAGGGCACTGTTTCATTGTACTGTATTTAATGTCGGGCTCTGTTTAATTTTACATTCTTCACTGTAAGGCATTTTTTCATTGTACTGTATTTAATGTCGGGCTCTGTTTAATTTTACATTCTTCACTGTAAGGCATTTTTTCATTGTACCGTATTTAATGTCGGGCTCTGTTTAATTTTACCTTGTTCACTGTCGGCACTGTTTCATTGTCCCGTATTTTATGTCGGGCTCTGTTTAATGTTACATTGTTCAGTGTAGGGCACAGTTTCATTTTACCGTATTTAATGTCGGGCTGTGTTTAATTTTACATTGTTCAGTGTAGGGCACTGTTTCATTGTACTGTATTTAATGTCGGGCTCTGTTTAATTTTTCCTTGTTTACTGTAGGTCACTGTTTCATTGTACTGTATTTAATGTCGGGCTCTGTTTAATTTTACATTGTTCACTGTAGGTCACTGTTTCATTGTACTGTATTTAATGTCGGGCTCTGTTTAATGTTACATTGTTCACTGTAGGGCACTGTTTCATTGTGCTGTATTTAATGTCGGGCTCTGTTTAATTTTTCATTGTTCCGTGTAGGACACTGTTTCATTGTACTGTATTTAATGTCGGTCTCTGTTTAATTTAACCTTGTACACTGTAGGGCATTGTTTCATTGACTTTATTTAATGTCGGGCTCTGTTTAATTTTACCTCGTTGCTTGTAGGGCACTGTTTCATTGTACCGTATTTAATGTCGGGCTCTGTTTAAATTTTACATTGTTCACTGTAGGTCACTGTTTCATTGTACCGTATTTAATGTCGGGCTGTGTTTAATGTTACATTGTTCACTGTAGGGCACTGTTTCATTGTACTGTATTTAATGTCGGGCTCTGTTTAATTTTACCTTGTTCACTGTAGGGCACTGTTTCATTGTACTGTATTTAATGTCGGGCTGTGTTTAATTGTACATTGTTCACTGTAGGGCACTGTTTCATTGTACCGTATTTAATGTCGGGCTGTGTTTAATTGTACATTGTTCACTGTAGGGCACTGTTTCATTGTACTGTATTTAATGTCGGGCTCTGTTTAATTTTACCTTGTTCAGTGTAGGGCACTGTTTCATTTTACCGTATTTAATGTCGGGCTGTGTTTAATTGTACATTGTTCACTGTAGGGCACTGTTTCATTGTGCCGTATTTAATGTCGGGCTGTGTTTAATTGTACATTGTTCACTGTAGGGCACTGTTTCATTGTACCGTATTTAATGTCGGGCTATGTTTAATTTTACATTGTTCACTGTAGGTCACTGTTTCATTGTACTGTATTTAATGTCCGGCTGTGTTTAATTTTACATTCTTCACTGTAGGGCATTTTTTCATTGTGCTGTATTTAATGTTGGGCTCTGTTTAATTTTACCTTGTTCACTGTCGGCACTGTTTCATTGTCCCGTATTTAATGTCGGGCTCTGTTTAATGTTAAATTGTTCAGTGTAGGGCACTGTTTCATTGTACCGTATTTAATGTCGGGCTCTGTTTAATTTTACCTTGTTCACTGTAGGGCACTGTTACATTGTACCGTATTTAATGTCGTGCTCTGTTTAATTTTACCTTGTTCAGTGCAGGGCACTGTTTCATTGTACCGTATTTAATGTCGGGCTCTGTTTAATTTTACCTTGTTCAGTGTAGGGCACTGTTTCATTGTACCGTATTTACTGTCGGGCTGTGTTTAATTGTACATTGTTCAGTGTAGGTCACTGTTTCATTGTACCGTATTTAATGTCGGGCTGTGTTTTATTTTACATTGTTCACTGTAGGGCACTGTTTCATTGTACCGTATTTAATGTCGGACTATGTTTAATTTTACATTGTTCACTGTAGGTCACTGTTTCATTGTACTGTACTTAATGTCGGGCTCTGTTTAATTTTACATTCTTCACTGTAGGGCATTTTTTCATTGTGCTGTATTTAATGTTGGGCTCTGTTTAATTTTACCTTGTTCACTGTCGGCACTGTTTCATTGTCCCGTATTTAATGTCGGGCTCTGTTTAATGTTACATTGTTCAGTGTAGGGCAGTTTCATTTTACCGTATTTAATGTCGGGCTGTGTTTAATTTTACATTGTTCAGTGTAGGGCACTGTTTGATTGTACTGTATTTAATGTCGGGCTCTGTTTAATTTTTCCTTGTTTACTGTAGGTCACTGTTTCATTGTACTGTATTTAATGTCGGGCTCTGTTTAATTTTACATTGTTCACTGTAGGGCACTGTTTCATTGTACCGTATTTAATGTCGGGCTCTGTTTAATTTTACATTGTTCCGTGTAGGGCACTGTTTCATTGATCTGTATTTAATGTCGGGCTCTGTTTAATGTTACCTTGTTCACTGTAGGGCACTGTTTCATTGTGCTGTATTTAATGTCGGGCTCTGTTTATTTTTTCATTGTTCCGTGTAGGACACTGTTTCATTGTACTGTATTTAATGTCGGTCTTTGTTTAATTTAACCTTGTACACTGTAGGGCATTGTTTCATTTACTTTATTTAATGTCGGGCTCTGTTTATTTTTACATTTTTGACTGTAAGGCACTGTTTCATTGCACTGTATTTAATGTCGGGCTCTGCTTAATGTTACCTTGTTCACTGTAGGGCACTGTTTCATTGTACTGTATTTAATGTCGGGCTCTGTTTAATTTTACATTATTCACTGAAGGGCACTGTTTCATTGTACCGTATTTAATGTCGGGCTCTGTTTAATTTTACATTGTTGATTGTAGGGCACTGTTTCATTGTACCGTATTTAATGTCGGGCTCTGTTTAATTTTACCTTGTTCAAAGTGGGGCACTGTTTCATTGTACTGTATTTAATGTTGGGCTCTGTTTAAATTAACCTTGTTCACTGCAGGGCATTGTTTCATTGTACTGTATTTAACGTCGTGCTCTGTTTCATTTTACTTTGTACTGTAGGGCAATGTTTCATTGTACCGTATTTAATGTCGGGCTCTGTTTAACTTTACATTGTTCACTGTAGGGCACTGTTTCATTGTACTGTATTTAATGTCGGGCTGTGTATAATTTTACATTGTTCAGTGTAGGGCAGTGATTCATTGTACTGTATTTAATGTCGGGCTGTGTTTAACTTTACATTGTTCACTGTAGGGCACTGTTTCATTGTACTGTATTTAATGTCGGGCTGTGTATAATTTTACATTGTTCAGTGTAGGGCAGTGATTCATTGTACCGTATTTAATGTCGGGCTGTGTTTAAGTTTACATTGTTCAGTGTAGGGCACTGATTCATTGTACTGTATTTAATGTCGGGCTGTGTTTAAGTTTACATTGTTCAGTGTCGGGCACTGTTTCATTGTGCTGTATTTAATGTCGGGCTCTGTTTAATTTTACATTGTTCACTGTTGGGCACTGTTTCATTGTACTGTATTTAATGTCGGGCTCTGTTTAATTTTACATTGTTCAGTGTAGGGCACTGTTTCATTGTACCGTATTTAATGTCGGGCACTGTTTAATTTTGCCTTGTTTACTGTAGGTCACTGTTTCATTGTACTGTATTTAATGTCGGGCTGTGTATAATTTTACATTGTTCAGTGTAGGGCAGTGATTCATTGTACCGTATTTAATGTCGGGCTGTGTTTAAGTTTACATTGTTCAGTGTAGGGCACTGATTCATTGTAATGTATTTAATGTCGGGCTGTGTTTAAGTTTACATTGTTCAGTGTAGGGCACTGTTTCATTGTGCTGTATTTAATGCTGGGCTCTGTTTAATTTTACCTTGTTCACTGTAGGTCACTGTTTCATTGTACCGTATTTAATGTCGGGCTCCGTTTAATTTTACCTTGTTCAGTGCAGGGCAGTGATTCATTGTACCGTATTTAATGTCGGGCTCTGTTTAATTTTACCTTGTTCAGTGTAGGGCACTGTTTCATTGTACCGTATTTACTGTCGGTCTGTGTTTAATTGTACATTGTTCACTGTAGGGCACTGTTTCATTGTACCGTATTTAATGTCGGGCTATGTTTAATTTTACATTCTTCACTGTAGGTCACTGTTTCATTGTACTGTATTTAATGTCGGGCTGTGTTTAATTTTACATTCTTCACTGTAGGGCATTTTTTCATTGTGCTGTATTTAATGTTGGGCTCTGTTTAATTTTACCTTGTTCACTGTCGGCACTGTTTCATTGTCCCGTATTTAATGTCGGGGTCTGTTTAATGTTACATTGTTCAGTGTAGGGCACAGTTTCATTTTACCGTATTTAATGTCGGGCTGTGTTTAATTTTACATTTTTCAGTGTAGGGCACTGTTTGATTGTACTGTATTTAATGTCGGGCTCTGTTTAAATTTTCCTTGTTTACTGTAGGTCACTGTTTCATTGTACCGTATTTAATGTCGGGCTCTGTTTAATTTTACATTGTTCACTGTAGGGCACTGTTTCATTGTACTGTATTTAATGTCGGGCTCTGTTTAATTTTACATTGTTCCGTGTAGGGTACTGTTTCATTGATCTGTATTTAATGTCGGGCTCTGTTTAATGTTACCTTGTTCACTGTAGGGCACTGTTTCATTGTACCGTATTTAATGTCGGGCTCTGTTTAATTTTTCATTGTTCCGTGTAGGACACTGTTTCATTGTACTGTATTTAATGTCGGTCTCTGTTTAATTTAACCTTGTACACTGTAGGGCATTGTTTCATTGACTTTATTTAATGTCGGGCTCTGTTTATTTTTACATTTTTACTGTAAGGCACTGTTTCATTGCACTGTATTTAATGTCGGGCTGTGTTTAACTTTACATTGTTCACTGTAGGGCACTGTTTCATTGTACTGTATTTAATGTCGGGCTGTGTATAATTTTACATTGTTCAGTGTAGGGCAGTGATTCATTGTACCGTATTTAATGTCGGGCTGTGTTTAAGTTTACATTGTTCAGTGTAGGGCACTGATTCATTGTACTGTATTTAATGTCGGGCTGTGTTTAAGTTTACATTGTTCAGTGTAGGGCACTGTTTCATTGTGCTGTATTTAATGTCGGGCTCTGTTTAATTTTACATTGTTCACTGTTGGGCACTGTTTCATTGTACTGTATTTAATGTCGGGCTCTGTTTAATTTTACATTGTTCAGTGTAGGGCACTGTTTCATTGTACCGTATTTAATGTCGGGCACTGTTTAATTTTGCCTTGTTTACTGTAGGTCACTGTTTCATTGTACTGTATTTAATGTCGGGCTGTGTATAATTTTACATTGTTCAGTGTAGGGCAGTGATTCATTGTACCGTATTTAATGTCGGGCTGTGTTTAAGTTTACATTGTTCAGTGTAGGGCACTGATTCATTGTAATGTATTTAATGTCGGGCTGTGTTTAAGTTTACATTGTTCAGTGTAGGGCACTGTTTCATTGTGCTGTATTTAATGCTGGGCTCTGTTTAATTTTACCTTGTTCACTGTAGGTCACTGTTTCATTGTACCGTATTTAATGTCGGGCTCCGTTTAATTTTACCTTGTTCAGTGCAGGGCAGTGATTCATTGTACCGTATTTAATGTCGGGCTCTGTTTAATTTTACCTTGTTCAGTGTAGGGCACTGTTTCATTGTACCGTATTTACTGTCGGTCTGTGTTTAATTGTACATTGTTCACTGTAGGGCACTGTTTCATTGTACCGTATTTAATGTCGGGCTATGTTTAATTTTACATTCTTCACTGTAGGTCACTGTTTCATTGTACTGTATTTAATGTCGGGCTGTGTTTAATTTTACATTCTTCACTGTAGGGCATTTTTTCATTGTGCTGTATTTAATGTTGGGCTCTGTTTAATTTTACCTTGTTCACTGTCGGCACTGTTTCATTGTCCCGTATTTAATGTCGGGGTCTGTTTAATGTTACATTGTTCAGTGTAGGGCACAGTTTCATTTTACCGTATTTAATGTCGGGCTGTGTTTAATTTTACATTTTTCAGTGTAGGGCACTGTTTGATTGTACTGTATTTAATGTCGGGCTCTGTTTAAATTTTCCTTGTTTACTGTAGGTCACTGTTTCATTGTACCGTATTTAATGTCGGGCTCTGTTTAATTTTACATTGTTCACTGTAGGGCACTGTTTCATTGTACTGTATTTAATGTCGGGCTCTGTTTAATTTTACATTGTTCCGTGTAGGGTACTGTTTCATTGATCTGTATTTAATGTCGGGCTCTGTTTAATGTTACCTTGTTCACTGTAGGGCACTGTTTCATTGTACCGTATTTAATGTCGGGCTCTGTTTAATTTTTCATTGTTCCGTGTAGGACACTGTTTCATTGTACTGTATTTAATGTCGGTCTCTGTTTAATTTAACCTTGTACACTGTAGGGCATTGTTTCATTGACTTTATTTAATGTCGGGCTCTGTTTATTTTTACATTTTTACTGTAAGGCACTGTTTCATTGCACTGTATTTAATGTCGGGCTCTGTTTAATTTTCATTGTTCCGTGTAGGACACTGTTTCATTGTACTGTATTTAATGTCGGTCTCTGTTTAATTTAACCTTGTACACTGTAGGGCACTGTTTCATTGCACCGTATTTAATGTCGGTCTGTGTTTAATTTTACATTGTTCAGTGTAGGGCACTGTTTCATTGACTTTATTTAATGTCGGGCTCTGTTTAATTTTACATTGTTCACTGAAGGGCACTGTTTCATTGCACCGTATTTAATGTTGGGCTCTGTTTAATTTTACCTTGTTCAGTGTAGGGCACTGTTTCATTGCACCGTATTTAATGTCGGGCTCTGTTTAATTTTACATTGTTGATTGTAGGGCACTGTTTCATTGTACCGTATTTAATGTCGGGCTCTGTTTAATTTTACCTTGTTCAAAGTGGGGCACTGTTTCATTGTACTGTATTTAATGTCGGGCTCTGTTTAATTTAACCTTGTTCACTGTAGGGCACTGTTTCATTGTACTGTATTTAACGTCGTGCTCTGTTTAATTTTACTTTGTACTGTAGGGCAATGTTTCATTGTACTGTATTTAATGTCGGGCTCTGTTTAACTTTACTTTGTAGACTGTAGGGCACTGTTTCATTGTACTGTATTTAATGTCGGGATCTGTTTAACTTTACATTGTTCACTGTAGGGCACTGTTTCATTGTACCGTATTTAATGTCGGGCTCTGTTTAATTTTACCTTGTTCACTGTAGGGCACTGTTTCATTGTACTGTATTTAATGTCGGGCTGTGTATAATTTTACATTGTTCAGTGTAGGGCAGTGATTCATTGTACCGTATTTAATGTCGGGCTGTGTTTAAGTTTACATTGTTCAGTGTAGGGCACTGTTTCATTGTGCTGTATTTAATGTCGGGCTCTGTTTAATTTTACATTGTTCACTGTTGGGCACTGTTTCATTGTACTGTATTTAATATCGGGCTCTGTTTAATTTTACATTGTTCAGTGTAGGGCACTGTTTCATTGTACCGTATTTAATGTCGGGCACTGTTTAATTTTGCCTTGTTTACTGTAGGTCACTGTTTCATTGTACTGTATTTAATGTCGGGCTGTGTATAATTTTACATTGTTCAGTGTAGGGCAGTGATTCATTGTACCGTATTTAATGTCGGGCTGTGTTTAAGTTTACATTCTTCAGTGTAGGGAACTGATTCATTGTACTGTATTTAATGTCGGGCTGTGTTTAAGTTTACATTGTTCAGTGTAGGGCACTGTTTCATTGTGCTGTATTTAATGCTGGGCTCTGTTTAATTTTACCTTGTTCACTGTAGGTCACTGTTTCATTGTACCGTATTTAATGTCGGGCTCCGTTTAATTTTACCTTGTTCAGTGCAGGGCACTGTTTCATTGTACCGTATTTAATGTCGGGCTCTGTTTAATTTTACCTTGTTCAGTGTAGGGCACTGTTTCATTGTACCGTATTTACTGTCGGGCTGTGTTTAATTGTACATTGTTCACTGTAGGGCACTGTTTCATTGTACCGTATTTAATGTCGGGCTATGTTTAATTTTACATTCTTCACTGTAGGTCACTGTTTCATTGGACTGTATTTAATGTCGGGCTGTGTTTAATTTTACATTCTTCACTGTAGGGCATTTTTTCATTGTGCTGTATTTAATGTTGGGCTATGTTTAATTTTACCTTGTTCACTGTCGGCACTGTTTCATTGTCCCGTACTTAATGTCGGGCTCTGTTTAATGTTACATTGTTCAGTGTAGGGCACTGTTTCATTGTACTGTATTTAATGTCGGGCTCTGTTTAATTTTGCCTTGTTTACTGTAGGTCACTGTTTCAGTGTACTGTATTTAATGTCGGGCTCTGTTTAATTTTACCTTGTTCAGTGTAGGGCACTGTTTCATTGTACCGTATTTAATGTCGGGCTCTGTTTAATTTTACCTTGTTCAGTGTAGGGCACTGTTTCATTTTACCGTATTTAATGTCGGGCTGTGTTTAATTTTACATTGTTCAGTGTAGGGCAGTGATTCATTGTACCGTATTTAATGTCGGGCTGTGTTTAAGTTTACATTGTTCAGTGTAGGGCACTGATTCATTGTACTGTATTTAATGTCGGGCTGTGTTGAAGTTTACATTGTTCAGTGTAGGGCACTGTTTCATTGTGCTGTATTTAATGTCGGGCTCTGTTTAATTTTACATTGTTCACTGTTGGGCACTGTTTCATTGTACCGTATTTAATGTCGGGCACTGTTTAATTTTGCCTTGTTTACTGTAGGTCACTGTTTCATTGTACTGTATTTAATGTCGGGCTGTGTATAATTTTACATTGTTCAGTGTAGGGCAGTGATTCATTGTACCGTATTTAATGTCGGGCTGTGTTTAAGTTTACATTGTTCAGTGTAGGGCACTGATTCATTGTACTGTATTTAATGTCGGGCTATGTTTAAGTTTACATTGTTCAGTGTAGGGCACTGATTCATTGTACCGTATTTAATGTCGGGCTCTGATTAATTTTACATTGTTCACTGTAGGGCACTGTTTCATTGTACTGTATTTAATGTCGGGCTCTGTTTAATGTTACCTTGTTCAGTGTAGGGCACTGTTTCATTGTACTGTATTTAATGTCGGGCTCTGTTTAATTTTACATTGTTCAGTGTAGGGCACTCTTTCATTGTACCGTATTTAATGTCGGGCTCTGTTTAATTTTACCTTGTTCAGTGTAGGGCACTGTTTCATTTTACCGTATTTAATGTCGGGCTGTGTTTAGTTTTACATTGTTCACTGTAGGGCATTGTTTCATTGTGCTGTATTTAATGTTGGGCTCTGTTTAATTTTACTATGTTCACTGTCGGGCACTGTTTCATTGTCCCGTATTTAATGTCGGGCTCTGTTTAATTTTTCAGTGTTCAGTGTAGGGCATTGTTTCATTGTACTGGATTTAATGTCGGGCTCTGTTTAATTTTGCCTTGTTTACTGTAGGTCACTGTTTCATTGTACTGTATTTAATGTCGTGCTCTGTTTAATTTTACATTGTTCACTGTAGGGCACTGTTTCATTGTACTGTATTTAATGTCGGGCTCTGATTAATTTTACAGTGTTCAGTGTAGGGCACTGTTTCATTGTACCGTATTTAATGTCGGGCTTGATTAATTTTACAGTGTTCAGTGTAGGGCACTGTTTCATTGTACCGTATTTAATGTCGGGCTCTGTTTAATTTTGCCTTGTTTACTGTAGGTCACTGTTTCATTGTCCTGTATTAAATGTCGGGCTCTGTTTTATTTTGCCTTGTTTACTGTAGGTCACTGTTTCATTGTCCTGTATTAAATGTCGGGCTCTGTTTAATTTTACATTGTTCACTGTAGTGCACTGTTTCATTGTACTGTATTTAATGTCGGGCTCTGTTAAATTTTACATTGTTCACTATCGGGCACTGTTTCATTGTACCGTACTTAATGTCGGGCTGTGTTTAATTTTACCTTCCTCAGTGGAGGGCACTGTTTCATTGTACTGTATTTAATGTCGGGCTCTGTTTAATTTTGCCTTGTTTACTGTAGGTCACTGTTTCATTGTACTGTATTTAATGTCAGGCTCGGTTTAATTTTACATTGTTCAGTGTAGGGCACTGTTTCATTGTACTGTATTTAATGTCGGGCTGTGTTTAATTTTACATTGTTCAGTGTAGGGCACTGTTTCATTGTACTGTATTTAATGCCGGGCTCTGTTTAATTTTACATTGTTCAGTGTAGGGCACTGTTTCATTGTACTGTATTTAATGTCGGGCTGTGTTTAATTTTACATTGTTCAGTGTAGGGCACTGTTTCATTGTACTGTATTTAATGTCGGGCTGTGTTTAATTTTACCTTGCTCAGTGGAGGGCACTGTTACATTGTACTGTATTTAATGTCGTGCTCTGTTTAATTTTACATTATTCACTGTAGGGCACTGTTTCATTGTACCGTATTTAATGTCGGGCTCTGTTTAATTTTTCCTTGTTGCTTGTAGGGCACTGTTTCATTGTACCGTATTTAATGTCGAGCTCTGTTTAATTTTACCTTGTTCAGTGTAGGGCACTGATTCATTGTACCGTATTTAATGTCGAGCTCTGTTTAATTTTACATTGTTCACTGTAGGGCACTGTTTAATTGTACCGTATTTAATGTCGGGCTCTGTTTTATTTTACATTGTTCACAGTAGGGCACTGTTTCATTGTACCGGATTTAATGTCGGGCTCTGTTTAATTTTACTTTGTTCACTGTAGGGCACTGTTTCATTGTACCGTATTTAATGTCGGGCTCTGTTTAATTTTACATTGTTGCTGGTAGGACACTGTTTCATTGTACTGTATTTAATGTCGGGCTCTGTTTAATTTTGCCTTGTTTACTGTAGGTCACTGTTTCATTGTACTGTATTTAATGTCAGGCTCGGTTTAATTTTACATTGTTCACTGTAGGTCACTGTTTCATTGTACTGTATTTAATGTCGGGCTGTGTTTTATTTTACATTGTTCAGTGTAGGGCACTGATTCATTGCACCGTATTTAATGTCGGGCTGTGTTTAATTTTACATTGTTCAGTGTAGGGCACTGATTCATTGCACCGTATTTAATGTCGGGCTGTGTTTAATTTTACATTGTTCAGTGTAGGGCACTGTTTTATTGTACCGTATTTAATGTCGGGTTCTGTTTAATGTTACCTTGTTCACTGTAGGGCACTGTTTCATTGTGCTGTATTTAATGTCGGGCTGTGTTTAATTTTACATTGTTCAGTGTAGGGCACTGATTCATTGCACCGTATTTAATGTCGGGCTTTGTTTAATTTTACCTTGTTCACTGTAGGGCACTGTTTCATTTTACCGTATTTAATGTCGGGCTGTGTTTAATTTTACATTGTTCACTATCGGGCACTGTTTCATTGTACCGTATTTAATGTCGGGCTGTGTTTAATTGTACATTGTTCACTGTCGGGCACTGTTTCATTGTACCGTATTTAATGTCGGGCTATGATTAATTTTACATTGTTCAGTGTAGGGCACTGTTTCATTGTACTGTATTTAATGTCGGGCTCTGTTTAATTGTACATTGTTCACTGTAGGTCACTGTTTCATTGTACCGTATTTAATGTCGGGCACTGTTTAATTTTACATTGTTCAGTGTAGGGCACTGTTTCATTGTACTGTATTTAATGTCGGGCTCTGTTTAATTTTGACTTGTTTACTGTAGGTCACTGTTTCATTGTCCCGTATTTAATGTCGGGCTCTGTTTAATTTTACATTGTTCAGTGTAGGGCACTGTTTCATTGTACTGTATTTAATGTCGGGCTGTGTTTAATTTTACCTTGCTCAGTGGAGGGCACTGTTACATTGTACTGTATTTAATGTCGTGCTCTGTTTAATTTTACATTGTTCACTGTAGGGCACTGTTTCATTGTCCCGTATTTAATGTCGGGCTCTGTTTAATTTTACATTGTAGCTTGTAGGGCACTGATTCATTGTACCGTATTTAATGTCGGGCTCTGTTTAATTTTTCCTTGTTGCTTGTAGGGCACTGTTTCATTGTACTGTATTTAATGTCGAGCTCTGTTTAATTTTACCTTGTTCAGTGTAGGGCACTGATTCATTGTACCGTATTTAATGTCGGGCTGTGTTTAAGTTTACATTGTTCAGTGTAGGGCACTGTTTCATTGTACTGTATTTAATGTCGAGCTCTGTTTAATTTTACCTTGTTCAGTGTAGGGCACTGATTCATTGTACCGTATTTAATGTCGAGCTCTGTTTAATTTTACATTGTTCACTGTAGGGCACTGTTTAATTGTACCGTATTTAATGTCGGGCTCTGTTTTATTTTACATTGTTCACAGTAGAGCCCTGTTTCATTGTACCGTATTTAATGTCGGGCTCTGTTTAATTTTACATTGTTGCTGGTAGGGCACTGATTAATTGTACCGTATTTAATGTCGGGCTGTGTTTTATTTTACATTGTTCACTGTAGGGCACTGTTTCATTGTACCGTATTTAATGTCGGGCTCTGTTTAATTTTACCTTGTTCAGTGTAGGGCACTGTTTCATTGTATCGTATTTAATGTCGGGCTCTGTTAAATTTTACCTTGTTCAGTGTAGGGCACTGTTTCATTGTACCGTATTTAATGTCAGGCTGTGTTTAATTTTACCTTCTTTAGTTTGGGGCACTGTTTCATTTTACCGTATTTAATGTCGGGCTCTGTTTAATTGTACATTGTTCACTGTAGGGCACTGTTTCATTGTACCGTATTTAATGTCGGGCTGTGTTTAATTGTACATTGTTCACTGTAGGGCACTGTTTCATTGTACCGTATTTGATGTCGGGCTGTGTTTAATTTTTCCTTGCTCAGTTCAGTGCACTGTTACATTGTACTGTATTTAATGTCGAGCTCTGTTTAATTTTACCTTGTTTACTGTAGGTCACTGTTTCATTGTCCTGTATTTAATGCCGGGCTGTGTTTAATTTTACATTGTTCAGTGTCGGGCACTGATTCATTGTACCGTATTTAATGTAGGGCTCTGTTTAATTTTGCCTTGTTTACTGTAGGTCACTGTTTCATTGTACTGTATTTAATGTCGGGCTTTGTTTAATTTTACCTTGTTCACTGTAGGGCACTGTTTCGTTGTACTGTATTTAATGTCGGGCTCTGTTTAATTTTTCCTTGTTGCTTGTAGGGCACTGTTTCATTGTACTGTATTTAATGTCGAGCTCTGTTTAATTTTACCTTGTTCAGTGTAGGGCACTGATTCATTGTACCGTATTTAATGTCGGGCTGTGTTTAAGTTTACATTGTTCAGTGTAGGGCACTGTTTCATTGTACTGTATTTAATGTCGAGCTCTGTTTAATTTTACCTTGTTCAGTGTAGGGCACTGATTCATTGTACCGTATTTAATGTCGAGCTCTGTTTAATTTTACATTGTTCACTGTAGGGCACTGTTTAATTGTACCGTATTTAATGTCGGGCTCTGTTTTATTTTACATTGTTCACAGTAGAGCCCTGTTTCATTGTACCGTATTTAATGTCGGGCTCTGTTTAATTTTACATTGTTGCTGGTAGGGCACTGATTAATTGTACCGTATTTAATGTCGGGCTGTGTTTTATTTTACATTGTTCACTGTAGGGCACTGTTTCATTGTACCGTATTTAATGTCGGGCTCTGTTTAATTTTACATTGTTGCTGGTAGGGCACTGTTTCATTGTACCGTATTTAATGTCGGGCTCTGTTTAATTTTACATTGTTGCTGGTAGGGCACTGATTAATTGTACCGTATTTAATGTCGGGCTGTGTTTTATTTTACATTGTTCACTGTAGGGCACTGTTTCATTGTACCGTATTTAATGTCGGGCTCTGTTTAATTTTACCTTGTTCAGTGTAGGGCACTGTTTCATTGTATCGTATTTAATGTCGGGCTCTGTTAAATTTTACCTTGTTCAGTGTAGGGCACTGTTTCATTGTACCGTATTTAATGTCAGGCTGTGTTTAATTTTACCTTCTTTAGTTTGGGGCACTGTTTCATTTTACCGTATTTAATGTCGGGCTCTGTTTAATTGTACATTGTTCACTGTAGGGCACTGTTTCATTGTACCGTATTTAATGTCGGGCTGTGTTTAATTGTACATTGTTCACTGTAGGGCACTGTTTCATTGTACCGTATTTGATGTCGGGCTGTGTTTAATTTTTCCTTGCTCAGTTCAGTGCACTGTTACATTGTACTGTATTTAATGTCGAGCTCTGTTTAATTTTACCTTGTTTACTGTAGGTCACTGTTTCATTGTCCTGTATTTAATGCCGGGCTGTGTTTAATTTTACATTGTTCAGTGTCGGGCACTGATTCATTGTACCGTATTTAATGTAGGGCTCTGTTTAATTTTGCCTTGTTTACTGTAGGTCACTGTTTCATTGTACTGTATTTAATGTCGGGCTTTGTTTAATTTTACCTTGTTCACTGTAGGGCACTGTTTCGTTGTACTGTATTTAATGTCGGGCTCTGTTTAATTTTTCCTTGTTGCTTGTAGGGCACTGTTTCATTGTACCGTATTTAATGTCGGGCTCTGTTTAATTTTACTTTGTTCACTGTAGGGCACTGTTTCATTGTACTGTATTTAATGTCGGGCTCTGTTTAATTTTACATTGTTGCTGGTAGGGCACTGATTCATTGTACCGTATTTAATGTCGGGCTGTGTTTTATTTTACATTGTTCACTGTAGGCCACTGTTTCATTGTACTGTATTTAATGTCGGGCTATGTTTAATTTTACCTTGTTCACTGTAGGGCACTGTTTCATTGTACCGTATTTAATGTCGGGCTCTGTTTAATTTTACCTTGTTCAGTGTAGGGCACTGTTTCATTGTACCGTATTTAATGTCGGGCTCTGTTTAATTTTACATTGTTGCTGGTAGGGCGCTGATTAATTGTACCGTATTTAATGTCGGGCTCTGTTTAATTTTACCTTGTTCACTGTAGGTCACTGTTTCATTGTACCGTATTTAATGTCGGGCTGTGTTTTATTTTACATTGTTCACTGTAGGGCACTGTTTCATTGTACTGTATTTAATGTCGGGCTGTGTTTTATTTTACATTGTTCACATTAGGGCACTGTTTCATTGTACCGTATTTAATGTCGGGCTCTGTTAAATTTTACCTTGTTCAGTGTAGGGCACTGTTTCATTATACCGTATTTAATGTCGGGCTGTGTTTAATTTTACATTGTTCAGTGTAGGGCACTGTTTCATTGTACCGTATTTAATGTCGGGCTCTGTTTAATTTTACTTTGTTCAGTGTAGGGCACTGTTTCATTGTACCGTATTTAATGTCGGGCTCTGTTTAATTTTACATTGTTCACTGTAGGGCACTGTTTCATTGTACCGTATTTAATGTCGGGCTGTGTTTAATTGTACATTGTTCACTGTAGGGCACTGTTTCATTGTACCGTATTTAATGTCGGGCTGAGTTTAATTTTTCCTTGCTCAGTTGAGGGCACTGTTACATTGTACTGTATTTAATGTCGTGCTCTGTTTAATTTTACATTGTTCACTGTAGGGCACTGTTTCATTGTACCGTATTTAATGTCGGGCTATGTTTAATTTTACATTGTTCACTGTAGGTCACTGTTTCATTGTACGGTATTTAATGTCGGGATGTGTTTAATTTTACATTCTTCACTGTAGGGCATTGTTTCATTGTACCGTATTTAATGTCGGGCTGTGTTTAATTGTACATTGTTCACTGTAGGGCACTGTTTCATTGTACCGTATTTAATGTCGGGCTGTGTTTAATTTTTCCTTGCTCAGTTGAGGGCACTGTTACATTGTACTGTATTTAATGTCGTGCTCTGTTTAATTTTACATTGTTCACTGTAGGGCACTGTTTCATTGTACCGTATTTAATGTCGGGCTATGTTTAATTTTACATTGTTCACTGTAGGTCACTGTTTCATTGTACGGTATTTAATGTCGGGATGTGTTTAATTTTACATTCTTCACTGTAGGGCATTGTTTCATTGTACTGTATTTAATGTCGGGCTGTGTTTAATTTTACATTGTTCAGTGAAGGGCACTGTTTCATTGTACTGTATTTAATGTTGGGCTCTGTTTAATTTTACATTGTTCACTGTCGGGCACTGTTTCATTGTCCCGTATTTAATGTCGGGCTCTGTTTATTTTTACATTGTTCATTGTAGGGCACTCATTCATTGATCTGTATTTAATGTCGGGCTCTGTTTAATTTTGCCTTGTTTACTGTAGGTCACTGTTTCATTGTACTGTATTTAATGTCGGGCTCTGCTTAATTTTGCCTTGTTTACTGTAGGTCACTGTTTCATTGTACTGTATTTAATGTCGGGCTCTGCTTAATTTTGCCTTGTTTACTGTAGGTCACTGTTTCATTGTACCGTATTTAATGACGGGCTCTGTTTAATTTTACATTGTTCAGTGTAGGGCACTGTTTCATTTTACCGTATTTAATGTCGGGCTCTGATTAATTTTACCTTGTTCACTGTAGGGCACTGTTTCATTGTACCGTATTTAATGTCGGGCTCTGTTTAATTTTACCTTGTTCACTGTAGGGCACTGTTTCATTGTACCGTATTTAATGTCGGGCTCTGTTTAATTTTACTTTGTACACTGTAGGGCACCGTTTCATTGTACCGTATTTAATGTCGGGCTCTGTTTAATTTTACATTGTTCAGTGTAGAGCACTGTTTCATTGTACTGTATTTAATGTCGGGCTGTGTTTAATTGTACATTGTTCACTGTAGGGCACTGTTTCATTGTACCGTATTTAATGTCGGGCTCTGTTTAATTTTACCTTGTTCACTGTAGGGCACTGTTTCATTGTACCGTATTTAATGTCGGGCTCTGTTTAATTTTACTTTGTACACTGTAGGGCACCGTTTCATTGTACCGTATTTAATGTCTGGCTCTGTTTAATTTTACCTTGTTCACTGTAGGGCACTGTTTCATTGTACCGTATTTAATGTCGGGCTCTGTTTAATTTTACTTTGTACACCGTAGGGCACCGTTTCATTGTACTGTATTTAATGTCGGGCTCTGTTTAATTTTACATTGTTCAGTGTAGAGCACTGTTTCATTGTACCGTATTTAATGTCTGGCTCTGTTTAATTTTACCTTGTTCAGTGTAGGGCACTGTTTCATTGTACCGTATTTAATGTCGGGCTCTGTTTAATTTTACTTTGTACACTGAAGGGCACCGTTTCATTGTACCGTATTTAATGTCGGGCTCTGTTTAATTTTACATTGTTCAGTGTAGAGCACTGTTTCATTGTACCGTATTTAATGTCGGGCTCTGTTTAATTTTACTTTGTACACTGAAGGGCACCGTTTCATTGTACTGTATTTAATGTCGGGCTCTGTTTAATTTTACATTGTTCACTGTAGGGCACTGTTTCATTGTACCGTATTTAATGTCGGGCTCTGTTTAATTTTACTTTGTACACTGAAGGGCACCGTTTCATTGTACCGTATTTAATGTCGGGCTCTGTTTAATTTTACATTGTTCAGTGTAGGGCACTGTTTCATTGTACTGTATTTAATGTCGGGCTCTGTTTAATTTTGCATTGTTCACTGTAGGGCACTGTTTCATTGTACCGTATTTAATGTCTGGCTCTGTTTAATTTTACCTTGTTCACTGTAGGGCACTGTTTCATTGTAACGTATTTAATGTCGGGCTCTGTTTAATTTTACATTGTTGATTGTAGGGCACCGTTTCATTGTATCATATTTAATGTCGGGCTCTGTTTAATTTTACATTGTTCAGTGTAGAGCACTGTTTCATTGATCTGTATTTAATGTCGGGCTCTGTTTAATTTTACATTGTTCAGTGTAGGGCACTGTTTTATTGAACCGTGTTTAATGTCGGGCGCTGTTTAATTTTGCTTTGGTCAGTGTAGGACACTGTTTCATTGTACTGCATTTAATGTCGGGCTCTGTTTAATTTTACATTGTTCAATGTTGGGCACTGTTTCATTGATCTGTATTTAATGTCGGGCTCTGTTTAATTTTACATTGGTCAGTGTAGGGCACTGTTTCATTGTCCTGTATTTAATGTCGGGTTCTGTTTAATTTTACATTGTTCAGTGTAGGACATTGTTTCATTGTACCGTATTTAATGTCTGGCTCTGTTTAATTTGACCTTGTTCACTGTAGTGCACTGTTTCATTGTACTGTATTTAATGTCGGGCTCTGTTTAATTTTACTTTGTACACTGAAGGGCACTGTTTCATTGTACCGTATTTAATGTCGGGCTCTGTTTAATTTTACTTTGTACACTGAAGGGCACCGTTTCATTGTACTGTATTTAATGTCGGGCTCTGTTTAATTTTACATTGTTCACTGTAGGGCACTGTTTCATTGTACCGTATTTAATGTCGGGCTCTGTTTAATTTTACTTTGTACACTGAAGGGCACCGTTTCATTGTACCGTATTTAATGTCGGGCTCTGTTTAATTTTACATTGTTCAGTGTAGGACACTGTTTCATTGTACTGTATTTAATGTCGGGCTCTGTTTAATTTTGCATTGTTCACTGTAGGGCACTGTTTCATTGTACCGTATTTAATGTCTGGCTCTGTTTAATTTTACCTTGTTCACTGTAGGGCACTGTTTCATTGTAACGTATTTAATGTCGGGCTCTGTTTAATTTTACATTGTTGATTGTAGGGCACCGTTTCATTGTATCATATTTAATGTCGGGCTCTGTTTAAATTTACATTGTTCAGTGTAGAGCACTGTTTCATTGATCTGTATTTAATGTCGGGCTCTGTTTAATTTTACATTGTTCAGTGTAGGGCACTGTTTTATTGAACCGTGTTTAATGTCGGGCGCTGTTTAATTTTGCTTTGGTCAGTGTAGGACACTGTTTCATTGTACTGCATTTAATGTCGGGCTCTGTTTAATTTTACATTGTTCAATGTTGGGCACTGTTTCATTGATCTGTATTTAATGTCGGGCTCTGTTTAATTTTACATTGGTCAGTGTAGGGCACTGTTTCATTGTCCTGTATTTAATGTCGGGTTCTGTTTAATTTTACATTGTTCAGTGTAGGACACTGTTTCATTGTACCGTATTTAATGTCTGGCTCTGTTTAATTTGACCTTGTTCACTGTAGGGCACTGTTTCATTGTACTGTATTTAATGTCGGGCTCTGTTTAATTTTACATTGGTCAGTGTAGGGCACTGTTTCATTGTCCTGTATTTAATGTCGGGTTCTGTTTAATTTTACATTGTTCAGTGTAGGACACTGTTTCATTGTACCGTATTTAATGTCTGGCTCTGTTTAATTTGACCTTGTTCACTGTAGGGCAATGTTTCATTGTACTGTATTTAATATCGGGCTCTGTTTAACTTTACTTTGTACACTGTAGGGCACTGTTTCATTGTTGTGTATTTAATAGAACATAGAACATAGAAAATACAGCACAGAACAGGCCCTTCGGCCCACGATGTTGTGCCGAACCTTTGTCCTAGATTAATCATAGATTATCATTGAATTTACAGTGCAGAAGGAGGCCATTCGGCCCTTTGAGTCTGCACCAGCTCTTGGAACGAGCACCCTACCCAAACTCAACACCTCCACCCAACACCAAGGGCAATTTGGACATTAAGGGCAATTTATCATTGGCCAATTCACCTAACCCGCACATCTTTGGACTGTGGGAGGAAACCGGAGCACCCGGAGGAAACCCACGCAGACACGGGGAGGACGTGCAGACACCGCACAGAGAATGACCCAAGCTGCAATCGAACCTGGGACCATGGATCTGTGAAGCAATTGTGCTCCCCACAGTGCTACCGTGCTGCCCTTAAGAACAAATAAATCTACACTATATCATTTTCCCGTAATCCATGTACCTATCCAACAGCTGCTTGAAGGTCCCTAATGTTTCCGACTCAACTGCTTCCACAGGCAGTGCATTCCATGCCCCCACTACTCTCTGGGTAAAGAACCTACCTATGATATCCCTCCTATATCTTCCACCTTTCACCTTAAATTTATGTCCCCTTGTAATGGTGTGTTCCACCTGGGGAAAAAGTCTCTGACTGTCTACTCTATCTATTCCCCTGATCATCTTATAAACCTCTATCAAGTCGCCCCTCATCCTTCTCCGCTCGAATGAGAAAAGGCCTAGCACCCTCAACCTTTCCTCGTAAGACCTACTCTCCATTCCAGGCAACATCCTGGTAAATCTTCTTTGCACCTTTTCCAGAACTTCCATATCCTTCCTAAAATGAGGCGACCAGAACTGTACACAGTACTCCAAATGTGGCCTTACCAAAGTTTTGTACAGCTGCATCATTACCTCATGGCTCTTAAGTTCAATCTCTCTGTTAATGAACGCGAGCACACCATAGGTCTTCTTCACAGTTCTATCCACTTGAGTGGCAACTTTCAAAGATGTATGAACATAGACCCCAAGGTCTCTCTGCTCCTCCACAATGCCAAGAACTCTACCGTTAACCCTGTATTCCGCATTCATATTTGTCCTTCCAAAATGGACAACCTCACACTTTTCAGGGTTAAACTCCATCTGCCACTTCTCAGCCCAGCTCTGCATCCTATCTATGTCTCTTTGCAGCCGACAACAGCCCTCCTTACTATCCACAACTCCACCAATCTTCGTATCGTCTGCAAATTTACTGACCCACCCTTCAACTCCCTCATCCAAGTCATTAATGAAAATCACAAACAGCAGAGGGCCCAGAACTGATCCCTGCGGTACACCACTGGTAACTGGGATCCAGTCTGAATATTTGCCATCCACCACCACTCTCTGACTTCTATCGGTTAGCCAGTTCGTTATCCAACTGGCCAAATTTCCCACTATCCCATGCCTCCTTACTTTGTGCAGGAGCCTACCATGGGGAACTTTATCAAATGCCTTACTAAAATCCATGTACACGACATCCACTGCTTTTCCTTCATCCACATGCTTGGTCACCTCCTCAAAGAATTCAATAAGATTCGTAAGGCAAGACCTACCCCTCACAAATCCGTGCAGACTATCCCTAATCAAGCAGTGTCTTTCCAGATGCTCAGAATTCCTATCCTTCAGTACCCTTTCCATTACTTTGCCTACCACCGAAGTAAGACTAACTGGCCTGTAATTCCCAGGGTTATCCCTAGTTCCTTTTTTGAACAGGGGCACGACATTCGCCACTCTCCAATCCCCTGGTACCACCCCTGTTGACAGTGAGGACGAAAAGATAATTGCCAACGGCTCTGCAATTTCATCTCTTGCTTCCCATAGAATCCTTGGATATATCCCGTCAGGCCCGGGGGACTTGTCTATCCTCAAGTTTTTCAAAATGCCCAACACATCTTCCTTCCTAACAAGTATTTCCTCGAGCTTACCAATCTGTTTCACACTGTCCTCTCCAACAATATCGCCCCTCTCATTTGTAAATACAGAAGAAAAGTACTCATTCAAGACCTCTCCTATCTCTTCAGACTCAATACACAATCTCCCGCTACTGTCCTTGATCGGACCTACCCTCGCTCTAGTCATTCTCATATTTCTCACATATGTGTAAAAGGCCTTGGGGTTTTCCTTGATCCTACCCGCCAAAGATTGTTCATGCCCTCTCTTAGCTCTCCTAATCCCTTTCTTCAGTTCCCTCCTGGCTATCTTGTATCCCTCCAATGCCCTGTCTGAACCTTGTTTCCTCAGCCTTACATAAGTCACATTTTTTCTCTTAACAAGGCATTCAACCTCTCTTGTCAACCATGGTTCCCTCACTCGACCATCTCTTCCCTGCCTGACAGGGACATACATATCAAGGACACGTAGCACCTGTTCCTTGAACAAGTTCCACATTTCACTTGTGTCCTTCCCTGCCAGCCTATGTTCCCAACTTATGCACTTCAATTCTTGTCTGACAACATCGTATTTACCCTTCCCCCAATTGTGAACCTTGCCCTGTTGCACGTACCTATCCCTCTCCATTACTAAAGTGAAAGTCACAGAATTGTGGTCACTATCTCCAAAATGCTCCCCCACTAACAAATCTATCACTTGCCCTGGTTCATTACCCAGTACTAAATCCAATATTGCCCCTCCTGTGGTTGGACAATCTACATACTGTGTTAGAAAAGCTTCCTGGACACACTGCACAAACACCACCCCATCCAAACTATTTGATCTAAAGAGTTTCCATTCAATATTTGGGAAGTTAAAGTCGCCCATGACTACTACCCTATGACTTCTGCACCTTTCCAAAACCTGTTTCCCAATCTGTTCCTCCACATCTCTGCTACTATTGGGGGGCCTATAGAAAACTCCTAACAAGGTGACTGCTCCTTTCCTATTTCTGACTTCAACCCATACTACCTCAATAGGGTGATACTCCTCAAACTGCCTTTCTGCAGCTGTTATACTATCTCTAATTAATAATGCCACGCCCCCCACCTCTTTTACCACCCTCCCTAATCTTATTGAAACATCTATAACCAGGGAACTCCAACAACCATTTCTGCCCCTCTTCTATCCAAGTTTCCGTGATGGCCACCACATCGTAGTCCCAAGTACCGATCCATGCCTTAAGTTCACCCACCTTATTCCTGATGCTTCTTGCGTTGAAGTATACACACTTCAACCCATCTCCGTGCCTGCAAATACTCTCCTTTGTCAGTGTTCCCTTTCCCACTGCCTCATTACAAGCTTTGGCGTCCTGAATATCGGCTACCTTAGTTGCAGGACTACAAATCCGGTTCCCATTCCCCTGCCAAATTATTTTAAACCCTCGCGAAGAGTACTAGCAAACCTTCCTCCCAGGATATTGGTGCCCCTCTGGTTCAGATGCAACCCGTCCTGCTTGTACAGGTCCCACCTTCCCCAGAATGCGCTCCAATTATCCAAATACCTGAAGCCCTCCCTCCTACACCATTCCTGCAGCCACGTGTTCAACTGCACTCTCTCCCTATTCCTAGCCTCGCTATCACGTGGCACCGGCAACAAACCAGAGATGACAACTCTGTCTGCCCTGGCTTTCAACTTCCAGCCTAACTCCTTAAACTTGTTTATTACCTCCACACCCCTTTTCCTACCTATGTCGTTGGTACCAATGTGCACCACGACTTCTGGCTGCTCCCCCTCCCCCTTAAGGAACCTGAAGACACGATCCGAGACATCCCTGGCCCTGGCACCCGGGAGGTAACATACCTTCCGGGAGTCTCGCTCGCGACCACAGAATCTCCTATCTATTCCCCTAACCATTGAATCTCCTACAACTATTGCTTTTCTATTCTCCCCCCTTCCCTTCTGAGCCCCAGAGCCAGACTCAGTGCCAGAGACCTGGCCGCTCGGGCCTTCCCCCGGTAGGTCATCCCCCCCCCCCCCAACAGCATCCAAAACGGTATACTTGTTTTGAAGGGGAACGGCCACGAGGGATCCCTGCACAGTCTGCCTGTTTGTTTCTTTCCCCCTGACTGTAACCCAGCTATTCTTGTCCTGTACCTTGGGTGTGGTTACCTCCGTGTAACTCTTCTCAATCACCCCCTCTGCCTCCCGGATGATCCGAAGTTCATCCAGCTTCAGCTCCAGTTCCCTAACACGGTCTTTGAGGAGCTGAAGTTGGGTGCACTTCCCGCAGGTATAGTCAGTGGGGACACCGGTGGTATCCCTCACCACCCACATCCTACAGGAGGAGCATGTAACTGGCCTAGCCTCCATCCCCTCTGACCTGACAGAATATAGCTGCCCTGTGGACGAACTAGATCCCTGCCCTCCGACCCTGCTCCCAGTCAGCTACACTTCCTGTAAACTCCTGGATCTCTTCGCACTCTTTGCGGAAATGTCGGAAACAAAATGAAAGGAGCACCTTACTCCCTCCTCACCTAACTCCATCGGTCACTAAACTCTCACTATCGCACTCAAAAAGCACCAAATTCAGCACTCAGTGCAACCAAAGTCTGCACTGTAGGGGATCACTTTTATACTGTGAATCTAGCCTCTGAAAACTGGCCTAATCCAATTAACTAATTAACAAGCTCCAGCTGCAAGTGCCGAGAAGTAGAAGCCTGTTTAATGTCGGGCTCTGTTTAATTTTACTTTGTTCACTGTAGGGCACTGTTTCATTGTACCGTATTTAATGTCGGGCTCTGTTTAATTATACATTGTTTACTGTAGGTCACTGTTTCATTGCACTGTATTTAATGTCGGGCTCTGTTTAACTTTACTTTGTACACTCTCGGGCACTGTTTCATTGTTCTGTATTTAATGTCGGGCTCTGTTTAATTTTACTTTGTTCACTGTAGGGCACTGTTTCATTGTACCGTATTTAATGTCGGGCTCTGTTTAATTATACATTGTTTACTGTAGGGCACTGTTTCATTGAACTGTATTTAATGTCGGGCTCTGTTTAACTTTACTTTGTACACTCTCGGGCACTGTTTCATTGTTCTGTATTTAATGTCGAGCTCTGTTTAAATACGGTACAATGAAACAGTGCCCTACAGTGAACAAGGTAACATTAAATAGAGCCCGACATTAAATACAGTACAATGAAATAGTGCCTTTGAGTCAACAATGTAAAATTAAAGAGAGCCCGACATTCAATACAGATCAATGAAACAGTGCCCTACACTGAACAATGTAAAATTAAACAGAACCCGACATTAAATACAGTACAATGAAACAGTGCCCTACACTGACCAATGTAAAATTAAACAGAACCCGGCATTAAATACAGTACAATGAAACAGTGCCCTACACTGTCCAATGTAAAATTCCCTGGGAGGGAGGTTTGCTAGTACTCTTCGGGAGGGTTTAAACTAATTTGGCAGGGGAATGGGAACCGGATTTGTAGTCCAGCAACTAAGGTAGCCGATATTCAGGACGCCAAAGCTTGTAATGAGGCAGTGGGGAAGGGAACACTGACAAAGGAGAGTATTTGCAGGCACGGAGATGGGTTGAAGTGTGTATACTTCAACGCAAGAAGCATCAGGAATAAGGTGGGTGAACTTAAGGCATGGATCGGTACTTGGGACTACGATGTGGTGGCCATCACGGAAACTTGGATAGAAGAGGGGCAGAAATGGTTGTTGGAGGTCCCTGGTTATAGATGTTTCAATAAGATTAGGGAGGGTGGTAAAAGAGGTGGGGGGCGTGGCATTATTAATTAGAGATAGTATAACAGCTGCAGAAAGGCATTTCGAGGAGTATCACCCTATTGAGGTAGTATGGGTTGAAGTCAGAAATAGGAAAGGAGCAGTCACCTTGTTAGGAGTTTTCTATAGGCCCCCCAATAGTAGCAGAGATGTGGAGGAACAGATTGGGAAACAGATTTTGGAAAGGTGCAGAAGTCATAGGGTAGTAGTCATGGGCGACTTTAACTTCCCAAATATTGAATGGAAACTCTTTAGATCAAATAGTTTGGATGGGGTGGTGTTTGTGCAGTGTGTCCAGGAAGCTTTTCAAACACAGTATGTAGATTGTCCAACCAGAGGAGGGGCAATATTGGATTTAGTACTGGGTAATGAACCAGGGCAAGTGATAGATTTGTTAGTGGGGGAGCATTTTGGAGATAGTGACCACAATTCTGTGACTTTCACTTTAGTAATGGAGAGGGATAGGTACGTGCAACAGGGCAAGGTTCACAATTGGGGGAAGGGTAAATACGATGTTGTCAGACAAGAATTGAAGTGCATAAGTTGGGAACATAGGCTGGCAGGGAAGGACACAAGTGAAATGTGGAACTTGTTCAAGGAACAGGTGCTACGTGTCCTTGATATGTATGTCCCTGTCAGGCAGGGAACAGATGGTCGAGTGAGGGAACCATGGTTGACAAGAGAGCTTGAATGTCTTGTTAAGAGGAAAAAGGTGACTTATGTAAGGCTGAGGAAACAAGGTTCAGACAGGGCATTGGAGGGATACAAGATAGCCAGGAGGGAACTGAAGAAAGGGATTAGGAGAGCTAAGAGAGGGCATGAACAATCTTTGGCGGGTAGGATCAAGGAAAACCCCAAGGCCTTTTACACATATGTGAGAAATATGAGAATGACTAGAGCTAGGGTAGGTCCGATCAGGGACAGTAGCGGGAGATTGTGTATTGAGTCTGAAGAGATAGGAGAGGTCTTGAATGAGTACTTTTCTTCTGTATTTACAAATGAGAGGGGCGATATTGTTGGAGAGGACAGTGTGAAACAGATTGGTAAGCTCGAGGAAATACTTGTTACGAAGGAAGATGTGTTGGGCATTTTGAAAAACTTAAGGATAGACAAGTCCCCCGGGCCTGACGGGATATATCCAAGGATTCTATGGGAAGCAAGAGATGAAATTGCAGAGCCGTTGGCAATTATCTTTTCGTCCTCATTGTCAACAGGGGTGGTACCAGGGGATTGGAGAGTGGCGAATGTCGTGCCCCTGTTCAAAAAAGGAACTAGGGATAACCCTGGGAATTTCAGGCCAGTTAGTCTTACTTCGGTGGTAGGCAAAGTAATGGAAAGGGTACTGAAGGATAGGATTTCTGAGCATCTGGAAAGACACTGCTTGATTAGGGAGAGTCAGCACGGATTTGTGAGGGGTAGGTCTTGCCTTACAAATCTTATTGAATTCTTTGAGGAGGTGACCAAGCATGTGGATGAAGGTAAAGCAGTGGATGTAGTGTACATGGATTTTAGTAAGGCATTTGATAAAGTTCCCCATGGTAGGCTTCTGCACAAAATAAGGAGGCATGGGATAGTGGGAAATTTGGCCAATTGGATAACGAACTGGCTAACCGATAGAAGTCAGAGAGTGGTGGTGGATGGCAAATATTCAGACTGGATCCCAGTTACCAGTGGTGTACCGCAGGGATCAGTTCTGGGTCCTCTGCTGTTTGTGATTTTCATTAATGACTTGGATGAGGGAGTTGAAGGGTGGGTCAGTAAATGTGCAGACGATACGAAGATTGGTGGAGTTGTGGATAGTAAGGAGGGCTGTTGTCGGCTGCAAAGAGACATAGATAGGATGCAGAGCTGGGCTGAGAAGTGGCAGATGGAGTTTAACCCTGAAAAGTGTGAGGTTGTCCATTTTGGAAGGACAAATATGAATGCACGTCCTCCCCGTGTCTGCGTGGGTTTCCTCCGGGTGCTCCGGTTTCCTCCCACAGTCCAAAGATGTGCGGGTAAGGTGAATTGGCCAATGACAAATTGCCCTTAATGTCCAAATTGCCCTTGGTGTTGGGTGGAGGTGTTGAGTTTGGGTAGGGTGCTCTTTCCAAGAGCTGGTGCAGACTAAAAGGGCCGAATGGCCTCCTTCTGCACTGTAAATTCAATGATAATCTATGATTAATCTAGGACAAAGGTTCGGCACAACATCGTGGGCCGATGGGCCTGTTCTGTGCTGTATTTTCTATGTTCTATGTTCTATTAAATACTGAACAATGAAACAGTGCCCTACAGTGTACAAAGTAAAGTTAAACAGAGCCCGACATTAAATATAGTACAATGAAACAGTGCCCTACAGTGAACAAGGTCAAATTAAACAGAGCCAGACATTAAATACGGTGCAATGAAACAGTGCCCTACACTGAACAATGTAAAATTAAACAGAGCCCGACATTAAATACAGTACAATGAAACAGTGCCCTACATTGAACGCTGTAAAATTAAACAGAGCCCGACATTAAATACGGTACCATGAAACAGTGCCCTACAGTGTACAAAGCAAAATTAAACAGAGCCCGACATTAAAAACGGTACAATGAAATAGTTCCCTACAGTGAACAAGGTAAAATTAAACAGAGCCCGACATTAAATACGGTACAATGAAACGGTGCCCTACAGTGAACAATGTAAAATTAAAAAGAGCCCGACATTAAATACAGTACAATGAAACAGTGCCCTACAGTGAACAATGTAAAATTAATCAGAGCTCGACATTAAATACAGTACAATGAAACAGTGCCCTACAGTGAACAAGGTAAAATTAAACAGAGCCCGACATTAAATACGGTACAATGAAACAGTGCCCTACAGTGAACAAGGTAAAATTAAACAGAGCCCGACATTAAATACGGTACAATTAAACAGTGCCCTACAGTGAACAATGTACAATTAATCACAGCCCGGCATTAAATACGGTACAATGAAACAGTGCGCTAGAGTGAACAATGTAAAATTAAACAGAGCACGACATTAAACGCAGTACAATGTAACAGTGCCCTCCACTGAGCAAGGTAAAATTAAACACAGCCCGACATTAAATACGGTACAATGAAACAGTGCCCTACAGTGAACAAGGTACAATTAAACACAGCCCGACATTAAATACGGTACAATGAAACAGTGCCCTACAGTCAACAATGTAAAATTAAACACAGCCCGACATTAAATACAGCACAATGAAACAGTGCCCTACAGTGTACAAAGTAAAATTAAACAGAGCCCGACATTAAATACGGTACAATGAAACAGTCCCCTACACTGAACAAGCTAAAATTAAACAGAGCCCGACATTAAATACAGTACAATGAAACAGTGCCCTACACTGAACAATGTAAAATTAAACACAGCCCGACATTAAATACGGTACAATGAAACAGTGCCCTACAGTGAACAATGTACAATGAAACACAGCCCGACAGTAAATACGGTACAATGAAACAGTGCCCTACACTGAACAAGGTAAAATCTAACAGAGCCCGACATTAAATACGGTACAATGAAACAGTGCCCGACACTGAACAAGGTAAAATAAAACAGAGCCCGACATTAAATACGGTACAATGAAACAGTGCCCTACACTGAGCAAGGTAAAATTAAACAGAGCCCGACATTAAATACAGTACACTGAAACAGTGACCTACAGTGAACAAGGTAAAATATAACACAGCCCGACATTAAATACGGTACAATGAAACAGTGCCCTACACTGAACAAGGTAAAATAAAACAGAGCCCGACATTAAATACGCTACAATGAAACAGTGCCCTACAGTGAACAATGTAAAATATAACACAGCCCGACATTAAATACGGTACAATGAAACAGTGCCCTACAGTGAACAATGTAAAATTAAACAGAGCCCGACATTAAATACGGTACAATTAATCAGCGCCCTACCAGCAACAATGTAAAATTAAACAGAGCCCGACATTAAATACGGTACAATGAAACAGTGAACTACAGTGAACAAAGTAAAATTAAACAGAGCCCGACATTAAATACAGTACAATGAAACAGGGCCCTACTGTGAACAATGTAAAATAAAACAGAGCCCGACAATAAATACGGTACAATGAAACAGTGCGCTACAGTGAACAATGTAAAATTAAACAGAGCACGACATTAAATACAGTACAATGTAACAGTGCCCTCCACTGAGCAAGGTAAAATTAAACAGAGCCCGACATTAAATACGGTACAATGAAACAGTGCCCTACAGTGTACAAAGTAAAGTTAAACAGAGCCCGACATTAAATACAGTTCAATGAAACAGTGCCCTACAGTAAACAATGTATAATTAAACAGAGACCGACATTAAATACAGTACAATGAAACAGTGCCCTACACTGAACAAGGTAAAATTAAACAGAGCCCGACATTAAATACAGTACAATGAAACAGTGCCCTACAGTGAACAAAGTAAAATTAAACAGAGCCCGACATTAAACAGGCTTCTACTTCTAGGCACTTGCAGCTGGAGCTTGTTAATTAGTTAATTGGATTCGGCCAGATTTCCAGAGGCTCGATTCACAGAATAAAAGTGATCCCCTACAGTGCAGACTTTGTTTGCACTGAGTGCTGAATTTGGTGTTTTTTGAGTGCGATAGTGAGAGTTTGGTGACCGAGGGAGTTAGGTGAGGAGGGAGTAAGGTGCTCCTTTCATTTTGTTTCCGACATTTCCGCAAAGAGTGCGAAGAGAGCCAGGAGTTTACAGGAAGTGTAGCTGACTGGGAGCAGGGTCGGAGGGCGGAGATCTAGTTAGTCCACACAGCAGCTATATTCTGTAAGGTAAGAGGGGATGGAGGCTAGGCCAGTTACATGCTCCTCCTGTAGGATGTGGGTGGTGAGGGATACCACCGGTGTCCCCACTGACTATACCTGCGGGAAGTGCACCCAACTTCAGCTCCTCAAAGACCGTGTTAGGGAACTGGAGCTGAAGCTGGATGAACTTCGGATCATCCGGGAGGCAGAGGGGGTGATTGAGAAGAGTTACAGGGAGGTAACCACACCCAAGGTACAGGACAAGAATAGCTGGGTTACAGTCAGGGGGAAAAAAACAACCAGGCAGACAGTGCAGGGATCCCTCCTGGCCGTTCCCCTTCAAAACAAGTATACCGTTTTGGATGCTGTTGGGGGGGATGACCTACCGGGGGAAGGCCCTAGCGGCCAGGTCTCTGGCACTGAGTCTGGCTCTGGGGCTCAGAAAGGAAGGGGGGAGAATAGAAAAGCAATAGTTGTAGGAGATTCAATGGTTAGGGGAATAGATAAGAGATTCTGTGGTCGCGAGCGAGACTCCCGGAAGGTATGTTGCCTCCCGGGTGCCAGGGCCAGGGATGTCTCGGATCGTGTCTTCAGGATCCTTAAGGGGGAGGGGAAGCAGCCAGAAGTCGTGGTGCACATTGGTACCAACGCCATAGGTAGGAAAAGGGGTGTGGAGGTAATAAACAAGTTTAGGGAGTTCGGCTGGAAGTTGAAAGCCAGGACAGACAGAGTTGTCATCTCTGGTTTGTTGCCGGTGCCACGTGATAGCGAGGCTAGGAATAGGGAGAGAGTGCAGTTGAACACGTGGCTGCAGGAATGGTGTAGGAGGGAGGGCTTCAGGTATTTGGATAATTGGAGCGCATTCTGGGGCAGGTGGGACCTGTACAAGCAGGACGGGTTGCATCTGAACCAGAGGGGCACCAATATCCTGGGAGGGAGGTTTGCTAGTACTCTTCGGGAGGATTTAAACTAATTTGGCAGGGGAATGGGAACCGGATTTGTAGTCCAGCAACTAAGGTAGCCGATATTCAGGGCGCCAAAGCTTGTAATGAGGCAGTGGGGAAGGGAACACTGACAAAGGAGAGTATTTGCAGGCACGGAGATGGGTTGAAGTGTGTATACTTCAACGCAAGAAGCATCAGGAATAAGGTGGGTGAACTTAAGGCATGGATCGGTACTTGGGACTACGATGTGGTGGCGATCACGGAAACTTGGATAGAAGAGGGGCAGAAATGGTTGTTGGAGGTCCCTGGTTATAGATGTTTCAATAAGATTAGGGAGGGTGGTAAAAGAGGTGGGGGGTGGCATTATTAATTAGAGATAGTATAACAGCTGCAGAAAGGCAGTTCGAGGAGTATCACCCTATTGAGGTACTATGGGTTGAAGTCAGAAATAGGAAAGGAGCAGTCACCTTGTTAGGAGTTTTCTATAGGCCCCCCAATAGTAGCAGAGATGTGGAGGAACAGATTGGGAAACAGATTTTGGAAAGGTGCAGAAGTCATAGGGTAGTAGTCATGGGCGACTTTAACTTCCCAAATATTGAATGGAAACTCTTTAGATCAAATAGTTTGGATGGGGTGGTGTTTGTGCAGTGTGTCCAGGAAGCTTTTCTAACACAGTATGTAGATTGTCCAACCAGAGGAGGGGCAATATTGGATTTAGTACTGGGTAATGAACCAGGGCAAGTGATAGATTTGTTAGTGGGGGAGCATTTTGGAGATAGTGACCACAATTCTGTGACTTTCACTTTAGTAATGGAGAGGGATAGGTACGTGCAACAGGGCAAGGTTCACAATTGGGGGAAGGGTAAATACGATGTTGTCAGACAAGAATTGAAGTGCATAAGTTGGGAACATAGGCTGGCAGGGAAGGACACAAGTGAAATGTGGAACTTGTTCAAGGAACAGGTGCTACGTGTCCTTGATATGTATGTCCCTGTCAGGCAGGGAAGAGATGGTCGAGTGAGGGAACCATGGTTGACAAGAGAGGTTGAATGTCTTGTTAAGAGGAAAAAGGTGACTTATGTAAGGCTGAGGAAACAAGGTTCAGACAGGGCATTGGAGGGATACAAGATAGCCAGGAGGGAACTAAAGAAAGGGATTAGGAGAGCTAAGAGAGGGCATGAACAATCTTTGGCGGGTAGGATCAAGGAAAACCCAAAGGCCTTTTATACATATGTGAGAAATATGAGAATGACTAGAGCTAGGGTAGGTCCGATCAGGGACAGTAGCGGGAGATTGTGTATTGAGTCTGAAGAGATAGGAGAGGTCTTGAATGAGTACTTTTCTTCTGTATTTACAAATGAGAGGGGCGATATTGTTGGAGAGGACAGTGTGAAACAGATTGGTAAGCTCGAGGAAATACTTGTTACGAAGGAAGATGTGTTGGGCATTTTGAAAAACTTAAGGATAGACAAGTCCCCCGGGCCTGACGGGTATATCCAAGGATTCTATGGGAAGCAAGAGATGAAATTGCAGAGCCGTTGGCAATTATCTTTTCGTCCTCATTGTCAACAGGGGTGGTACCAGGGGATTGGAGAGTGGCGAATGTCGTTCCCCTGTTCAAAAAAGGAACTAGGGATAACCCTGGGAATTACAGGCCAGTTAGTCTTACTTCGGTGGTAGGCAAAGTAATGGAAAGGGTACTGAAGGATAGGATTTCTGAGCATCTGGAAAGACACTGCTTGATTAGGGAGAGTCAGCACGGATTTGTGAGGGGTAGGTCTTGCCTTACAAATCTTATTGAATTCTTTGAGGAGGTGACCACGCATGTGAATGAAGGTAAAGCAGTGGATGTAGTGTACATGGATTTTAGTAAGGCATTTGATAAAGTTCCCCATGGTAGGCTTCTGCACAAAATAAGGAGGCATGGGATAGTGGGAAATTTGGCCAGTTGGATAACGAACTGGCTAACCGATAGAAGTCAGAGAGTGGTGGTGGATGGCAAATATTCAGCCTGGATCCCAGTTACCAGTGGTGTACCGCAGGGATCAGTTCTGGGTCCTCTGCTGTTTGTGATTTTCATTAATGACTTGGATGAGGGAGTTGAAGGGTGGGTCAGTAAATTTGCAGACGATACGAAGATTGGTGGAGTTGTGGATAGTAAGGAGGGCTGTTGTCGGCTGCAAAGAGACATAGATAGGATGCAGAGCTGGGCTGAGAAGTGGCAGATGGAGTTTAACCCTGAAAAGTGTGAGGTTGTCCATTTTGGAAGGACAAATATGAATGCGGAATACAGGGTTAACGGTAGAGTTCTTGGCATTGTGGAGGAGCAGAGAGACTTTGGGGTCTATGTTCATACATCTTTGAAAGATGCCACTCAAGTGGATAGAGCTGTGAAGAAGGCCTATGGTGTGCTCGCGTTCATTAACAGAGGGATTGAATTTAAGAGCCATGAGGTAATGATGCAGCTGTACAAAACTTTGGTAAGGCCACATTTGGAGTACTGTGTACAGTTCTGGTCGCCTCATTTTAGGAAGGATGTGGAAGTTCTGGAAAAGGTGCAAAGAAGATTTACCAGGGTGTTGCCTGGAATGGAGAGTAGGTCTTACGAGGAAAGGTTGAGGGTGCTAGGCCTTTTCTCATTAGAGCGGAGAAGGATGAGGGGCGACTTGATAGAGGTTTATAAGATGATCAGGGGAATAGATAGAGTAGACAGTCAGAGACTTTTTCCCCAGGTGGAACACACCATTACAAGGGGACATAAATTTAAGGTGAAAGGTGTAAGATATAGGAGGGATATCAGAGGTAGGTTCTTTACCCAGAGAGTAGTGGGGGCATGGAATGCACTGCCTGTGGAAGTAGTTGAGTCGGAAACATTAGGGACCTTCAAGCAGCTGTTGGATAGGTACATGGATTACGGGAAAATAATATAGTGTAGATGTATTTGTTCTTAAGGGCAGCACGGTAGCATTGTGGATAGCACAATTGCTTCACAGATCCATGGTCCCAGGTTCGATTCCAGCGTGGGTCATTGTCTGTGCGGAGTCTGCACGTCCTCCCCGTGTCTGCGTGGGTTTGCTCCGGGTGCTCCGGTTTCCACCCACAGTCCAAAGATGTGCGGGTAAGGTGAATTGGCCAATGACAAATTGCCCTTAATGTCCAAATTGCCCTTGGTGTTGGGTGGAGGTGTTAAGTTTGGGTAGGGTGCACTTTCCAAGAGCTGGTGCAGACTCAAAGGGCCGAATGGCCTCCTTCTGCACTGTAAATTCAATGATAATCTATGATTAATCTAGGACAAAGGTTCGGCACAACATCGTGGGCCGAAGGGCCTGTTCTGTGCTGTATTTTCTATGTCCTATGTTCTATTGAATACAGAACAATGAAACAATGCCCTACAGTGTACAAAGTAAAGTTAAACAGAGCCCGACATTAAATATAGTACAACGAAACAGTGCCCTACAGTGAACAAGGTCAAATTAAACAGAGCCAGACATTAAATACGGTGTAATGAAACAGTGCCCTACACTGAACAATGTAAAATTAAACGGAGCCCGACATTAAATACGGTACAATGAAACGGTGCCCTACAATCAACAATGTAAAATTAAACAGAACCCGACATTAAATACGGTACAATGAAACAGTGCCCTACAATCAACAATGTAAAATTAAACAGAGCCCGACATTAAATACGGTACAATGAAACAGTGCCCTACAGTGTACAAAGTAAAATTAAACAGAGCCCGACATTAAATACGGTACAATGAAATAGTGCCCCACAGTGAACAATGTAAAATTAAACAGAGCCCGACATTAAATACGGTACAATGAAACAGTGCCCTACAGTGTACAAAGTAAAATTAAACAGAGCCCGACATTAAATACGGTACAATGAAATAGTGCCCCACAGTGAACAATGTAAAAATAAACAGAGCCCTACATTAAATACAGTACAATGAAACAGTGACCTACAGTAAAAAAGGCAAAATTAAACAGAGCCCGACATTAAATACGGGACAATGAAACAGTGCCCGACAGTGAACAAGGTAAAATTAAACAGAGCCCAACATTTAATACAGCACAATGAAACAATGCCCTACAGTGAACAATGTAAAATTAAAAACAGCCCGACATTAAATACTGTAAAATGAAACAGTGCCCTACACTGAACAAGGTAAAACTAAACAGAGCCCGACATTAAATACGGGACAACGAAACAGTGCCCGACACTAAACAATGTAAAATTAAACAGAGCCCGACATTAAATACGGTACAATGAAACAGTGCCCTACAGTAAAAAAGGCAAAATTAATCAGAGCCCGACATTAAATACGGTACAATGAAACAGTGCCCTACAGTGAACAATGTAAAATTAAACAGAGCCCGACATTAAATACGGTACAATGAAACCGTGCCCTACACTGAACAATGTAAAATTAAACAGAGCCCGACATTAAATACAGTGCAATGAAACAGTGACCTACAGTAAAAAAGGCAAAATTAAACAGAGCCCGACATTAAATACAGTACAATGAAACAGTGCCCTACACTGAACAATGTAAAATTAAACAGAGCCCGACATTAAATACGGTACAATGAAACAGTGCCCGACACTGAACAATGTAAAATTAAACAGAGCCCGACATTAAATACAGTACAATGAAACAGTGCCCTACACTGAACAAGGTAAAATTAAACAGAGCCCGACATTAAATACAGTACAATGAAACAGTGACCTACAGTAAAAAAGGCAAAATTAAACAGAGCCCGACATTAAATACAGTACAATGAAACAGTGCCCTACACTGAACAATGTAAAATTAAACAGAGCCCGACATTAAATACGGGACAATGAAACAGTGCCCGACAGTGAACAAGGTAAAATTAAACAGAGCCCAACATTAAATGCAGCACAATGAAACAATGCCCGACAGTGAACAATGTAAAATTAAACACAGCCCGACATTAAATACGGTAAAATGAAACAGTGCCCTACACTGAACAAGGTAAAATTAAACAGAGCCCGACATTAAATACGGTACAATGAAACAGTGCCCTACACTGAACAAGGTAAAATTAAACAGAGCCCGACATTAAATACAGCACAATGAAACAGTGCCATCCACTGAACAATGTAAAATTAAACAGAGCCAGACATTAAATACAGTACAATGAAACAGTGACCTACAGTAAAAAAGGCAAAATTAAACAGAGCCCGACATTAAATACAGTACAATGAAACAGTGCTCTACACTGAACAATGTAAAATTAAACTTGCCCGACATTAAATACGGGACAATGAAACAGTGCCCGACAGTGAACAAGGTAAAATTAAACAGATCCCAACATTAAATACAGCACAATGAAACAATGCCCTACAGTGAACAATGTAAAATTAAACACAGCCCGACATTAAATACGGTAAAATGAAACAGTGCCCTACACTGAACAAGGTAAAATTAAACACAGCCCGACATTAAATACGGTACAATGAAACAGTGCCCTACACTGAACAAGGTAAAATTAAACAGAGCCCGACATTAAATACAGTACAATGAAACTGTGACCTACAGTAAACAAGGCAAAATTAAACAGAGCCCGACATTAAATACAGTACAATGTAACAGTGCCCTCCACTGAGCAAGGTAAAATTAAACACAGCCCGACATTAAATACAGTACAATGAATCAGTGCCCTACACTGAACAATGTAACATTAAACAGAGCCCGACATTAAATACGGTACAATGAAACAGTGCCCTACACTGAACAAGGTAAAATTAAACAGAGCCCAACATTAAATACAGTACAATGAAACAGTGCCCTAAACTGAACAATGTAAAATTAAACACAGCCCGACATTAAATACAGTACAATGAATCAGTGCCCTACACTGAACAATGTAACATTAAACAGAGCCCGACATTAAATACGGTACAATGAAACAGTGCCCTACACTGAACAATGTACAATTAAACACAGCCCGACATTAAATACAGTACAATAAAACAGTGACCTACACTGAACAAGGTAAAATTAAACAGAGCCCGACATTAAATACAGTACAATAAAACAGTGACCTACAGTAAACAAGGCAAAATTAAACAGAGCCCGACATTAAATACAGTACAATGAAACAGTGCCCTACACTGAACAATGTAACATTAAACAGAGACCGACAATAAATACGGGACAATGAAACAGTGCCCGACAATGAACAATGTAAAAATAAACAGAGCACGACATTAAATACAGTACACTGTAACAGTGCCGTCCACTGAGCAAGGTAAAATTAAACACAGCCCGACATTAAATACGGTACAATGAAACAGTGCCCCACAGTGAACAATGTACAATTAAACATAGCCCGACATTAAATACGGTACAATGAAACAGTGTCCTATACTGAACAAGGCAAAATGAAACAGAGCCCGACATTAAATACAGTAAAATGAAACAGTGCCCTACAGTGAACAATGTACAATTAAACACAGCCCGACATTAAATACGGTACAATGAAACAGTGCCCTACAGTGAACAATGTACAATTAAACACAGCCCGACATTAAATACGGTACAATGAAACGGTGCCCTACACTGAACAATGTAAAATTAAACAAAGCTCGACATTAAATACGGTACAATGAAACAGTGCCCGACACTGAACAAGGTAAAATTAAACAGAGCCCGACATTAAATACAGTAAAATGAAACACTGCCCCACAGTGAACAACGTACAATTAAACACAGCCCGACATTAAATACAGTGCAGTGAAACAGTGCCCTACAGTAAACAAGGCAAAATTAAACAGAGCCCAACATTAAATACAGTACAATGAAACAGTGCCCTACACTGAACAATGTAACATTAAACAGAGCCCGACATTAAATAAGGGACAATGAAACTGTGCCCGACAGTGAACAAGGTAAAATTAAACAGAGCCCAACATTAAATACAGCACAATGAAACAATGCCCTACAGTGAAGAATGTAAAATTAAACACAGACCTACATTAAATACAGTACAATGAAACAGTGACCTACAGTGAACAATGTAAAATTAAACATAGCCCGACATTAAATACCGTACAATGAAACAGTGCCCTACAGTGAACAATGTAAAATTAAACAGATCACGACATTATATACAGTACAATGAAACAGTGCCCTACACTGAACTTGGTAAAATTAAACAGAGCCCGACATTAAATACGGTACAATGAAACAGTGCCCTACAGTGAACAATGTAAAATAAAACACAGCCCGACATTAAATACGGTACAATGAAACAGTGCCCTACATTGAACAATGTACAATGAAACACAGCCCGACAGTAAATACGGTACAATGAAACAGTGCCCTACACTGAACAATGTAAAATTAAACAGAGCCCGACATTAAATACGGTACAGTGAAACAGTGCCCTACACTGAACAATGTAAAATTAAACAGAGCCCGACATTAAATACAGTACAATGAATCAGTGCCCTACACTGAACAATGTAAAATTAAACAGAGCCCGACATTAAATACAGTACAATGAAACAGTGCCCTACAGTGAACAATGTAAAATTAAACAGAGCCCGACATTAAATACAGTACAATGAAACAGTGCCCGACAGTGAACAATGTAAAATTAAACAGAGCCCCACATTAAAAACGGGAAAATGAAACAGTGCCCGACAGTGAACAAGGTAAAATTAAACAGAGCCCAACATTAAATACAGCACAATGAAACAATGCCCTACAGTGAAGAATGTAAAATTAATGAGAGCCCGACATTAAATACGGTACAATGAATCAGTGTCCTTCACTGAACAATGTAAAATTAAACACAGCCCGACATTAAATACGGTACAATGAATCAGTGCCCTACACTAAACAATGTAAAATTAAACACAGCCCGACATTAAATACAGTACAATGCAACAGTGCCCTACAGTGAACAAGGTAAAATTAAACAGAGCCCGACATTAAATACGGTACAATGAAACAGTGCCCTACAGTGAACAATGTAAAATTAAACAGAGCCCGACATTAAATACGGTACAATGAAACAGTGCCCTACAGTGAACAATGTAAAAATAAACAGAGCCCGACATTAAATACAGTACAATGAAACAGTGACCTACAGTAAAAAAATGCAAAATTAAACAGAGCCCGACATTAAATACAGTACAGTGAAACAGTGCCCTACACTGAACAATGTAAAATTAAACAGAGCCCGACATTAAATACGGGGCAATGAAACAGTGCCCGACAGTGAACAAGGTAAAATTAAACAGAGCCCGACATTAAATACAGTACAATGAAACAGAGCCCTACACTGAACAAGGTAAAATTAAACAGAGCGCAACATTAAATACAGCACAATGAAACAATGCCCTACAGTGAACAATGTAAAATTAAACAGAGCCCGACATTAAATACGGTACAATGAAACAGTGCCCGACACTGAACAAGGTAAAATTAAACAGAGCCCGACATTAAATACAGTACAATGAAACAGTGACCTACAGTAAACAAGGCAAAATTAAACAGAGCCCGACATTAAATACAGTACAATGAAACAGTGCCCTTCACTGAACAATGTAACATTAAACAGAGCCCGACATTAAATACGGGACAATGAAGCAGTGCCCGACAGTGAACAATGTAAAATTAAACAGAGCACGACATTAAATACAGTACACTGTAACAGTGCCGTCCACTGAGCAAGGTAAAATTAAACACAGCCGGACATTAAATACGGTAAAATGAAACAGTGCCCGACACTGAACAAGGCAAAATTAAACACAGCCCGACATTAAATACGGTACAATGAAAGAGGGCCCTACACTGAACAATGTAAAATTAAACACAGCCTGACATTAAATACGGTACAATGAAACAGTGCCCTACCAGCAACAATGTAAAATTAAACAGAGCCCGACATTAAATACGGTACAATGAAACAGTGCCCTACACTGAACAAGGTAAAATGAAACAGAGCCCGACATTAAATACAGTACAATGAAACAGTGCCCTACACTGAACAAGGCAAAATTAAACACAGCCCGACATTAAATACGGTACAATGAAAGAGGGCCCTACACTGAACAATGTAAAATTAAACACAGCCTGACATTAAATACGGTACAATGAAACAGTGCCCTACCAGCAACAATGTAAAATTAAACAGAGCCCGACATTAAATACGGTACAATGAAACAGTGCCCTACACTGAACAAGGTAAAATTAAACAGAGCCCAACAGTAAATACGGTACAATGAAACGGTGCCCTACACTGAACAATGTACAATTAAACACAGCCCGACATTAAATACGGCAAAATGAAACAGTGTCCTATACTGAACAAGGCAAAATGAAACAGAGCCCGACATTAAATACAGTACAATGAAACAGTGCCCTACAGTGAACAATGTAAAATTAAACAGAGCCCGACATTAAATACAGTACAATGAATCAGTGCCCTACACTGAGCAATGTAAAATTAAACTCAGCCCGACATTAAATACGGTACAATGAAACAGTGCCCTACAGTGAACAATGTACAATTAAACACAGCCCGACAGTAAATACGGTACAATGAAACGGTGCCCTACACTTAACAATGTAAAATTAAACAAAGCTCGACATTAAATACGGTACAATGAAACAGTGCCCGACATTGAACAAGGTAAAATTAAACAGAGCCCGACATTAAATACAGTAAAATGAAACACTGCCCCACAGTGAACAACGTACAATTAAACACAGCCCGACAATAAATACGGTACAGTGAACCAGTGCCCTACAGTAAACAAGGCAAAATTAAACAGAGCCCAACATTAAAGACAGTACAATGAAACAGTGCCCTACACTGAACAATGTAACATTAAACAGAGCCCGACATTAAATAAGGGACAATGAAACTGTGCCCGACAGTGAACAAGGTAAAATTAAACAGAGCCCAACATTAAATACAGCACAATGAAACAATGCCCTACAGTGAAGAATGTAAAATTAAACACAGATCTACATTAAATACAGTACAATGAAACAGTGACCTACAGTGAACAATGTAAAATTAAACATAGCCCGACATTAAATACGGTACAATGAAACAGTGCCCTACAGTGAACAATGTAAAATTAAACAGATCACGACATTAAATACAGTACAATGAAACAGTGCCCTACACTGAACAAGGTAAAATTAAACAGAGCCCAACATTAAATACAGTACAATGAAACAGTGCCCTACAGTGAACAATGTACAATTAAACACAGCCCGACATTAAATACAGTACAATGAATCAGTGCCCTACACTGAACAATGTAACATTAAACAGAGCCCGACATTAAATACGGTACAATGAAACAGTGCCCTACACTGAACAATGTACAATTAAACACAGCCCGACATTAAATACAGTACAATAAAACAGTGACCTACACTGAACAAGGTAAAATTAAACAGAGCCCGACATTAAATACAGTACAATAAAACAGTGACCTACAGTAAACAAGGCAAAATTAAACAGAGCCCGACATTAAATACAGTACAATGAAACAGTGCCCTACACTGAACAATGTAACATTAAACAGAGACCGACAATAAATACGGGACAATGAAACAGTGCCCGACAATGAACAATGTAAAAATAAACAGAGCACGACATTAAATACAGTACACTGTAACAGTGCCGTCCACTGAGCAAGGTAAAATTAAACACAGCCCGACATTAAATACGGTACAATGAAACAGTGCCCCACAGTGAACAATGTACAATTAAACATAGCCCGACATTAAATACGGTACAATGAAACAGTGTCCTATACTGAACAAGGCAAAATGAAACAGAGCCCGACATTAAATACAGTAAAATGAAACAGTGCCCTACAGTGAACAATGTACAATTAAACACAGCCCGACATTAAATACGGTACAATGAAACGGTGCCCTACACTGAACAATGTAAAATTAAACAAAGCTCGACATTAAATACGGTACAATGAAACAGTGCCCGACACTGAACAAGGTAAAATTAAACAGAGCCCGACATTAAATACAGTAAAATGAAACACTGCCCCACAGTGAACAACGTACAATTAAACACAGCCCGACATTAAATACAGTGCAGTGAAACAGTGCCCTACAGTAAACAAGGCAAAATTAAACAGAGCCCAACATTAAATACAGTACAATGAAACAGTGCCCTACACTGAACAATGTAACATTAAACAGAGCCCGACATTAAATAAGGGACAATGAAACTGTGCCCGACAGTGAACAAGGTAAAATTAAACAGAGCCCAACATTAAATACAGCACAATGAAACAATGCCCTACAGTGAAGAATGTAAAATTAAACACAGACCTACATTAAATACAGTACAATGAAACAGTGACCTACAGTGAACAATGTAAAATTAAACATAGCCCGACATTAAATACGGTACAATGAAACAGTGCCCTACAGTGAACAATGTAAAATTAAACAGATCACGACATTAAATACAGTACAATGAAACAGTGCCCTACACTGAACTTGGTAAAATTAAACAGAGCCCGACATTAAATACGGTACAATGAAACAGTGCCCTACAGTGAACAATGTAAAATTAAACAGAGCCCGACATTAAATACGGTACAGTGAAACAGTGCCCTACACTGAACAATGTAAAATTAAACAGAGCCCGACATTAAATACAGTACAATGAATCAGTGCCCTACACTGAACAATGTAAAATTAAACAGAGCCCGACATTAAATACAGTACAATGAAACAGTGCTCTACAGTGAACAATGTAAAATTAAACAGAGCCCGACATTAAATACAGTACAATGAAACAGTGCCCTACAGTGAACAATGTAAAATTAAACAGAGCCCCACATTAAAAACGGGAAAATGAAACAGTGCCCGACAGTGAACAAGGTAAAATTAAACAGAGCCCAACATTAAATACAGCACAATGAAACAATGCCCTACAGTGAAGAATGTAAAATTAATGAGAGCCCGACATTAAATACGGTACAATGAATCAGTGCCCTACACTAAACAATGTAAAATTAAACACAGCCCGACATTAAATACAGTACAATGAAACAGTGCCCTACAGTGAACAAGGTAAAATTAAACAGAGCCCGACATTAAATACGGTACAATGAAACAGTGCCCTACAGTGAACAATGTAAAATTAAACAGAGCCCGACATTAAATACGGTACAATGAAACAGTGCCCTACAGTGAACAATGTAAAAATAAACAGAGCCCGACATTAAATACAGTACAATGAAACAGTGACCTACAGTAAAAAAATGCAAAATTAAACAGAGCCCGACATTAAATACAGTACAGTGAAACAGTGCCCTACACTGAACAATGTAAAATTAAACAGAGCCCGACATTAAATACGGGGCAATGAAACAGTGCCCGACAGTGAACAAGGTAAAATTAAACAGAGCCCGACATTAAATACAGTACAATGAAACAGTGACCTACAGTAAAAAAGGCAAAATTAAACAGAGCCCGACATTAAATACAGGACAATGAAACAGTGCCCTACACTGAACAAGGTAAAATTAAACAGAGCCCAACATTAAATACGGTACAATGAAACAGTGCCCGACACTGAACAAGGTAAAATTAAACAGAGCCCGACATTAAATACAGTACAATGAAACAGTGACCTACAGTAAACAAGGCAAAATTAAACAGAGCCCGACATTAAATACAGTACAATGAAACAGTGCCCTTCACTGAACAATGTAACATTAAACAGAGCCCGACATTAAATACGGGACAATGAAGCAGTGCCCGACAGTGAACAATGTAAAATTAAACAGAGCACGACATTAAATACAGTACACTGTAACAGTGCCGTCCACTGAGCAAGGTAAAATTAAACACAGCCCGACATTAAATACGGTAAAATGAAACAGTGCCCGACACTGAACAAGGCAAAATTAAACACAGCCCGACATTAAATACGGTACAATGAAAGAGGGCCCTACACTGAACAATGTAAAATTAAACACAGCCTGACATTAAATACGGTACAATGAAACAGTGCCCTACCAGCAACAATGTAAAATTAAACAGAGCCCGACATTAAATACGGTACAATGAAACAGTGCCCTACACTGAACAAGGTAAAATGAAACAGAGCCCGACATTAAATACAGTACAATGAAACAGTGCCCTACACTGAACAAGGCAAAATTAAACACAGCCCGACATTAAATACGGTACAATGAAAGAGGGCCCTACACTGAACAATGTAAAATTAAACACAGCCTGACATTAAATACGGTACAATGAAACAGTGCCCTACCAGCAACAATGTAAAATTAAACAGAGCCCGACATTAAATACGGTACAATGAAACAGTGCCCTACACTGAACAAGGTAAAATTAAACAGAGCCCAACAGTAAATACGGTACAATGAAACGGTGCCCTACACTGAACAATGTACAATTAAACACAGCCCGACATTAAATACGGCAAAATGAAACAGTGTCCTATACTGAACAAGGCAAAATGAAACAGAGCCCGACATTAAATACAGTACAATGAAACAGTGCCCTACAGTGAACAATGTAAAATTAAACAGAGCCCGACATTAAATACAGTACAATGAATCAGTGCCCTACACTGAGCAATGTAAAATTAAACTCAGCCCGACATTAAATACGGTACAATGAAACAGTGCCCTACAGTGAACAATGTACAATTAAACACAGCCCGACAGTAAATACGGTACAATGAAACGGTGCCCTACACTGAACAATGTAAAATTAAACAAAGCTCGACATTAAATACGGTACAATGAAACAGTGCCCGACACTGAACAAGGTAAAATTAAACAGAGCCCGACATTAAATACAGTAAAATGAAACACTGCCCCACAGTGAACAACGTACAATTAAACACAGCCCGACAATAAATACGGTACAGTGAAACAGTGCCCTACAGTAAACAAGGCAAAATTAAACAGAGCCCAACATTAAAGACAGTACAATGAAACAGTGCCCTACACTGAACAATGTAACATTAAACAGAGCCCGACATTAAATAAGGGACAATGAAACTGTGCCCGACAGTGAACAAGGTAAAATTAAACAGAGCCCAACATTAAATACAGCACAATGAAACAATGCCCTACAGTGAAGAATGTAAAATTAAACACAGACCTACATTAAATACAGTACAATGAAACAGTGACCTACAGTGAACAATGTAAAATTAAACATATCCCGACATTAAATACGGTACAATGAAACAGTGCCCTACAGTGAACAATGTAAAATTAAACAGATCACGACATTAAATACAGTACAATGAAACAGTCCCCTACACTGAACTTGGTAAAATTAAACAGAGCCCGACATGAAATACGGTACAATAAAACAGTGCCCTACAGTGAACAATGTAAAATAAAACACAGCCCGACATTAAATACGGTACAATGAAACAGTGCCCTACATTGAACAATGTACAATGAAACACAGCCCGACAGTAAATACGGTACAATGAAACAGTGCCCTACACTGAACAATGTAAAATTAAACAGAGCCCGACATGAAATACGGTACAGTGAAACAGTGCCCTACACTGAACAATGTAAAATTAAACAGAGCCCGACATTAAATACAGTACAATGAATCAGTGCCCTACACTGAACAATGTAAAATTAAACAGAGCCCGACATTAAATACGGTACAATGAATCAGTGCCCTACACTGAACAATGTAAAATTAAACACAGCCCGACATTAAATACGGTACAATGAAACAGTGCCCTACACTGAACAATGTAAAATTAAACAGAGCCCGACATTAAATACGGTACAATGAAACAGTGCCCTACAGTGAACAATGTAAAATTAAACAGAGCCCCACATTAAAAACGGGAAAATGAAACAGTGCCCGACAGTGAACAATGTAAAATTAAACAGAGCCCAACATTAAATACAGCACAATGAAACAATGCCCTACAGTGAAGAATGTAAAATTAATGAGAGCCCGACATTAAATACGGTACAATGAATCAGTGTCCTTCACTGAACAATGTAAAATTAAACACAGCCCGACATTAAATACGGTACAATGAATCAGTGCCCTACACTAAACAATGTAAAATTAAACACAGCCCGACATTAAATACAGTACAATGAAACAGTGCCCTACAGTGAACAAGGTAAAATTAAACAGAGCCCGACATTAAATAAGGTACAATGAAATAGTGCCCTACAGTGAACAATGTAAAATTAAACAGAGCCCGACATTAAATACGGTACAATGAAACAGTGCCCTACAGTGAACAATGTAAAAATAAACAGAGCCCGACATTAAATACAGTACAATGAAACAGTGACCTACAGTAAAAAAAGGCAAAATTAAACAGAGCCCGACATTAAATACAGTACAATGAAACAGTGCCCTACACTGAACAATGTAAAATTAAACAGAGCCCGACATTAAATACGGGGCAATGAAACAGTGCCCGACAGTGAACAAGGTAAAATTAAACAGAGCCCGACATTAAATACAGTACAATGAAACAGTGACCTACAGTAAAAAAGGCAAAATTAAACAGAGCCCGACATTAAATACAGGACAATGAAACAGTGCCCTACACTGAACAAGGTAAAATTAAACAGAGCCCAACATTAAATACAGTACAATGAAACAGTGCCCTACACTGAACAAGGTAAAATTAAACAGAGCGCAACATTAAATACAGCACAATGAAACAATGCCCTACACTGAACAAGGTAAAATTAAACAGAGCCCGACATTAAATACAGCACAATGAAACAATGTCCTACAGTGAACAATGTAAAATTAAACACAGCCCGACATTAAATACAGTAAAATGCAACAGTGCCCTACACTGAACAAGGTAAAATTAAACAGAGCCCGACATTAAATACGGTACAATGAAACAGTGCCCTACACTGAACAATGTAAACTTAAACACAGCCCGACATTAAATACAGTACAATGAAACAGTGCCCGACACTGAACAAGGTAAAATTAAACAGAGCCCGACATTAAATACAGTACAATGAAACAGTGACCTACAGTAAACAAGGCAAAATTAAACAGAGCCCGACATTAAATACGGGACAATGAAACAGTGCCCGACAGTGAACAATGTTAAATTAAACAGAGCACGACATTAAATACAGTACACTGTAACAGTGCCGTCCACTGAGCAAGGTTAAATTAAACACAGCCCGACATTAAATACGGTACAATGAAACAGTGCCCTACAGTGAACAATGTACAATTAAACAGAGCCCGACATTAAATACGGTAAAATGAAACAGTGCCCGACACTGAACAAGGCAAAATTAAACACAGCCCGACATTAAATACGGTACAATGAAAGAGGGCCCTACACTGAACAATGTAAAATTAAACACAGCCTGACATTAAATACGGTACAATGAAACAGTGCCCTACACTGAACAAGGTAAAATGAAACAGAGCCCGACATTAAATACGGTACAATGAAACAGTGCCCTACAGTGAACAATGTACAATTAAACACAGCCCAACAGTAAATACGGTACAATGAAACGGTGCCCTACACTGAACAATGTAAAATTAAACACAGCCCGACATTAAATACGGTACAATGAAACAGTGCCCTACACTGAACAAGGTAAAATGAAACAGAGCCCGACATGAAATACAGTAAAATGAAACAGTGCCCTACAGTGAACAATGTACAATTAAACACAGCCCGACATTAAATACGGTACAATGAAACAGTGCCCTACATTGAACAATGTACAATGAAACACAGCCCGACAGTAAATACGGTACAATGAAACAGTGCCCTACACTGAACAATGTAAAATTAAACAGAGCCCGACATTAAATACGGTACAATGAAACAGTGCCCTACACTGAACAATGTAAAATTAAACAGAGCCCGACATTAAATACGGTACAGTGAAACAGTGCCCTACACTGAACAATGTAAAATTAAACAGAGCCCGACATTAAATACAGTACAATGAAACAGTGCCCTACAGTGAACAATGTAAAATTAAACAGAGCCCGACATTAAATACAGTACAATGAAACAGTGCCCTACAGTGAATAATGTAAAATTAATCAGAGCCCCACATTAAAAACGGGAAAATGAAACAGTGCCCGACAGTGAACAAGGTAAAATTAAACAGAGCCCAACATTAAATACAGCACAATGAAACAATGCCCTACAGTGAAGAATGTAAAATTAATGAGAGCCCGACATTAAATACGGTACAATGAAACAGTGTCCTTCACTGAACAATGTAAAATTAAACACAGCCCGACATTAAATACGGTACAATGAATCAGTGTCCTTCACTGAACAATGTAAAATTAAACACAGCCCGACATTAAATACGGTACAATGAATCAGTGCCCTACACTAAACAATGTAAAATTAAACACAGCCCGACATTAAATACAGTACAATGAAACATTGCCCTACAGTGAACAAGGTAAAATTAAACAGAGCCCGGCATTAAATACGGTACAATGAAACAGTGCCCTACAGTGAACAATGTAAAAATAAACAGAGCCCGACATTAAATACAGTACAATGAAACAGTGACCTACAGTAAAAAAAGGCAAAATTAAACAGAGCCCGACATTAAATACAGTACAATGAAACAGTGCCCTACACGGAACAAGGTAAAATTAAACAGAGCGCAACATTAAATACAGCACAATGAAACAATGCCCTACAGTGAACAATGTAAAATTAAACACAGCCCGACATTAAATACAGTAAAATGAAACAGTGCCCTACACTGAACAAGGTAAAATTAAACAGAGCCCGACATTAAATACGGTACAATGAAACAGTGCCCGACACTGAACAAGGTAAAATTAAACAGAGCCCGACATTAAATACAGTACAATGAAACAGTGACCTACAGTAAACAAGGCAAAATTAAACAGAGCCCGACATTAAATACAGTACAATGAAACAGTGCCCTACACTGAACAATGTAACATTAAACAGAGCCCGACATTAAATACGGTACAATGAAACAGTGCCCTACACTGAACAAGGTAAAATGAAACAGAGCCCGACATGAAATACAGTAAAATGAAACAATGCCCGACAGTGAACAATGTAAAATTAAACAGGGCACGACATTAAATACGGTACAATGTAACAGTGCCGTCCACTGAGCAAGGTAAAATTAAACACAGCCCGACATTAAATACGGTACAATGAAACAGTGCCCTACAGTGAACAATGTACAATTAAACACAGCCCGACATTAAATACGGTAAAATGAAACAGTGCCCGACACTGAACAAGGCAAAATTAAACACAGCCCGACATTAAATACGGTACAATGAAAGAGTGCCCTACACTGAACAATGTAAAATTAAACACAGCCCGACATTAAATACGGTACAATGAAACAGTGCCCTACACTGAACAAGGTAAAATGAAACAGAGCCCGACATTAAATACAGTAAAATGAAACAGTGCCCTACAGTGAACAATGTACAATTAAACACAGCCCGACAGTAAATACGGTACAATGAAACGGTGCCCTACACTGAACAATGTAAAATTAAACACAGCCCGACATTAAATACGGTACAATGAAACAGTGCCCTACACTGAACAAGGTAAAATGAAACAGAGCCCGACATGAAATACAGTAAAATGAAACAGTGCCCTACAGGGAACAATGTACAATTAAACACAGCCCGACATTAAATACGGTAAAATGAAACAGTGCCCGACACTGAACAAGGTAAAATTAAACAGAGCCCGACATTAAATATAGTACAATGAAACAGTGCCCTACAGTGAACAATGTGCAATTAAACACAGCCCGACACTAAATACGGTACAGTGAAACAGTGCCCTACAGTAAACAAGGCAAAATTAAACAGAGCCCGACATTAAATAGAGTACAATGAAACAGTGCCCTACACTGAACAATGTAAAATTAATCAGAGCCCGACATTAAATACGGGACAATGAAACAGTGCCCGACAGTGAACAAGGTAATATTAAACAGAGCCCAACATTAAATACAGTACAATGAAACAGTGCCCTACAGTGAACAATGTGCAATTAAACACAGCCCGACACTAAATACGGTACAGTGAAACAGTGCCCTACAGTGAACAATGTACAATTAAACACAACCCGACACTAAATACGGTACAATGAAACAGTGCCCTACAGTGAACAATGTACAATTAAACACAGCCCGACATTAAATACGGTACAATGAAACAGTGCCCTACACTGAACAAGGTAAAATGAAACAGAGCCCGACATGAAATACAGTAAAATGAAACAGAGCCCGACATTAAATACAGTAAAATGAAACAGTGCCCTACAGTGAACAATGTACAATTAAACACAGCCCGACAGTAAATACGGTACAATGAAACGGTGCGCTACACTGAACAATGTAAAATTAAACACAGCCCGACATTAAATACGGTACAATGAAACAGTGCCCTACAGTGAACAATGTACAATTAAACACAACCCGACACTAAATACGGTACAATGAAACAGTGCCCTACAGTGAACAATGTACAATTAAACACAGCCCGACATTAAATACGGTACAATGAAACAGTGCCCTACACTGAACAAGGTAAAATGAAACAGAGCCCGACATGAAATACAGTAAAATGAAACAGTGCCCTACACTGAACAATGTAAAATTAAACACAGCCCGACATTAAATACGGTACAATGAAACAGTGCCCTACACTGAACAATGTAAACTTAAACACAGCCCGACATTAAATACAGTACAATGAAACAGTGCCCGACACTGAACAAGGTAAAGTTAAACAGAGCCCGACATTAAATACAGTACAATGAAACAGTGACCTACAGTAAACAAGGCAAAATTAAACAGAGCCCGACATTAAATACAGTACAATGAAACAGTGCCCTTCACTGAACAATGTAACATTAAACAGAGCCCGACATTAAATACGGGACAATGAAACAGTGCCCGACAGTGAACAATGTTAAATTAAACAGAGCACGACATTAAATACAGTACACTGTAACAGTGCCGTCCACTGAGCAAGGTTAAATTAAACACAGCCCGACATTAAATACGGTACAATGAAACAGTGCCCTACAGTGAACAATGTACAATTAAACAGAGCCCGACATTAAATACGGTAAAATGAAACAGCGCCCGACACTGAACAAGGCAAAATTAAACACAGCCCGACATTAAATACGGTACAATGAAAGAGGGCCCTACACTGAACAATGTAAAATTAAACACAGCCTGACATTAAATACGGTACAATGAAACAGTGCCCGACACTGAACAAGGTAAAATGAAACAGAGCCCGACATTAAATACGGTACAATGAAACAGTGCCCTACAGTGAACAATGTACAATTAAACACAGCCCAACAGTAAATACGGTACAATGAAACGGTGCCCTACACTGAACAATGTAAAATTAAACACAGCCCGACATTAAATACGGTACAATGAAACAGTGCCCTACACTGAACAAGGTAAAATGAAACAGAGCCCGACATGAAATACAGTAAAATGAAACAGTGCCCTACAGTGAACAATGTACAATTAAACACAGCCCGACATTAAATACGGTACAATGAAACAGTGCCCTACATTGAACAATGTACAATGAAACACAGCCCGACAGTAAATACGGTACAATGAAACAGTGCCCTACACTGAACAATGTAAAATTAAACAGAGCCCGACATTAAATACGGTACAATGAAACAGTGCCCTACACTGAACAATGTAAAATTAAACAGAGCCCGACATTAAATACGGTACAGTGAAACAGTGCCCTACACTGAACAATGTAAAATTAAACAGAGCCCGACATTAAATACAGTACAATGAAACAGTGCCCTACAGTGAACAATGTAAAATTAAACAGAGCCCGACATTAAATACAGTACAATGAAACAGTGCCCTACAGTGAATAATGTAAAATTAATCAGAGCCCCACATTAAAAACGGGAAAATGAAACAGTGCCCGACAGTGAACAAGGTAAAATTAAACAGAGCCCAACATTAAATACAGCACAATGAAACAATGCCCTACAGTGAAGAATGTAAAATTAATGAGAGCCCGACATTAAATACGGTACAATGAAACAGTGTCCTTCACTGAACAATGTAAAATTAAACACAGCCCGACATTAAATACGGTACAATGAATCAGTGTCCTTCACTGAACAATGTAAAATTAAACACAGCCCGACATTAAATACGGTACAATGAATCAGTGCCCTACACTAAACAATGTAAAATTAAACACAGCCCGACATTAAATACAGTACAATGAAACATTGCCCTACAGTGAACAAGGTAAAATTAAACAGAGCCCGACATTAAATACGGTACAATGAAACAGTGCCCTACAGTGAACAATGTAAAAATAAACAGAGCCCGACATTAAATACAGTACAATGAAACAGTGACCTACAGTAAAAAAAGGCAAAATTAAACAGAGCCCGACATTAAATACAGTACAATGAAACAGTGCCCTACACGGAACAAGGTAAAATTAAACAGAGCGCAACATTAAATACAGCACAATGAAACAATGCCCTACAGTGAACAATGTAAAATTAAACACAGCCCGACATTAAATACAGTAAAATGAAACAGTGCCCTACACTGAACAAGGTAAAATTAAACAGAGCCCGACATTAAATACGGTACAATGAAACAGTGCCCGACACTGAACAAGGTAAAATTAAACAGAGCCCGACATTAAATACAGTACAATGAAACAGTGACCTACAGTAAACAAGGCAAAATTAAACAGAGCCCGACATTAAATACAGTACAATGAAACAGTGCCCTACACTGAACAATGTAACATTAAACAGAGCCCGACATTAAATACGGTACAATGAAACAGTGCCCTACACTGAACAAGGTAAAATGAAACAGAGCCCGACATGAAATACAGTAAAATGAAACAATGCCCGACAGTGAACAATGTAAAATTAAACAGGGCACGACATTAAATACGGTACAATGTAACAGTGCCGTCCACTGAGCAAGGTAAAATTAAACACAGCCCGACATTAAATACGGTACAATGAAACAGTGCCCTACAGTGAACAATGTACAATTAAACACAGCCCGACATTAAATACGGTAAAATGAAACAGTGCCCGACACTGAACAAGGCAAAATTAAACACAGCCCGACATTAAATACGGTACAATGAAAGAGTGCCCTACACTGAACAATGTAAAATTAAACACAGCCCGACATTAAATACGGTACAATGAAACAGTGCCCGACACTGAACAAGGTAAAATGAAACAGAGCCCGACATTAAATACAGTAAAATGAAACAGTGCCCTACATTGAACAATGTACAATTAAACACAGCCCGACAGTAAATACGGTACAATGAAACGGTGCCCTACACTGAACAATGTAAAATTAAACACAGCCCGACATTAAATACGGTACAATGAAACAGTGCCCTACACTGAACAAGGTAAAATGAAACAGAGCCCGACATGAAATACAGTAAAATGAAACAGTGCCCTACAGGGAACAATGTACAATTAAACACAGCCCGACATTAAATACGGTAAAATGAAACAGTGCCCGACACTGAACAAGGTAAAATTAAACAGAGCCCGACATTAAATACAGTACAATGAAACAGTGCCCTACAGTGAACAATGTGCAATTAAACACAGCCCGACACTAAATACGGTACAGTGAAACAGTGCCCTACAGTAAACAAGGCAAAATTAAACAGAGCCCGACATTAAATAGAGTACAATGAAACAGTGCCCTACACTGAACAATGTAAAATTAATCAGAGCCCGACATTAAATACGGGACAATGAAACAGTGCCCGACAGTGAACAAGGTAATATTAAACAGAGCCCAACATTAAATACAGTACAATGAAACAGTGCCCTACAGTGAACAATGTGCAATTAAACACAGCCCGACACTAAATACGGTACAGTGAAACAGTGCCCTACAGTGAACAATGTACAATTAAACACAACCCGACACTAAATACGGTACAATGAAACAGTGCCCTACAGTGAACAATGTACAATTAAACACAGCCCGACATTAAATACGGTACAATGAAACAGTGCCCTACACTGAACAAGGTAAAATGAAACAGAGCCCGACATGAAATACAGTAAAATGAAACAGAGCCCGACATTAAATACAGTAAAATGAAACAGTGCCCTACAGTGAACAATGTACAATTAAACACAGCCCGACAGTAAATACGGTACAATGAAACGGTGCGCTACACTGAACAATGTAAAATTAAACACAGCCCGACATTAAATACGGTACAATGAAACAGTGCCCTACAGTGAACAATGTACAATTAAACACAACCCGACACTAAATACGGTACAATGAAACAGTGCCCTACAGTGAACAAGGTAAAATGAAACAGAGCCCGACATGAAATACAGTAAAATGAAACAGTGCCCTACACTGAACAATGTAAAATTAAACACAGCCCGACATTAAATACGGTACAATGAAACAGTGCCCTACACTGAACAATGTACAATTAAACACAGCCCGACATTAAATACGGTACAATGAAACAGTGCCCTACATTGAACAATGTACAATGAAACACAGCCCGAGAGTAAATACGGTACAATGAAACAGTGCCCTACACTGAACAATGTAAAATTAAACAGAGCCCGACATTAAATACAGTAAAATGAAACAGTGCCCTACACTGAACAAGGTAAAATTAAACAGAGCCCGACATTAAATACGGTACAATGAAACAGTGCCCGACACTGAACAAGGTAAAATTAAACAGAGCCCGACATTAAATACAGTAAAATGAAACAGTGCCCTACAGTGAACAATGTACAATTAAACACAGCCCGACATTAAATACGGTACAATGAAACAGTGCCCTACACTGAACAAGGTAAAATTAAACAGAGCCCGACATTAAATACAGTACAATGAAACAGTGCCCTACAGTGAACAATGTGCAATTAAACACAGCCCGACAGTAAATACGGTACAGTGAAACAGTGCCCTACAGTAAACAAGGCAAAATTAAACAGAGCCCGACATTAAATACAGTACAATGAAACAGTGCCCTACACTGAACAATGTAAAATTAATCAGAGCCCGACATTAAATACGGGACAATGAAACAGTGCCCGACAGTGAACAAGGTAATATTAAACAGAGCCCAACATTAAATACAGTACAATGAAACAGTGCCCGACACTGAACAATGTAACATTAAACAGAGCCCGACATTAAATAAGGGACAATGAAACAGTGCCCGACAGTGAACAAGGTAAAATTAAACAGAGCCCAACATTAAATACAGCACAATGAAACAATGCCCTACAGTAAAGAATGTAAAATTAAACACAGACCTACATTAAATACAGTACAATGAAACAGTGCCCGACACTGAACAAGGTAAAATTAAACAGAGCCCGACATTAAATACAGTACAATGAAACAGTGACCTACAGTAAACAAGGCAAAATTAAACAGAGCCCGACATTAAATACAGTACAATGAAACAGTGCCCTACACTGAACAATGTAACATTAAACAGAGCCCGACATTAAATACGGTACAATGAAACAGTGCCCTACACTGAACAAGGTAAAATGAAACAGAGCCCGACATGAAATACAGTAAAATGAAACAATGCCCGACAGTGAACAATGTAAAATTAAACAGAGCACGACATTAAATACGGTACAATGTAACAGTGCCGTCCACTGAGCAAGGTAAAATTAAACACAGCCCGACATTAAATACGGTACAATGAAACAGTGCCCTACAGTGAACAATGTACAATTAAACACAGCCCGACATTAAATACGGTAAAATGAAACAGTGCCCGACACTGAACAAGGCAAAATTAAACACAGCCCGACATTAAATACGGTACAATGAAAGAGTGCCCTACACTGAACAATGTAAAATTAAACACAGCCCGACATTAAATACGGTACAATGAAACAGTGCCCTACACTGAACAAGGTAAAATGAAACAGAGCCCGACATTAAATACAGTAAAATGAAACAGTGCCCTACAGTGAACAATGTACAATTAAACACAGCCCGACAGTAAATACGGTACAATGAAACGGTGCCCTACACTGAACAATGTAAAATTAAACACAGCCCGACATTAAATACGGTACAATGAAACAGTGCCCTACACTGAACAAGGTAAAATGAAACAGAGCCCGACATGAAATACAGTAAAATGAAACAGTGCCCTACAGGGAACAATGTACAATTAAACACAGCCCGACATTAAATACGGTAAAATGAAACAGTGCCCGACACTGAACAAGGTAAAATTAAACAGAGCCCGACATTAAATACAGTACAATGAAACAGTGCCCTACAGTGAACAATGTGCAATTAAACACAGCCCGACACTAAATACGGTACAGTGAAACAGTGCCCTACAGTAAACAAGGCAAAATTAAACAGAGCCCGACATTAAATAGAGTACAATGAAACAGTGCCCTACACTGAACAATGTAAAATTAATCAGAGCCCGACATTAAATACGGGACAATGAAACAGTGCCCGACAGTGAACAAGGTAATATTAAACAGAGCCCAACATTAAATACAGTACAATGAAACAGTGCCCTACAGTGAACAATGTGCAATTAAACACAGCCCGACACTAAATACGGTACAGTGAAACAGTGCCCTACAGTAAACAAGGCAAAATTAAACAGAGCCCGACATTAAATAGAGTGCAATGAAACAGTGCCCTACACTGAACAATGTAAAATTAAACAGATCCCGACATTAAATACAGTACAATGAAACAGTGCCCGACACTGAACAATGTAACATTAAACAGAGCCCGACATTAAATAAGGGACAATGAAACAGTGCCCGACAGTGAACAAGGTAAAATTAAACAGAGCCCAACATTAAATACAGCACAATGAAACAATGCCCTACAGTGAAGAATGTAAAATTAAACACAGACCTACATTAAATACAATACAATGAAACAGTGACCTACAGTGAACAATGTAAAATTAAACATAGCCCGACATTAAATACGGTACAATGAAACAGTGCCCTACAGTGAACATTGTAAAATTAAACAGAGCACGACATTAAATACAGTACAATGTAACAGTGCCCTACACTGAACAATGTAAAATTAAACAGAGCCCGACATTAAATACGGTACAATGAAACAGTGCCCTACAGTGAACAATGTACAATTAAACACAACCCGACACTAAATACGGTACAATGAAACAGTGCCCTACAGTGAACAATGTACAATTAAACACAGCCCGACATTAAATACGGTACAATGAAACAGTGCCCTACACTGAACAAGGTAAAATGAAACAGAGCCCGACATGAAATACAGTAAAATGAAACAGAGCCCGACATTAAATACAGTAAAATGAAACAGTGCCCTACAGTGAACAATGTACAATTAAACACAGCCCGACAGTAAATACGGTACAATGAAACGGTGCGCTACACTGAACAATGTAAAATTAAACACAGCCCGACATTAAATACGGTACAATGAAACAGTGCCCTACAGTGAACAATGTACAATTAAACACAACCCGACACTAAATACGGTACAATGAAACAGTGCCCTACAGTGAACAATGTACAATTAAACACAGCCCGACATTAAATACGGTACAATGAAACAGTGCCCTACACTGAACAAGGTAAAATGAAACAGAGCCCGACATGAAATACAGTAAAATGAAACAGTGCCCTACACTGAACAATGTAAAATTAAACACAGCCCGACATTAAATACGGTACAATGAAACAGTGCCCTACACTGAACAATGTACAATTAAACACAGCCCGACATTAAATACGGTACAATGAAACAGTGCCCTACATTGAACAATGTACAATGAAACACAGCCCGAGAGTAAATACGGTACAATGAAACAGTGCCCTACACTGAACAATGTAAAATTAAACAGAGCCCGACATTAAATACAGTAAAATGAAACAGTGCCCTACACTGAACAAGGTAAAATTAAACAGAGCCCGACATTAAATACGGTACAATGAAACAGTGCCCGACACTGAACAAGGTAAAATTAAACAGAGCCCGACATTAAATACAGTAAAATGAAACAGTGCCCTACAGTGAACAATGTACAATTAAACACAGCCCGACATTAAATACGGTACAATGAAACAGTGCCCTACACTGAACAAGGTAAAATTAAACAGAGCCCGACATTAAATACAGTACAATGAAACAGTGCCCTACAGTGAACAATGTGCAATTAAACACAGCCCGACACTAAATACGGTACAGTGAAACAGTGCCCTACAGTAAACAAGGCAAAATTAAACAGAGCCCGACATTAAATACAGTACAATGAAACAGTGCCCTACACTGAACAATGTAAAATTAATCAGAGCCCGACATTAAATACGGGACAATGAAACAGTGCCCGACAGTGAACAAGGTAATATTAAACAGAGCCCAACATTAAATACAGTACAATGAAACAGTGCCCGACACTGAACAATGTAACATTAAACAGAGCCCGACATTAAATAAGGGACAATGAAACAGTGCCCGACAGTGAACAAGGTAAAATTAAACAGAGCCCAACATTAAATACAGCACAATGAAACAATGCCCTACAGTGAAGAATGTAAAATTAAACACAGACCTACATTAAATACAGTACAATGAAACAGTGACCTACAGTGAACAATGTAAAATTAAACATAGCCCGACATTAAATACGGTACAATGAAACAGTGCCCTACAGTGAACATTGTAAAATTAAACAGAGCACGACATTAAATACAGTACAATGTAACAGTGCCCTACAGTGAACAATGTAAAATTAAACAGAGCCCGACATTAAATACAGTACAATGTAACAGTGCCCTACACTGAACAAGGTAAAATTAAACAGAGCCCGACATTAAATACGGTACAATGAAACAGTGCCCTACAGTGAACAATGTACAATTAAACACAGCCCGACACTAAATACGGTATAATGAAACAGTGCCCTACAGTGAACAATGTACAATTAAACACAGCCCGACATTAAATACGGTACAATGAAACAGTGCCCTACACTGAACAAGGTAAAATGAAACAGAGCCCGACATGAAATACAGTAAAATGAAACAGTGCCCTACAGTGACCAATGTACAATTAAACACAGCCCGACACTAAATACGGTGCAGTGAAACAGTGCCCTACAGTAAACAAGGCAAAATTAAAAAGAGCCCGACATTAAATACAGTACAATGAAACAGTGCCCTACACTGAACAATGTAAAATTAATCAGAGCCCGACATTAAATACGGGACAATGAAACAGTGCCCGACAGTGAACAAGGGAATATTAAACAGAGCCCAACATTAAATACAGTACAATGAAACAGTGCCCGACACTGAACAATGTAACATTAAACAGAGCCCGACATTAAATAAGGGACAATGAAACAGTGCCCGACAGTGAACAAGGTAAAATTAAACAGAGCCCAACATTAAATACAGCACACTGAAACAATGCCCTACAGTGAAGAATGTAAAATTAAACACAGACCTACATTAAATACAGTACAATGAAACAGTGACCTACAGTGAACAATGTAAAATTAAACATAGCCCGACATTAAATACGGTACAATGAAACAGTGCCCTACAGTGAACATTGTAAAATTAAACAGAGCACGACATTAAATACGGTAAAATGAAACAGTGCCCGACACTGAACAAGGTAAAATTAAACAGAGCCCGACATTAAATACAGTACAATGAAACAGTGCCCTACAGTGAACAATGTGCAATTAAACACAGCCCGACACTAAATACGGTACAGTGAAACAGTGCCCTACAGTAAACAAGGCAAAATTAAACAGAGCCCGACATTAAATAGAGTACAATGAAACAGTGCCCTACACTGAACAATGTAAAATTAATCACAGCCCGACATTAAATACGGGACAATGAAACAGTGCCCGACAGTGAACAAGGTAATATTAAACAGAGCCCAACATTAAATACAGTACAATGAAACAGTGCCCTACAGTGAACAATGTGCAATTAAACACAGCCCGACACTAAATACGGTACAGTGAAACAGTGCCCTACAGTAAACAAGGCAAAATTAAACAGAGCCCGACATTAAATAGAGTACAATGAAACAGTGCCCTACACTGAACAATGTAAAATTAATCACAGCCCGACATTAAATACGGGACAATGAAACAGTGCCCGACAGTGAACAAGGTAATATTAAACAGAGCCCAACATTAAATACAGTACAATGAAACAGTGCCCTACAGTGAACAATGTGCAATTAAACACAGCCCGACACTAAATACGGTACAGTGAAACAGTGCCCTACAGTAAACAAGGCAAAATTAAACAGAGCCCGACATTAAATAGAGTACAATGAAACAGTGCCCTACACTGAACAATGTAAAATTAAACAGATCCCGACATTAAATACAGTACAATGAAACAGTGCCCGACACTGAACAATGTAACATTAAACAGAGCCCGACATTAAATAAGGGACAATGAAACAGTGCCCGACAGTGAACAAGGTAAAATTAAACAGAGCCCAACATTAAATACAGCACAATGAAACAATGCCCTACAGTGAAGAATGTAAAATTAAACACAGACCTACATTAAATACAGTACAATGAAACAGTGACCTACAGTGAACAATGTAAAATTAAACATAGCCCGACATTAAATACGGTACAATGAAACAGTGCCCTACAGTGAACATTGTAAAATTAAACAGAGCACGACATTAAATACAGTACAATGTAACAGTGCCCTACACTGAACAATGTAAAATTAAACAGAGCCCGACATTAAATACGGTACAATGAAACAGTGCCCTACAGTGAACAATGTACAATTAAACACAACCCGACACTAAATACGGTACAATGAAACAGTGCCCTACAGTGAACAATGTACAATTAAACACAGCCGACATTAAATACGGTACAATGAAACAGTGCCCTACACTGAACAAGGTAAAATGAAACAGAGCCCGACATGAAATACAGTAAAATGAAACAGAGCCCGACATTAAATACAGTAAAATGAAACAGTGCCCTACAGTGAACAATGTACAATTAAACACAGCCCGACAGTAAATACGGTACAATGAAACGGTGCGCTACACTGAACAATGTAAAATTAAACACAGCCCGACATTAAATACGGTACAATGAAACAGTGCCCTACAGTGAACAATGTACAATTAAACACAACCCGACACTAAATACTGTACAATGAAACAGTGCCCTACAGTGAACAATGTACAATTAAACACAGCCCGACATTAAATACGGTACAATGAAACAGTGCCCTACACTGAACAAGGTAAAATGAAACAGAGCCCGACATGAAATACAGTAAAATGAAACAGTGCCCTACACTGAACAATGTAAAATTAAACAGAGCCCGACATTAAATACGGTACAGTGAAACAGTGCCCTACACTGAACAATGTACAATTAAACAGAGCCCGAGAGTAAATACGGTACAGTGAAACAGTGCCCTACACTGAACAAGGTAAAATTAAACAGTGCCCGACATTAAATACAGTACAATGAAACAGGGACCTACAGTAAACAAGGCAAAATTAAACAGAGCCCGACATTAAATACAGTACAATGAAACAGTGCCCTACAGTGAACAATGTACAATTTAACACAGCCCGACATTAAATACGGTACAATGAAACGGTGCCCTACACTGAACAATGTAAAATTAAACACAGCCCGACATTAAATACGGTACAATGAAACAGTGCCCTACACTGAACAAGGTAAAATGAAACAGAGCCCGACATGAAATACAGTAAAATGAAACAGTGCCCTACAGTGAACAATGTACAATTAAACACAGCCCGACATTAAATACGGTACAATGAAACAGTGCCCTACACTGAACAAGGTAAAATTAAACAGAGCCCGACATTAACTACAGTACAATGAAACAGTGCCCTACAGTGAACAATGTGCAATTAAACACAGCCCGACACTAAATACGGTACAGTGAAACAGTGCCCTACAGTAAACAAGGCAAAATTAAACAGAGCCCGACATTAAATACAGTACAATGAAACAGTGCCCTACACTGAACAATGTAAAATTAATCAGAGCCCGACATTAAATACGGGACAATGAAACAGTGCCGACAGTGAACAAGGTAATATTAAACAGAGCCCAACATTAAATACAGTACAATGAAACAGTGCCCGACACTGAACAATGTAACATTAAACAGAGCCCGACATTAAATAAGGGACAATGAAACAGTGCCCGACAGTGAACAAGGTAAAATTAAACAGAGCCCAACATTAAATACAGCACAATGAAACAATGCCCTACAGTGAAGAATGTAAAATTAAACACAGACCTACATTAAATACAGTACAATGAAACAGTGACCTACAGTGAACAATGTAAAATTAAACATAGCCCGACATTAAATACGGTACAATGAAACAGTGCCCTACAGTGAACATTGTAAAATTAAACAGAGCACGACATTAAATACAGTACAATGTAACAGTGCCCTACAGTGAACAATGTAAAATTAAACAGAGCCCGACATTAAATACAGTACAATGTAACAGTGCCCTACACTGAACAAGGTAAAATTAAACAGAGCCCGACATTAAATACGGTACAATGAAACAGTGCCCTACAGTGAACAATGTACAATTAAACACAGCCCGACATTAAATACGGTACAATGAAACAGTGCCCTACACTGAACAAGGTAAAATGAAACAGAGCCCGACATGAAATACAGTAAAATGAAACAGTGCCCTACAGTGAACAATGTACAATTAAACACAGCCCGACATTAAATACGGTACAATGAAACAGTGCCCTACACTGAACAAGGTAAAATTAAACAGAGCCCGACATTAAATACAGTACAATGAAACAGTGCCCTACAGTGACCAATGTACAATTAAACACAGCCCGACACTAAATACGGTACAGTGAAACAGTGCCCTACAGTAAACAAGGCAAAATTAAACAGAGCCCGACATTAAATACAGTACAATGAAACAGTGCCCTACACTGAACAATGTAAAATTAATCAGAGCCCGACATTAAATACGGGACAATGAAACAGTGCCCGACAGTGAACAAGGTAATATTAAACAGAGCCCAACATTAAATACAGTACAATGAAACAGTGCCCGACACTGAACAATGTAACATTAAACAGAGCCCGACATTAAATAAGGGACAATGAAACAGTGCCCGACAGTGAACAAGGTAAAATTAAACAGAGCCCAACATTAAATACAGCACACTGAAACAATGCCCTACAGTGAAGAATGTAAAATTAAACACAGACCTACATTAAATACAGTACAATGAAACAGTGACCTACAGTGAACAATGTAAAATTAAACATAGCCCGACATTAAATACGGTACAATGAAACAGTGCCCTACAGTGAACATTGTAAAATTAAACAGAGCACGACATTAAATACAGTACAATGTAACAGTGCCCTACACTGAACAAGGTAAAATTAAACAGAGCCCGACATTAAATACGGTACAATGAAACAGTGCCCTACAGTAAACAATGTACAATTAAACACAGCCCGACACTAAATACGGTACAATGAAACAGTGCCCTACAGGGAACAATGTACAATTAAACACAGCCCGACATTAAATACGGTACAATGAAACAGTGCCCTACAGTGAACAATGTAAAATTAACAGAGCCCGGCATTAAATACAGTACAATGAAACAGTGACCTACAGTAAACAAGGCAAAATTAATCAGAGCCCGACATTAATTACGGGACAATGAAACAGTGCCCGAAAGTGAACAAGGTAAAATTAAACAGAGCCCAACATTAAATACAGCACAATGAAACAATGACCTACAGTGAAGAATGTAAAATTAAACAGAGCCCGACATTAAATACGGTACAATGAAACAGTGCCCTACACTGAACATTGTAAAATTAAACAGAGGCCGACATTAAATACGGGACAATGAAACAGTGCCCGACAGTGAACAAGGTAATATTAAACAGAGCCCAACATTAAATACAGTACAATGAAACAGTGCCCGACACTGAACAATGTAACATTAAACAGAGCCCGACATTAAATAAGGGACAATGAAACAGTGCCCGACAGTGAACAAGGTAAAATTAAACAGAGCCCAACATTAAATACAGCACACTGAAACAATGCCCTACAGTGAAGAATGTAAAATTAAACACAGACCTACATTAAATACAGTACAATGAAACAGTGACCTACAGTGAACAATGTAAAATTAAACATAGCCCGACATTAAATACGGTACAATGAAACAGTGCCCTACAGTGAACATTGTAAAATTAAACAGAGCACGACATTAAATACGGTAAAATGAAACAGTGCCCGACACTGAACAAGGTAAAATTAAACAGAGCCCGACATTAAATACAGTACAATGAAACAGTGCCCTACAGTGAACAATGTGCAATTAAACACAGCCCGACTCTAAATACGGTACAGTGAAACAGTGCCCTACAGTAAACAAGGCAAAATTAAACAGAGCCCGACATTAAATAGAGTACAATGAAACAGTGCCCTACACTGAACAATGTAAAATTAATCACAGCCCGACATTAAATACGGGACAATGAAACAGTGCCCGACAGTGAACAAGGTAATATTAAACAGAGCCCAACATTAAATACAGTACAATGAAACAGTGCCCTACAGTGAACAATGTGCAATTAAACACAGCCCGACACTAAATACGGTACAGTGAAACAGTGCCCTACAGTAAACAAGGCAAAATTAAACAGAGCCCGACATTAAATAGAGTACAATGAAACAGTGCCCTACACTGAACAATGTAAAATTAAACAGATCCCGACATTAAATACAGTACAATGAAACAGTGCCCGACACTGAACAATGTAACATTAAACAGAGCCCGACATTAAATAAGGGACAATGAAACAGTGCCCGACAGTGAACAAGGTAAAATTAAACAGAGCCCAACATTAAATACAGCACAATGAAACAATGCCCTACAGTGAAGAATGTAAAATTAAACACAGACCTACATTAAATACAGTACAATGAAACAGTGACCTACAGTGAACAATGTAAAATTAAACATAGCCCGACATTAAATACGGTACAATGAAACAGTGCCCTACAGTGAACATTGTAAAATTAAACAGAGCACGACATTAAATACAGTACAATGTAACAGTGCCCTACACTGAACAATGTAAAATTAAACAGAGCCCGACATTAAATACGGTACAATGAAACAGTGCCCTACAGTGAACAATGTACAATTAAACACAACCCGACACTAAATACGGTACAATGAAACAGTGCCCTACAGTGAACAATGTACAATTAAACACAGCCGACATTAAATACGGTACAATGAAACAGTGCCCTACACTGAACAAGGTAAAATGAAACAGAGCCCGACATGAAATACAGTAAAATGAAACAGAGCCCGACATTAAATACAGTAAAATGAAACAGTGCCCTACAGTGAACAATGTACAATTAAACACAGCCCGACAGTAAATACGGTACAATGAAACGGTGCGCTACACTGAACAATGTAAAATTAAACACAGCCCGACATTAAATACGGTACAATGAAACAGTGCCCTACAGTGAACAATGTACAATTAAACACAACCCGACACTAAATACTGTACAATGAAACAGTGCCCTACAGTGAACAATGTACAATTAAACACAGCCCGACATTAAATACGGTACAATGAAACAGTGCCCTACACTGAACAAGGTAAAATGAAACAGAGCCCGACATGAAATACAGTAAAATGAAACAGTGCCCTACACTGAACAATGTAAAATTAAACACAGCCCGACATTAAATACGGTACAATGAAACAGTGCCCTACACTGAACAATGTACAATTAAACACAGCCCGACATTAAATACGGTACAATGAAACAGTGCCCTACATTGAACAATGTACAATGAAACACAGCCCGAGAGTAAATACGGTACAATGAAACAGTGCCCTACACTGAACAATGTAAAATTAAACAGAGCCCGACATTAAATACGGTACAGTGAAACAGTGCCCTACACTGAACAATGTAAAATTAAACAGAGCCCGACATTAAATACGGTACAGTGAAACAGTGCCCTACACTGAACAATGTACAATTAAACAGAGCCCGAGAGTAAATACGGTACAGTGAAACAGTGCCCTACACTGAACAAGGTAAAATTAAACAGTGCCCGACATTAAATACAGTACAATGAAACAGGGACCTACAGTAAACAAGGCAAAATTAAACAGAGCCCGACATTAAATACAGTACAATGAAACAGTGCCCTACAGTGAACAATGTACAATTAAACACAGCCCGACATTAAATACGGTACAATGAAACGGTGCCCTACACTGAACAATGTAAAATTAAACACAGCCCGACATTAAATACGGTACAATGAAACAGTGCCCTACACTGAACAAGGTAAAATGAAACAGAGCCCGACATGAAATACAGTAAAATGAAACAGTGCCCTACAGTGAACAATGTACAATTAAACACAGCCCGACATTAAATACGGTACAATGAAACAGTGCCCTACACTGAACAAGGTAAAATTAAACAGAGCCCGACATTAACTACAGTACAATGAAACAGTGCCCTACAGTGAACAATGTGCAATTAAACACAGCCCGACACTAAATACGGTACAGTGAAACAGTGCCCTACAGTAAACAAGGCAAAATTAAACAGAGCCCGACATTAAATACAGTACAATGAAACAGTGCCCTACACTGAACAATGTAAAATTAATCAGAGCCCGACATTAAATACGGGACAATGAAACAGTGCCCGACAGTGAACAAGGTAATATTAAACAGAGCCCAACATTAAATACAGTACAATGAAACAGTGCCCGACACTGAACAATGTAACATTAAACAGAGCCCGACATTAAATAAGGGACAATGAAACAGTGCCCGACAGTGAACAAGGTAAAATTAAACAGAGCCCAACATTAAATACAGCACAATGAAACAATGCCCTACAGTGAAGAATGTAAAATTAAACACAGACCTACATTAAATACAGTACAATGAAACAGTGACCTACAGTGAACAATGTAAAATTAAACATAGCCCGACATTAAATACGGTACAATGAAACAGTGCCCTACAGTGAACATTGTAAAATTAAACAGAGCCCGACATTAAATACGGTACAATGAAACAGTGCCCTACAGTGAACAATGTACAATTAAACACAGCCCGACATTAAATACGGTACAATGAAACAGTGCCCTACACTGAACAAGGTAAAATGAAACAGAGCCCGACATGAAATACAGTAAAATGAAACAGTGCCCTACAGTGAACAATGTACAATTAAACACAGCCCGACATTAAATACGGTACAATGAAACAGTGCCCTACACTGAACAAGGTAAAATTAAACAGAGCCCGACATTAAATACAGTACAATGAAACAGTGCCCTACAGTGACCAATGTACAATTAAACACAGCCCGACACTAAATACGGTACAGTGAAACAGTGCCCTACAGTAAACAAGGCAAAATTAAACAGAGCCCGACATTAAATACAGTACAATGAAACAGTGCCCTACACTGAACAATGTAAAATTAATCAGAGCCCGACATTAAATACGGGACAATGAAACAGTGCCCGACAGTGAACAAGGTAATATTAAACAGCGCCCAACATTAAATACAGTACAATGAAACAGTGCCCGACACTGAACAATGTAACATTAAACAGAGCCCGACATTAAATAAGGGACAATGAAACAGTGCCCGACAGTGAACAAGGTAAAATTAAACAGAGCCCAACATTAAATACAGCACACTGAAACAATGCCCTACAGTGAAGAATGTAAAATTAAACACAGACCTACATTAAATACAGTACAATGAAACAGTGACCTACAGTGAACAATGTAAAATTAAACATAGCCCGACATTAAATACGGTACAATGAAACAGTGCCCTACAGTGAACATTGTAAAATTAAACAGAGCACGACATTAAATACAGTACAATGTAACAGTGCCCTACACTGAACAAGGTAAAATTAAACAGAGCCCGACATTAAATACGGTACAATGAAACAGTGCCCTACAGTAAACAATGTACAATTAAACACAGCCCGACACTAAATACGGTACAATGAAACAGTGCCCTACAGGGAACAATGTACAATTAAACACAGCCCGACATTAAATACGGTACAATGAAACAGTGCCCTACAGTGAACAATGTAAAATTAACAGAGCCCGGCATTAAATACAGTACAATGAAACAGTGACCTACAGTAAACAAGGCAAAATTAATCAGAGCCCGACATTAATTACGGGACAATGAAACAGTGCCCGAAAGTGAACAAGGTAAAATTAAACAGAGCCCAACATTAAATACAGCACAATGAAACAATGACCTACAGTGAAGAATGTAAAATTAAACAGAGCCCGACATTAAATACGGTACAATGAAACAGTGCCCTACACTGAACATTGTAAAATTAAACAGAGCCCGACATTAAATACGGTGCAATGAATCAGTGCCCTACAGTGAACAATGTAAAATTAAACACAGCCCGACATTAAATACGGTACAATGAAACAGTGCCCTACACTGAACAATGTAAACTTAAACACAGCCCGACATTAAATACAGTACAATGAAACAGTGCCCTACACTGAACAATGTAAAATTAAACAGAGCCCGACATTAAATACGGTACAGCGAAACAGTGCCGTACACTGAACAATGTAAAATTAAACACAGCCCGACATTAAATACAGTACAATGAATCAGTGCCCTACACTGAACAATGTAAACTTAAACACAGCCCGACATTAAATACGGTACAATGAAACAGTGCCCTACACTGAACAATGTAAAATTAAACAGAGCCCGACATTAAATGCGGTACAGCGAAACAGTGCCCTACACTGAACAATGTAAAATAAAACACAGCCCGACATTAAATACGGTACAATGAAACAGTGCCCTACACTGAACAATGTAAAATTAAACAGAGCACGACATTAAATACGGTACAGCGAAACAGTGCCGTACACTGAACAATGTAAAATTAAACACAGCCCGACATTAAATACAGTACAATGAATCAGTGCCCTACACTGAACAATGTAAACTTAAACACAGCCCGACATGAAATACGGTACAATGAAACAGTGCCCTACAATGAACATTGTAAAATTAAACAGAGCACGACATTAAATACAGTACAATGTAACAGTGCCCTACACTGAACAAGGTAAAATTAAACAGAGCCCGACATTAAATACGGTACAATGAAACAGTGCCCTACAGTGAACAATGTACAATTAAACACAGCCCGACACTAAATACGGTACAATGAAACAGTGCCCTACAGTGAACAATGTACAATTAAACACAGCCCGACATTAAATACGGTACAATGAAACAGTGCCCTACACTGAACAAGGTAAAATGAAACAGAGCCCGACATGAAATACAGTAAAATGAAACAGTGCCCTACAGTGAACAATGTACAATTAAACACAGCCCGACATTAAATACGGTACAATGAAACAGTGCCCTACACTGAACAAGGTAAAATTAAACAGAGTCCGACATTAAATACAGTACAATGAAACAGTGCCCTACAGTGACCAATGTACAATTAAACACAGCCCGACACTAAATACGGTACAGTGAAACAGTGCCCTACAGTTAACAAGGCAAAATTAAACAGAGCCCGACATTAAATACAGTACAATGAAACAGTGCCCTACACTGAACAATGTAAAATTAATCAGAGCCCGACATTAAATACGGGACAATGAAACAGTGCCCGACAGTGAACAAGGTAAAATTAAACAGAGCCCAACATTAAATACAGCACAATGAAACAGTGCCCGACACTGAACAATGTAACATTAAACAGAGCCCGACATTAAATAAGGGACAATGAAACAGTGCCCGACAGTGAACAAGGTAAAATTAAACAGAGCCCGACATTAAATACGGTACTGCGAAACAGTGCCGTACACTGAACAATGTAAAATTAAACACAGCCCGACATTAAATACAGTACAATGAATCAGTGTCCTACACTGAACAATGTAAACTTAAACACAGCCCGACATTAAATACGGGACAATGAAACAGTGCCCGACAGTGAACAATGTAAAATTAAACAGAGCACGACATTAAATACAGTACACTGTAACAGTGCCGTCCACTGAGCAAGGTAAAATTAAACACAGCCCGACATTAAATACGGTACAATGAAACAGTGCCCTACAGTGAACAATGTTCAATTAAACACAGCCCGACATTAAATACGGTAAAATAAAACAGTGCCCTACACTGAACAAGGCAAAATTAAACACAGCCCGACATTAAATACGGTACAATGAAAGAGTGCCCTACACTGAACAATGTAAAATTAAACACAGCCCGGCATTAAATACGGTACAATGAAACAGTGCCCTACACTGAACAAGGTAAAATGAAACAGAGCCCGACATTAAATACAGTAAAATGAAACAGTGCCCTACAGTGAACAATGTACAATTAAACACAGCCCGACATTAAATACGGTACAATGAAACAGTGCCCTACAGTGAACAATGTACAATTAAACACAGCCCGACAGTAAATACGGTACAATGAAACGGTGCCCTACACTGAACAATGTAAAATTAAACGCAGCCCGACATTAAATACGGTACAATGAAACAGTGCCCTACACTGAACAATGTACAATTAAACACAGCCCGACATTAAATACAGTACAATGAAACAGTGCCCTACACTGAACAATGTAAAATTAATCAGAGCCCGACATTAAATACGGGACATTGAAACAGTGCCCGACAGTGAACAAGGTAATATTAAACAGAGCCCAACATTAAATACAGTACAATGAAACAGTGCCCTACACTGAACAATGTAACATTAAACAGAGCCCGACATTAAATAAGGGACAATGAAACAGTGCCCGACAGTGAACAAGGTAAAATTAAACAGAGCCCGACATTAAATACGGTACAATGAAACAGTACCCTACACTGAACATTGTAAAATTAAACAGAGCCCGACATTAAATACGGTGCAATGAATCTGTGCCCTACACTGAACAATGTAAACTTAAACACAGCCCTACATTAAATACGGTACAATGAAACAGTGCCCTGCACTGAACAAGGTAAAATTAAACAGAGCCAGACATTAAATACAGCACAATGGAACAATGCCCTACAGTGAAGAATGTAAAATTAAACACAACCCTACATTAAATACAGTACAATGAAACAGTGACCTACAGTAAACAAGGCAAAATTAAACAGAGCCCGACATTAAATACAGTTCAATGAAACAGTGCCCTACACTGAACAATGTAAAATTAAACAGAGCCCGACATTAAATACGGTACAGCGAAACAGTGCCGTACACTGAACAATGTAAAATTAAACACAGCCCGACATTAAATACAGTACAATGAATGAGTGCCCTACACTGAACAATGTAAACTTAAACACAGCCCGACATTAAATACGGTACAATGAAACAGTGCCCTGCACTGAACAAGGTAAAATTAAACAGAGCCAGGCATTAAATACAGTACAATGAAACAGTGCCCTACAGTGAACAATGTACAATTACCACAGCCCGACACTAAATACGGTACAATGAAACAGTGCCCTACAGTGAACAATGTACAATTAAACACAGCCCGACATGAAATACGGTACAATGAAACCGTGCCCTACATTGAACAATGTAAAATTAAACAGAGCCGGACATTAAATACAGTACAATGAAACAGTGCCCTACAGTGAACAATGTAAAATTAACAGAGCCCAACATTAAGTACAGCACAATGAAACAATGCCCTACAGTGAAGAATGTAAAATTAAACACAGACCTACATTAAATACAGTACAATGAAACAGTGACCTACAGTGAACAATGTAAAATTAAACATAGCCCGACATTAAATACGGTACAATGAAACAGTGCCCTACAGTGAACATTGTAAAATTAAACAGAGCACGACATTAAATACAGTACAATGAAACAATGCCCTACAGTGAAGAATGTAAAATTAAACACAGACCTACATTAAATACAGTACAATGAAACAGTGACCTACAGTGAACAATGTAAAATTAAACATAGCCCGACATTAAATACGGTACAATGAAACAGTGCCCTACAGTGAACATTGTAAAATTAAACAGAGCCCGACATTAAATACGGTACAATGAAACAGTGCCCTACACTGAACAATGTAAAATTAAACACAGCCCGACATTAAATACGGTACAATGAAACAGTGCCCTACACTGAACAAGGTAAAATGAAACAGAGCCCGACATGAAATACAGTAAAATGAAACAGTGCCCTACAGTGAACAATGTACAATTAAACACAGCCCGACATTAAATACGGTACAATGAAACAGTGCCCTACAGTGAACAATGTACAATTAAACACAGCCCGACAGTAAATACGGTACAATGAAACGGTGCCCTACACTGAACAATGTAAAATTAAACGCAGCCCGACATTAAATACGGTACAATGAAACAGTGCCCTACACTGAACAATGTACAATTAAACACAGCCCGACATTAAATACAGTACAATGAAACAGTGCCCTACACTGAACAATGTAAAATTAATCAGAGCCCGACATTAAATACGGGACATTGAAACAGTGCCCGACAGTGAACAAGGTAATATTAAACAGAGCCCAACATTAAATACAGTACAATGAAACAGTGCCCTACACTGAACAATGTAACATTAAACAGAGCCCGACATTAAATAAGGGACAATGAAACAGTGCCCGACAGTGAACAAGGTAAAATTAAACAGAGCCCGACATTAAATACGGTACAATGAAACAGTACCCTACACTGAACATTGTAAAATTAAACAGAGCCCGACATTAAATACGGTGCAATGAATCTGTGCCCTACACTGAACAATGTAAACTTAAACACAGCCCTACATTAAATACGGTACAATGAAACAGTGCCCTGCACTGAACAAGGTAAAATTAAACAGAGCCAGACATTAAATACAGCACAATGGAACAATGCCCTACAGTGAAGAATGTAAAATTAAACACAACCCTACATTAAATACAGTACAATGAAACAGTGACCTACAGTAAACAAGGCAAAATTAAACAGAGCCCGACATTAAATACAGTTCAATGAAACAGTGCCCTACACTGAACAATGTAAAATTAAACAGAGCCCGACATTAAATACGGTACAGCGAAACAGTGCCGTACACTGAACAATGTAAAATTAAACACAGCCCGACATTAAATACAGTACAATGAATGAGTGCCCTACACTGAACAATGTAAACTTAAACACAGCCCGACATTAAATACGGTACAATGAAACAGTGCCCTGCACTGAACAAGGTAAAATTAAACAGAGCCAGGCATTAAATACAGTACAATGAAACAGTGCCCTACAGTGAACAATGTACAATTACCACAGCCCGACACTAAATACGGTACAATGAAACAGTGCCCTACAGTGAACAATGTACAATTAAACACAGCCCGACATGAAATACGGTACAATGAAACCGTGCCCTACATTGAACAATGTAAAATTAAACAGAGCCGGACATTAAATACAGTACAATGAAACAGTGCCCTACAGTGAACAATGTAAAATTAACAGAGCCCAACATTAAGTACAGCACAATGAAACAATGCCCTACAGTGAAGAATGTAAAATTAAACACAGACCTACATTAAATACAGTACAATGAAACAGTGACCTACAGTGAACAATGTAAAATTAAACATAGCCCGACATTAAATACGGTACAATGAAACAGTGCCCTACAGTGAACATTGTAAAATTAAACAGAGCACGACATTAAATACAGTACAATGAAACAATGCCCTACAGTGAAGAATGTAAAATTAAACACAGACCTACATTAAATACAGTACAATGAAACAGTGACCTACAGTGAACAATGTAAAATTAAACATAGCCCGACATTAAATACGGTACAATGAAACAGTGCCCTACAGTGAACATTGTAAAATTAAACAGAGCCCGACATTAAATACGGTACAATGAAACAGTGCCCTACAGTGAACAATGTACAATTAAACACAGCCCGACATTAAATACGGTACAATGAAACAGTGCCCTACACTGAACAAGGTAAAATGAAACAGAGCCCGACATGAAATACAGTAAAATGAAACAGTGCCCTACAGTGAACAATGTACAATTAAACACAGCCCGACATTAAATACGGTACAATGAAACAGTGCCCTACACTGAACAAGGTAAAATTAAACAGAGCCCGACATGAAATACAGTACAATGAAACAGTGCCCTACAGTGACCAATGTACAATTAAACACAGCCCGACACTAAATACGGTACAGTGAAACAGTGCCCTACAGTAAACAAGGCAAAATTAAACAGAGCCCGACATTAAATACAGTACAATGAAACAGTGCCCTACACTGAACAATGTAAAATTAATCAGAGCCCGACATTAAATACGGGACAATGAAACAGTGCCCGACACTGAACAATGTAACATTAAACAGAGCCCGACATTAAATAAGGGACAATGAAACAGTGCCCGACAGTGAACAAGGTAAAATTAAACAGAGCCCAACATTAAATACAGCACACTGAAACAATGCCCTACAGTGAAGAATGTAAAATTAAACACAGACCTACATTAAATACAGTACAATGAAACAGTGACCTACAGTGAACAATGTAAAATTAAACATAGCCCGACATTAAATACGGTACAATGAAACAGTGCCCTACAGTGAACATTGTAAAATTAAACAGAGCACGACATTAAATACAGTACAATGTAACAGTGCCCTACACTGAACAAGGTAAAATTAAACAGAGCCCGACATTAAATACGGTACAATGAAACAGTGCCCTACAGTAAACAATGTACAATTAAACACAGCCCGACACTAAATACGGTACAATGAAACAGTGCCCTACAGGGAACAATGTACAATTAAACACAGCCCGACATTAAATACGGTACAATGAAACAGTGCCCTACAGTGAACAATGTAAAATTAACAGAGCCCGGCATTAAATACAGTACAATGAAACAGTGACCTACAGTAAACAAGGCAAAATTAATCAGAGCCCGACATTAATTACGGGACAATGAAACAGTGCCCGAAAGTGAACAAGGTAAAATTAAACAGAGCCCAACATTAAATACAGCACAATGAAACAATGACCTACAGTGAAGAATGTAAAATTAAACAGAGCCCGACATTAAATACGGTACAATGAAACAGTGCCCTACACTGAACATTGTAAAATTAAACAGAGCCCGACATTAAATACGGTGCAATGAATCAGTGCCCTACAGTGAACAATGTAAAATTAAACACAGCCCGACATTAAATACGGTACAATGAAACAGTGCCCTACACTGAACAATGTAAACTTAAACACAGCCCGACATTAAATACGGTACAATGAAACAGTGCCCTACACTGAACAATGTAAAATTAAACAGAGCCCGACATTAAATGCGGTACAGCGAAACAGTGCCCTACACTGAACAATGTAAAATAAAACACAGCCCGACATTAAATACGGTACAATGAAACAGTGCCCTACACTGAACAATGTAAAATTAAACAGAGCACGACATTAAATACGGTACAGCGAAACAGTGCCGTACACTGAACAATGTAAAATTAAACACAGCCCGACATTAAATACAGTACAATGAATCAGTGCCCTACACTGAACAATGTAAACTTAAACACAGCCCGACATGAAATACGGTACAATGAAACAGTGCCCTACAATGAACATTGTAAAATTAAACAGAGCACGACATTAAATACAGTACAATGTAACAGTGCCCTACACTGAACAAGGTAAAATTAAACAGAGCCCGACATTAAATACGGTACAATGAAACAGTGCCCTACAGTGAACAATGTACAATTAAACACAGCCCGACACTAAATACGGTACAATGAAACAGTGCCCTACAGTGAACAATGTACAATTAAACACAGCCCGACATTAAATACGGTACAATGAAACAGTGCCCTACACTGAACAAGGTAAAATGAAACAGAGCCCGACATGAAATACAGTAAAATGAAACAGTGCCCTACAGTGAACAATGTACAATTAAACACAGCCCGACATTAAATACGGTACAATGAAACAGTGCCCTACACTGAACAAGGTAAAATTAAACAGAGTCCGACATTAAATACAGTACAATGAAACAGTGCCCTACAGTGACCAATGTACAATTAAACACAGCCCGACACTAAATACGGTACAGTGAAACAGTGCCCTACAGTTAACAAGGCAAAATTAAACAGAGCCCGACATTAAATACAGTACAATGAAACAGTGCCCTACACTGAACAATGTAAAATTAATCAGAGCCCGACATTAAATACGGGACAATGAAACAGTGCCCGACAGTGAACAAGGTAAAATTAAACAGAGCCCAACATTAAATACAGCACAATGAAACAGTGCCCGACACTGAACAATGTAACATTAAACAGAGCCCGACATTAAATAAGGGACAATGAAACAGTGCCCGACAGTGAACAAGGTAAAATTAAACAGAGCCCGACATTAAATACGGTACTGCGAAACAGTGCCGTACACTGAACAATGTAAAATTAAACACAGCCCGACATTAAATACAGTACAATGAATCAGTGTCCTACACTGAACAATGTAAACTTAAACACAGCCCGACATTAAATACGGGACAATGAAACAGTGCCCGACAGTGAACAATGTAAAATTAAACAGAGCACGACATTAAATACAGTACACTGTAACAGTGCCGTCCACTGAGCAAGGTAAAATTAAACACAGCCCGACATTAAATACGGTACAATGAAACAGTGCCCTACAGTGAACAATGTTCAATTAAACACAGCCCGACATTAAATACGGTAAAATAAAACAGTGCCCTACACTGAACAAGGCAAAATTAAACACAGCCCGACATTAAATACGGTACAATGAAAGAGTGCCCTACACTGAACAATGTAAAATTAAACACAGCCCGGCATTAAATACGGTACAATGAAACAGTGCCCTACACTGAACAAGGTAAAATGAAACAGAGCCCGACATTAAATACAGTAAAATGAAACAGTGCCCTACAGTGAACAATGTACAATTAAACACAGCCCGACATTAAATACGGTACAATGAAACAGTGCCCTACAGTGAACAATGTACAATTAAACACAGCCCGACAGTAAATACGGTACAATGAAACGGTGCCCTACACTGAACAATGTAAAATTAAACGCAGCCCGACATTAAATACGGTACAATGAAACAGTGCCCTACACTGAACAATGTACAATTAAACACAGCCCGACATTAAATACAGTACAATGAAACAGTGCCCTACACTGAACAATGTAAAATTAATCAGAGCCCGACATTAAATACGGGACATTGAAACAGTGCCCGACAGTGAACAAGGTAATATTAAACAGAGCCCAACATTAAATACAGTACAATGAAACAGTGCCCTACACTGAACAATGTAACATTAAACAGAGCCCGACATTAAATAAGGGACAATGAAACAGTGCCCGACAGTGAACAAGGTAAAATTAAACAGAGCCCGACATTAAATACGGTACAATGAATCTGTGCCCTACACTGAACAATGTAAACTTAAACACAGCCCTACATTAAATACGGTACAATGAAACAGTGCCCTGCACTGAACAAGGTAAAATTAAACAGAGCCAGACATTAAATACAGCACAATGGAACAATGCCCTACAGTGAAGAATGTAAAATTAAACACAACCCTACATTAAATACAGTACAATGAAACAGTGACCTACAGTAAACAAGGCAAAATTAAACAGAGCCCGACATTAAATACAGTTCAATGAAACAGTGCCCTACACTGAACAATGTAAAATTAAACAGAGCCCGACATTAAATACGGTACAGCGAAACAGTGCCGTACACTGAACAATGTAAAATTAAACACAGCCCGACATTAAATACAGTACAATGAATGAGTGCCCTACACTGAACAATGTAAACTTAAACACAGCCCGACATTAAATACGGTACAATGAAACAGTGCCCTGCACTGAACAAGGTAAAATTAAACAGAGCCAGGCATTAAATACAGTACAATGAAACAGTGCCCTACAGTGAACAATGTACAATTACCACAGCCCGACACTAAATACGGTACAATGAAACAGTGCCCTACAGTGAACAATGTACAATTAAACACAGCCCGACATGAAATACGGTACAATGAAACCGTGCCCTACATTGAACAATGTAAAATTAAACAGAGCCGGACATTAAATACAGTACGATGAAACAGTGCCCTACAGTGAACAATGTAAAATTAACAGAGCCCAACATTAAGTACAGCACAATGAAACAATGCCCTACAGTGAAGAATGTAAAATTAAACACAGACCTACATTAAATACAGTACAATGAAACAGTGACCTACAGTGAACAATGTAAAATTAAACATAGCCCGACATTAAATACGGTACAATGAAACAGTGCCCTACAGTGAACATTGTAAAATTAAACAGAGCACGACATTAAATACAGTACAATGTAACAGTGCCCTACACTGAACAAGGTAAAATTAAACAGAGCCCGACATTAAATACGGTACAATGAAACAGTGCCCTACAGTGAACAATGTACAATTAAACACAGCCCGACACTAAATACGGTACAATGAAACAGTGCCCTACAGTGAACAATGTAAAATTAAACACAGCCCGACATTAAATACGGTACAATGAAACAGTGCCCTACACTGAACAATGTAAAATTAAACAGAGCCCGACATTAAATACGGTACAGCGAAACAGTGCCGTACACTGAACAATGTAAAATTAAACACAGCCCGACATTAAATACAGTACAATGAATCAGTGCCCTACACTGAACAATGTAAACTTAAACACAGCCCGACATTAAATACGGTACAATGAAACAGTGCCCTACACTGAACAATGTAAAATTAAACAGAGCCCGACATTAAATACGGTACAGCGAAACAGTGCCCTACACTGAACAATGTAAAATAAAACACAGCCCGACATTAAATACGGTACAATGAAACAGTGCCCTACACTGAACAATGTAAAATTAAACAGAGCCCGGCATTAAATACGGTACAGCGAAACAGTGCCGTACACTGAACAATGTAAAATTAAACACAGCCCGACATTAAATACAGTACAATGAATCAGTGTCCTACACTGAACAATGTAAACTTAAACACAGCCCGACATTAAATACGGGACAATGAAACAGTGCCCGACAGTGAACAATGTAAAATTAAACAGAGCACGACATTAAATACAGTACACTGTAACAGTGCCGTCCACTGAGCAAGGTAAAATTAAACACAGCCCGACATTAAATACGGTACAATGAAACAGTGCCCTACAGTGAACAATGTACAATTAAACACAGCCCGACAGTAAATACGGTACAATGAAACGGTGCCCTACACTGAACAATGTAAAATTAAACACAGCCCGACATTAAATACGGTACAATGAAACAGTGCCCTACACTGAACAATGTAAAATTAATCAGAGCCCGACATTAAATACGGGACATTGAAACAGTGCCCGACAGTGAACAACGTAATATTAAACAGAGCCCAACATTAAATACAGTACAATGAAACAGTGCCCTACACTGAACAATGTAACATTAAACAGAGCCCGACATTAAATAAGGGACAATGAAAAAGTGCCCGACAGTGAACAAGGTAAAATTAAACAGAGCCCGACATTAAATACGGTACAATGAAACAGTGCCCTACACTGAACATTGTAAAATTAAACAGAGCCCGACATTTAATACGGTGCAATGAATCTGTGCCCTACACTGAACAATGTAAACTTAAACACAGCCCTACATTAAATACGGTACAATGAAACAGTGCCCTGCACTGAACAAGGTAAAATTAAACAGAGCCAGACATTAAATACAGCACAATGGAACAATGCCCTACAGTGAAGAATGTAAAATTAAACACAACCCTACATTAAATACAGTACAATGAAACAGTGACCTACAGTAAACAAGGCAAAATTAAACAGAGCCCGACATTAAATACAGTTCAATGAAACAGTGCCCTACACTGAACAATGTAAAATTAAACAGAGACCGACATTAAATACGGTACAGCGAAACAGTGCCGTACACTGAACAATGTAAAATTAAACACAGCCCGACATTAAATACAGTACAATGAATGAGTACCCTACACTGAACAATGTAAACTTAAACACAGCCCGACATTAAATACGGTACAATGAAACAGTGCCCTGCACTGAACAAGGTAAAATTAAACAGAGCCAGGCATTAAATACAGTACAATGAAACAGTGCCCTACAGTGAACAATGTACAATTACCACAGCCCGACACTAAATACGGTACAATGAAACAGTGCCCTACAGTGAACAATGTACAATTAAACACAGCCCGACATGAAATACGGTACAATGAAACAGTGCCCTACATTGAACAATGTAAAATTAAACAGAGCCGGACATTAAATACAGTACAATGAAACAGTGCCCTACAGTGAACAATGTAAAATTAACAGAGCCCAACATTAAGTACAGCACAATGAAACAATGCCCTACAGTGAACAATGTAAAATTAAACACAGCCCGACATTAAATACAGTACAATGAAACAGTGACCTCCAGTAAAAAAGGCAAAATTAAACAGAGCCCGACATTAAATACAGTACAATGAAACAGTGCCCTACACTGAACAATGTAACATTGAACAGAGCCCGACATTAAATACGGGACAATGAAACAGTGCCCGACAGTGAACAAGGTAAAATTAAACAGAGCCCAACATTAAATACAGCACAATGAAACAATGCCCTACAGTGAAGAATGTAAAATTAAACACAGCCCGACATTAAATACAGCACAATGAAACAGTGACCTACAGTGAACAATGTAAAATTAAAGATAGCCCGACATTAACTACGGTACAATGAAACAGTGCCCTACAGTGAACAATGTAAAATTAAACAGAGCACGACATTAAATACAGTACAATGTAACAGTGCCGTCCACTGAGCAAGGTAAAATTAAACACAGCCCGACATTAAATACGGTACAATGAAACAGTGCCCTACAGTGAACAAAGTACAATTAAAAACAGCCCGACATTAAATACGGTAAAATGAAACAGTGCCCTACACTGAACAAGGCAACATTAAACACAGCCCGACATTAAATACGGTACAATGAAAGAGTGCCCTACACTGAACAAGGTAAAATGAAACAGAGCCCGACATTACATACAGTAAAATGAAACAGTGCCCTACACTGAACAAGGTAAAATTAAACACAGCCCGACATTAAATACGGTACAATGAAACAGTGCCCTACAGTGAACAATGTAAAATTGAACAGAGCCCGACATTAAATACGGTACAATGAAACAGTGACCTACAGTGAACAAGGTAAAATTAAACACAGCCCGACATTAAATACGGTACAATTAATCAGTGTCCTACCAGCAACAATGTAAAAGTAAACAGAGCCAGACATTAAATACGGTACAATGAAACAGTGCCCTACACTGAACAATGTAAAATTAAACAGAGCCGGACATTAAATACAGTACAATGAAACAGTGCCCTACAGTGAACAATGTAAAATTAAACAGAGCCCGACATTAAATACAGCACAATGAAACAGTGCACTACAGTGAACAATGTAAAATTAAACAGAGCCGGACATTAAATACAGTACAATGTAACAGTGCCCTCCACTGAGCAAGGTAAAATTAAACATAGCCCGACATTAAATACAGCACAATGAAACAGTGCCCTACAGTGAACAAAGTAAAAGTAAACAGAGCCCGACATTAAATACGGTACAATGAAACAGTGCCCAACAGTGAACAAGGTAAAATTAAACACAGCCCGACAGTAAATACGGTACAATGAAACAGTGCCCTACACTGAACAATGTAAAAGTAAACAGACCCCGGCATTAAATACGGTACAATGAAACAGTGCCCTACACTGAACAATGTAAAAGTAAACAGAGCCCGACATTAAATACGGTACAACGAAACTGTGCCCTACACTGAACAATGTAAAATTAAACAGAGCCGGACATTAAATACGGTACAATGAAACAGTGCCCTACAGTGAACAATGTAAAATTAACAGAGCCCGACATTAAATACAGTACAATGAAACAGTGACCTACAGTAAACAAGGCAAAATTAAACAGAGCCCGACATTAAATACAGTACAATGAAACAATGCCCTACACTGAACAATGTAAAATTAAACAGAGCCCGGCATTAAATACGGTACAGCGAAACAGTGCCGTACACTGAACAATGTAAAATTAAACACAGCCCGACATTAAATACAGTACAATGAATCAGTGTCCTACACTGAACAATGTAAACTTAAACACAGCCCGACATTAAATACGGGACAATGAAACAGTGCCCGACAGTGAACAATGTAAAATTAAACACAGCCCGACATTAAATACGGTAAAATAAAACAGTGCCCTACACTGAACAAGGCAAAATTAAACACAGCCCGACATTAAATACGGTACAATGAAAGAGTGCGCTACACTGAACAATGTAAAATTAAACACAGCCCGGCATTAAATACGGTACAATGAAACAGTGCCCTACACTGAACAAGGTAAAATGAAACAGAGCCCGACATTAAATACAGTAAAATGAAACAGTGCCCTACAGTGAACAATGTACAATTAAACACAGCCCGACATTAAATACGGTACAATGAAACGGTGCCCTACACTGAACAATGTAAAATTGAACGCTGCCCGACATTAAATACGGTACAATGAAACAGTGCCCTACAGTGAACAATATACAATTAAACACAGCCCGACATTAAATACGGTACAATGAAACAGTGCCCTACAGTGAACAATGTACAATTAAACACAGCCCGACAGTAAATACGGTACAATGAAACGGTGCCCTACACTGAACAATGTAAAATTAAACACAGCCCGACATTAAATACGGTACAATGAAACAGTGCCCTACACTGAACATGGTAAAATTAAACAGAGCCCGACATTAAATACAGTACAATGAAACAGTGCCCTACACTGAACAATGTAAAATTAATCAGAGCCCGACATTAAATACGGGACATTGAAACAGTGCCCGACAGTGAACAAGGTAATATTAAACAGAGCCCAACATTAAATACAGTACAATGAAACAGTGCCCTACACTGAACAATGTAACATTAAACAGAGCCCGACATTAAATAAGGGACAATGAAAAAGTGCCCGACAGTGAACAATGTAAAATTAAACAGAGACCGACATTAAATACGGTACAGCGAAACAGTGCCGTACACTGAACAATGTAAAATTAAACACAGCCCGACATTAAATACAGTACAATGAATGAGTACCCTACACTGAACAATGTAAACTTAAACACAGCCCGACATTAAATACGGTACAATGAAACAGTGCCCTGCACTGAACAAGGTAAAATTAAACAGAGCCAGGCATTAAATACAGTACAATGAAACAGTGCCCTACAGTGAACAATGTACAATTACCACAGCCCGACACTAAATACGGTACAATGAAACAGTGCCCTACAGTGAACAATGTACAATTAAACACAGCCCGACATGAAATACGGTACAATGAAACAGTGCCCTACATTGAACAATGTAAAATTAAACAGAGCCGGACATTAAATACAGTACAATGAAACAGTGCCCTACAGTGAACAATGTAAAATTAACAGAGCCCAACATTAAGTACAGCACAATGAAACACTGCCCTACAGTGAACAATGTAAAATTAAACACAGCCCGACATTAAATACAGTACAATGAAACAGTGACCTCCAGTAAAAAAGGCAAAATTAAACAGAGCCCGACATTAAATACAGTACAATGAAACAGTGCCCTACACTGAACAATGTAACATTGAACAGAGCCCGACATTAAATACGGGACAATGAAACAGTGCCCGACAGTGAACAAGGTAAAATTAAACAGAGCCCAACATTAAATACAGCACAATGAAACAATGCCCTACAGTGAAGAATGTAAAATTAAACACAGCCCGACATTAAATACAGCACAATGAAACAGTGACCTACAGTGAACAATGTAAAATTAAACATAGCCCGACATTAACTACGGTACAATGAAACAGTGCCCTACAGTGAACAATGTAAAATTAAACAGAGCACGACATTAAATACAGTACAATGTAACAGTGCCGTCCACTGAGCAAGGTAAAATTAAACACAGCCCGACATTAAATACGGCACAATGAAACAGTGCCCTACAGTGAACAAAGTACAATTAAACACAGCCCGACATTAAATACGGTAAAATGAAACAGTGCCCTACACTGAACAAGGCAACATTAAACACAGCCCGACATTAAATACGGTACAATGAAAGAGTGCCCTACACTGAACAAGGTAAAATGAAACAGAGCCCGACATTACATACAGTAAAATGAAACAGTGCCCTACACTGAACAAGGTAAAATTAAACACAGCCCGACATTAAATACGGTACAATGAAACAGTGCCCTACAGTGAACAATGTAAAATTGAACAGAGCCCGACATTAAATACGGTACAATGAAACAGTGACCTACAGTGAACAAGGTAAAATTAAACACAGCCCGACATTAAATACGGTACAATGAATCAGTGTCCTACCAGCAACAATGTAAAAGTAAACAGAGCCAGACATTAAATACGGTACAATGAAACAGTGCCCTACACTGAACAATGTAAAATTAAACAGAGCCGGACATTAAATACAGTACAATGAAACAGTGCCCTACAGTGAACAATGTAAAATTAAACAGAGCCCGACATTAAATACAGCACAATGAAACAGTGCACTACAGTGAACAATGTAAAATTAAACAGAGCCGGACATTAAATACAGTACAATGTAACAGTGCCCTCCACTGAGCAAGGTAAAATTAAACATAGCCCGACATTAAATACAGCACAATGAAACAGTGCCCTACAGTGAACAAAGTAAAAGTAAACAGAGCCCGACATTAAATACGGTACAATGAAACAGTGCCCAACAGTGAACAAGGTAAAATTAAACACAGCCCGACAGTAAATACGGTACAATGAAACAGTGCCCTACACTGAACAATGTAAAAGTAAACAGACCCCGGCATTAAATACGGTACAATGAAACAGTGCCCTACACTGAACAATGTAAAAGTAAACAGAGCCCGACATTAAATACGGTACAACGAAACTGTGCCCTACACTGAACAATGTAAAATTAAACAGAGCCGGACATTAAATACGGTACAATGAAACAGTGCCCTACAGTGAACAATGTAAAATTAACAGAGCCCGACATTAAATACAGTACAATGAAACAGTGACCTACAGTAAACAAGGCAAAATTAAACAGAGCCCGACATTAAATACAGTACAATGAAACAATGCCCTCCAGTGAAGAATGTAAAATTAAACAGAGCCCGACATTAAATACGGTACAATGAAACAGTGCCCTATCAGCAACAATGTAAAATTAAACAGAGCCCGACATTAAATACGGTACAATGAAAGAGTGCCCTACACTGAACAATGTAAAATTAAAGACAGCCCGACATTAAATACGGTACAATGAAACAGTGCCCTACAGTGAACAAGGTAAAATTAAACACAGCCCGACATTAAATACGGTACAATGAAACAGTGCCCTACACTGAACAATGTAAAATAAAACACAGTCCGACATTAAATACGGTACAATGAAACAGTGCCCTACACTGAACAATGTAAAATAAAACACAGCCCGACATTAAATACGGTACAATGAAACAGTGCCCTACACTGAACAATGTAAAATAAAACACAGCCCGACATTAAATACGGTACAATGAAACAGTGCCCTACACTGAACAATGTAAAATAAAACACAGCCCGACATTAAATACGGTACAATGAAACAGTGCCCTACACTGAACAATGTAAAATAAAACACAGCCCGACATTAAATACGGTACAATGAAACAGTGCCCTACACTGAACAATGTAAAATAAAACACAGCCCGACATTAAATACGGTACAATGAAACAGTGCCCTACACTGAACAATGTAAAATTAAACACAGCCCGACATTAAATACAGTAAAATGAAACAGTGCCCTACAGTGAACAATGTACAATTAAACACAGCCCGACATTAAATACGGTACAATGAAACAGTGACCTACAGTGAACAATGTACAATTAAACACAGCCCGACATTAAATACGGTACAATGAAACAGTGCCCTACACTGAACAATGTAAAATTAAACACAGCCCGACATTAAATACAGTAAAATGAAACAGTGCCCTACAGTGAACAATGTACAATTAAACACAGTCCTACACTGAACAAGGTAAAAATAAACAGAGCCCGACATTAAATACGGTACAATGAAACAGTGACCAACACTGAACAAAGTACAATTAAACACAGCCCGACATTAAATACAGTACAATGAAACAGTGCCCTACACTGAACAATGTAAAATTAAACACAGCCCGACATTAAATACAGTAAAATGAAACAGTGCCCTACAGTGAACAATGTACAATTAAACACAGCCCGACATTAAATACGGTACAATGAAACAGTGCCCTACACTGAACAATGTAAAATTAAACACAGCCCGACATTAAATACAGTAAAATGAAACAGTGCCCTGCAGTGAACAATGTACAATTAAACACAGCCCGACATTAAATACGGTACAATGAAACAGTGCCCTACAGTGAACAATGTACAATTAAACACAGTCCTACACTGAACAAGGTAAAAATAAACAGAGCCCGACATTAAATACGGTACAAGGAACAGTGCCCTACAGTGAACAATGTAAAATTAAACACAGCCCGACATTAAATACGGTACAATGAATCAGTGCCCTACCAGCAACAATGTAAAAGTAAACAGAGCCAGACATTAAATACGGTACAATGAAACAGTGCCCTACACTGAACAATGTAAAAGTAAACAGAGCCCGACATTAAATACGGTACAACGAAATAGTGCCCTACACTGAACAATGTAAAATTAAACAGAGCCGGACACTAAATACGGTACAACGAAACAGTGCCCTACACTGAACAATGTAAAATTAAACAGAGCCGGACATTAAATACAGTACAATGAAACAGTGCCCTACAGTGAACAATGTAAAATTAACAGAGCCCGACATTAAATACAGTACAATGAAACAGTGACCTACAGTAAACAAGGCAAAATTAAACAGTGCCCGACATTAAATACAGTACAATGAAACAATGCCCTACAGTGAAGAATGTAAAATTAAACAGAGCCCGACATTAAATACGGTACAATGAAACAGTGCCCTACCAGCAACAATGTAAAATTAAACAGAGCCCGACATTAAATACGGTACAATGAAACAGTGCCCTACAGTGAACAATGTACAATTAAACACAGCCGACATTAAATACGGTAAAATGAAACAGTGCCCTACACTGAACAAGGCAACATTAAACACAGCCCGGCATTAAATACGGTACAATGAAAGAGTGCCCTACACTGAACAATGTAAAATTAAACACAGCCCGACATTAAATACGGTACAATGAAACAGTGCCCTACACTGAACAAGGTAAAATGAAACAGAGCCCGACATTAAATACAGTAAAATGAAACAGTGCCCTACAGTGAACAATGTACAATTAAACACAGCCCGACATTAAATACGGTACAATGAAACAGTGCCCTACAGTGAACAATGTACAATTAAACACAGTCCTACACTGAACAAGGTAAAATTAAAGACAGCCCGACATTAAATACGGTACAATGAAACAGTGCCCTACAGTGAACAAGGTAAAATTAAACACAGCCCGACATTAAATACGGTACAATGAAACAGTGCCCTACACTGAACAATGTAAAATAAAACACAGCCCGACATTAAATACGGTACAATGAAACAGTGCCCTACACTGAACAATGTAAAATAAAACACAGCCCGACATTAAACACGGTACAATGAAACAGTGCCCTACACTGAACAATGTAAAATAAAACACAGCCCGACATTAAATACGGTACAATGAAACAGTGCCCTACACTGAACAATGTAAAATAAAACACAGCCCGACATTAAATACGGTACAATGAAACAGTGCCCTACACTGAACAATGTAAAATAAAACACAGCCCGACATTAAATACGGTACAATGAAACAGTGCCCTACACTGAACAATGTAAAATAAAACACAGCCCGACATTAAATACGGTACAATGAAACAGTGCCCTACACTGAACAATGTAAAATTAAACACAGCCCGACATTAAATACAGTAAAATGAAACAGTGCCCTACAGTGAACAATGTACAATTAAACACAGCCCGACATTAAATACGGTACAATGAAACAGTGACCTACAGTGAACAATGTACAATTAAACACAGCCCGACATTAAATACGGTACAATGAAACAGTGCCCTACACTGAACAATGTAAAATTAAACACAGCCCGACATTAAATACAGTAAAATGAAACAGTGCCCTACAGTGAACAATGTACAATTAAACACAGTCCTACACTGAACAAGGTAAAAATAAACAGAGCCCGACATTAAATACGGTACAATGAAACAGTGACCAACACTGAACAAAGTACAATTAAACACAGCCCGACATTAAATACAGTACAATGAAACAGTGCCCTACACTGAACAATGTAAAATTAAACACAGCCCGACATTAAATACAGTAAAATGAAACAGTGCCCTACAGTGAACAATGTACAATTAAACACAGCCCGACATTAAATACGGTACAATGAAACAGTGCCCTACACTGAACAATGTAAAATTAAACACAGCCCGACATTAAATACAGTAAAATGAAACAGTGCCCTGCAGTGAACAATGTACAATTAAACACAGCCCGACATTAAATACGGTACAATGAAACAGTGCCCTACAGTGAACAATGTACAATTAAACACAGTCCTACACTGAACAAGGTAAAAATAAACAGAGCCCGACATTAAATACGGTACAAGGAACAGTGCCCTACAGTGAACAATGTAAAATTAAACACAGCCCGACATTAAATACGGTACAATGAATCAGTGCCCTACCAGCAACAATGTAAAAGTAAACAGAGCCAGACATTAAATACGGTACAATGAAACAGTGCCCTACACTGAACAATGTAAAAGTAAACAGAGCCCGACATTAAATACGGTACAACGAAATAGTGCCCTACACTGAACAATGTAAAATTAAACAGAGCCGGACACTAAATACGGTACAACGAAACAGTGCCCTACACTGAACAATGTAAAATTAAACAGAGCCGGACATTAAATACAGTACAATGAAACAGTGCCCTACAGTGAACAATGTAAAATTAACAGAGCCCGACATTAAATACAGTACAATGAAACAGTGACCTACAGTAAACAAGGCAAAATTAAACAGTGCCCGACATTAAATACAGTACAATGAAACAATGCCCTACAGTGAAGAATGTAAAATTAAACAGAGCCCGACATTAAATACGGTACAATGAAACAGTGCCCTACCAGCAACAATGTAAAATTAAACAGAGCCCGACATTAAATACGGTACAATGAAACAGTGCCCTACAGTGAACAATGTACAATTAAACACAGCCGACATTAAATACGGTAAAATGAAACAGTGCCCTACACTGAACAAGGCAACATTAAACACAGCCCGGCATTAAATACGGTACAATGAAAGAGTGCCCTACACTGAACAATGTAAAATTAAACACAGCCCGACATTAAATACGGTACAATGAAACAGTGCCCTACACTGAACAAGGTAAAATGAAACAGAGCCCGACATTAAATACAGTAAAATGAAACAGTGCCCTACAGTGAACAATGTACAATTAAACACAGCCCGACATTAAATACGGTACAATGAAACAGTGCCCTACAGTGAACAATGTACAATTAAACACAGTCCTACACTGAACAAGGTAAAAATAAACAGAGCCCGACATTAAATACGGTACAATGAAACAGTGACCTACACTGAACAAGGGAAAATTAAACACAGCCCGACATTAAATACGGTACAATGAAACAGTGCCCTACACTGAACAAGGTAAAATGAAACAGAGCCCGACATTAAATACAGTAAAATGAAACAGTGCCCTACAGTGAACAATGTACAATTAAACACAGCCCGACATTAAATACGGTACAATGAAACAGTGCCCTACAGTGAACAATGTACAATTAAACACAGTCCTACACTGAACAAGGTAAAAATAAACAGAGCCCGACATTAAATACGGTACAATGAAACAGTGACCTACACTGAACAAGGGAAAATTAAACAGAGCACGACATTAAATACGGTACAATGAAACAGTGCCCTACAGTGAACAATGTAAAATTAAACACAGCTCGACATTAAATACGGTACAATGAATCAGTACCCTACCAGCAACAATGTAAAAGTAAACAGAGCCCGACATTAAATACGGTACAATGAAACAGTGCCCTACACTGAACAATGTAAAATTAAACAGAGCCGGACATTAAATACAGTACAATGAAACAGTGCCCTACAGTGAACAATGTAAAAGTAAACAGAGCCCGACATTAAATACGGTACAATGAAACAGTGCCCTACACTGAACAATGTAAAAGTAAACAGAGCCCGACATTAAATACGGTACAATGAAACAGTGCCCTACACTGAACAATGTAAAAGTAAACAGAGCGCGACATTAAATACGGTACAATGAAACAGTGCCCAACACTGAACAATGAAAAATTAAACAGAGCCGGACATTAAATACAGTACAATGAAACAGTGCCCTACAGTGAACAATGCAAAATTAACAGAGCCCGACATTAAATACAGTACAATGAAACAGTGACCTACAGTAAACAAGGCAAAATTAAACAGAGCCCGACATTAAATACAGTACAATGAAACAGTGCCCTACAGTGAAGAATGTAAAATTAAACAGAGCCCGTCATTAAATACGGTACAATGAAACAGTGCCCTACCAGCAACAATGTAAAATTAAACAGGGCCCGACATTAAATACGGTACAATGAAAGAGTGCCCTACACTGAACAATGTAAAATTAAACACAGCCCGACATTAAATACGGTACAATGAAACAGTGCCCTACACTGAACAATGTAAAATAAAACACAGCCCGACATTAAATACGGTACAATGAAACAGTGCCCGACACTGAACAAGGTAAAATTAAACAGAGCCCGACATTAAATACAGTAAAATGAAACAGTGCCCTACAGTGAACAATGTACAATTAAACACAGCCCGACATTAAATACGGTACAATGAAACAGTACCCTACAGTGAACAATGTACAATTAAACACAGCCCGACAGTAAATACGGTACAATGAAACAGTGCCCTACACTGAACAAGGTAAAATTAAACAGAGCCCGACATTAAATACGGTACAATGAAACAGTGACCTACACTGAACAAGGTAAAATTAAACAGAGCCCGACATTAAATACGGTACAATGAAACCGAGCCCTACACTGAACAAGGTAAAATTAAACAGAGCCAGACATTAAATACAGTACAATGAAACAGTGCCCTACAGTAAACAATGAAAATTAACAGAGCCCGACATTAAATACAGTACAATGAAACAGTGACCTACAGTAAACAAGGCAAAATTAAACAGAGCCCGACATTAAATACAGTACAATGAAACAGTGCCCTACACTGAACAATGTAAAATTAATCAGAGCCCGACATTAAATACGGTACAATGAATCAGTGCCCTACACTGAACAAGGTAAAATTAAACAGAGCCCGACATTATATACAGTAAAATGAAACAGTGCCCTACAGTGAACAATGTACAGTTAAACACAGCCCGACATTAAATACGGTACAATGAAACAGTACCCTACAGTGAACAATGTACAATTAAACACAGCCCGACAGTAAATACGGTACAATGAAACAGTGCCCTACACTGAACAAGGTAAAATTAAACAGAGCCCGACATTAAATACGGTTCAATGAAACAGTGCCCTACAGAGAACAATGTAAAATTAAACACAGCCCGACATTAAATACGGTACAATGAATCAGTGCCCTACCAGCAACAATGTAAAATTAAACAGAGCCCGACATTAAATACGGTACAATGAAACAGTGACCTACAGTGAACAAGGAAAAATTAAACAAAGCCCGACATTAAATACGGGACAATGAAACAGTGCCCGACAGTGAACAATGAAAATTAACAGAGCCCGACATTAAATACAGTACAATGAAACAGTGACCTTCAGCAAACAATGTAAAATTAATCAGAGCCCGACATTAAATACGGGACAATGAAACAGTGCCCGACAGTGAACAAGGTAAAATTAAACAGAGCCCAACATTAAATACAGCACAATGAAACAATGTCCTACAGTGAACAATGTAAAATTAAACACAGCCCGACATTAAATACGGTAAAATGAAACAGTGCCCTACACTGAACAGGGTAAAATTACACACAGCCCGACATTAAATACGGTACAATGAAACAGTGCCCTACACTGAACAAGGTAAAATTAAACAGCGCCCGACATTAAATACAGTACAATGAAACAGTGCCCTACACTGAACAAGGTAAAATTAAACAGAGCCCAACATTAAATACAGCACAATGAAACAATGTCCTACAGTGAACAATGTAAAATTAAACACAGCCCGACATTAAATACGGTAAAATGAAACAGTGCCCTACACTGAACAGGGTAAAATTACACACAGCCCGACATTAAATACGGTACAATGAAACAGTGCCCTACACTGAACAAGGTAAAATTAAACAGCGCCCGACATTAAATACAGTACAATGAAACAGTGCCCTACACTGAACAAGGTAAAATTAAACAGAGCCCGACATTAAATACGGTACAATGAAACAATGCCCTACAGTGAAGAATGTAAAATTAAACACAGCCCGACATTAAAAACAGTACAATGAAACAGTGCCCTACAGTGAACAATGTACAATTAAACACAGCCCGACATGAAATACGGTAAAATGAATCAGTGCCCTACCAGCAACAATGTAAAGTTAAACAGAGCCCGACATTAAATACGGTACAATGAAACAGTGGCCTACACTGAACAATGTAAAATTAAACAGAGCCCGACATTAAATACAGTACAATGAAACAGTGCCCTACAGTAAACAAGGCAAAATTAAACAGAGCCCGACATTAAATACGGTGCAATGAATCAGTGCCCTACACTGAACAATGTAAAATAAAACACAGACCGACATTAAATACGGGACAATGAAACAGTGCCCTACAGTGAACAATGTAAACTTAAACACAGCCCGACATTCAATACGGTACAATGAATCAGTGCCCTACACTGAACAATGTAAAATTAAACACAGCCCGACTTTAAATACAGTAAAATGAAACAGTGCCCTACACTGAACAAGGTAAAATTAAACAGAGCCCGACATTATATACGGTACAATGAAACAGTGCCCTACACTGAACAAGGTAAAATTAAACAGAGCCCGACATTAAATACAGTACAATGAAACAGTGACCTACAGTAAACAAGGCAAAATTAAACAGAGCCCGACATTAAATACAGTACAATGTAACAGTGCCCTCCACTGAGCAAGGCAAAATTAAACAGAGCCCGACATTAAATACGGTACAATGAAACAGTGCCCTACACTGAACAATGTAACATTCAACAGAGCCCGACATTAAATACGGGACAATGAAACAGTGCCCGACAGTGAACAAGGTAAAATTAAACAGAGCCCAACATTAAATACAGCACAATGAAACAATGCTCTACAGTGAAGAATGTAAAATTAAACACAGCCCGACATTAAAAACAGTACAATGAAACAGTGCCCTGCACTGAGCAAGGTAAAATTAAACACAGCCAGACATTAAAAACAGTACAATGAAACAGTGCCCTCCACTGAGCAAGGTAAAATTAAACACAGTCCGACATTAAATACGGTACAACGAAACAGTGCCCTACAAGCAACAAGGTAAAATTAAACAGAGCCCGACATTAAATACGGTACAATGAAACAGTGCCCTACACTGAACAATGTAAAATTAAACAGAGCCCGACATTAAATACGGTACAATGAAACAGTGCCCTACAGTGAACAATGTACAATTAAACACAGCCCGACATTAAATACGGTACAATGAATCAGTGCCCTACAGTGAACAAAGTAAAATTAAACAGAGCCCGACATTAAATACGGTACAATGAAACAGTGCCCTACCAGCAACAATGTAAAATTAAACAGAGCCCGACATTAAATACGGTACAATGAAACCGTGCCCTACACTGAACAAGGAAAAATTAAACAAAGCCCGACATTAAATACGGGACAATGAAACCGTGCCCTACACTGAACAAGGAAAAATTAAACAAAGCCCGACATTAAATACGGGACAATGAAACAGTGCCCTACAGTGAACAAAGTAAAATTAAACACAGCACGACATTAAATACTGTACAATGAAACAGTGCCCTACAGTGAACAATGTAAAATTAAACACCCCCGACATTAAATACAGTACAATGAAACAGTGCCCTACAGTGAACAAGGTAAAATTAAACAGAGCCCGACATTAAATACAGTACAATGAAACAGTGACCTTCAGTAAACAATGTAAAATTAATCAGAGCCCGACATTAAATACGGTACAATGAAACAATGCCTTACAGTGAAGAATGTAAAATTAAACAGAGCCCGACATTAAATACAGTACACTGAAACAGTGCCCTACACTGAGCAATGTAAAATTAAACAGAGCCCGACATTAAATACGGGACAATGAAACAGTGCCCTACACTGAGCAATGTAAAATTAAACAGAGCCCGACATTCAATACGGTACAATGAAACAGTGCCCTACAGTGAACAATGTAAAAGTAAACAGAGCCCGACATTAAATACGGTACAATGAAACAGTGCCCTACACTGAACAATGTAAAAGTAAACAGAGCGCGACATTAAATACGGTACAATCAAACAGTGCCCTACACTGAACAATGTAAAATTAAACAGAGCCGGACATTAAATACAGTACAATGAAACAGTGCCCTACAGTGAACAATGCAAAATTAACAGAGCCCGACATTAAATACAGTACAATGAAACAGTGACCTACAGTAAACAAGGCAAAATTAAACAGAGCCCGACATTAAATACAGTACAATGAAACAGTGCCCTAAACTGAACAATGTAAAGTTAAAGAGAGCCCGACATTAAATACGGTACAATGAAACGGTGACCTACACAGAACAATGTAAACTTAAACACAGCCCGACATTAAATACAGTACAATGAATCAGTGCCCTACACAGAACAATGTAAACTTAAACACAGCCCGACATTAAATACGGTATAATGAAACAGTGGCCTACACTGAACAAGGTAAAATTAAACAGAGCCCAACATTAAATACAGCACAATGAAACAATGCCTTACAGTGAAGTATGTAAAAGTAAACAGAGCCCGACATTAAATACGGTAAAATGAAACAGTGCCCTACAGTGAACAACGTACAATTCAACACAGCCCGACATTAAATACGGTACAATGAAACAGTACCCTACAGTGAACAATGTACAATTAAACACAGCCCGACATTAAATACGGCACAATGAAACAGTGCCCTACAGTGAACAATGAAAAATTAAACACAGCCCGACATTAAATACGGTACAATGAATCAGTGCCCTACCAGCAACAATTTAAAATTAAACAGACTCCGACATTAAATACGGTACAATGAAAGGGTGCCCTACACTGAACAATGTAAAATTAAACACAGCCCGACATTAAAAACGGTACAATGAAACAGTGCCCTACACTGAACAAGGTAAAATTAAACACAGCCCGACATTAAATACGGTACAATGAATCAGTGCCCTACCAGCAACAATGTAAAATTAAACAGAGCCCGACATTAAATACGGTACAATGAAAGAGTGCCCTACACTGAACAATGTAAAATTAAACACAGCCCGACATTAAATACGGTACAATGAAACAGTGCCCTACACTGAACAAGGTAAAATTAAACAGAGCCCGACATTAAATACAGTAAAATGAAACAGTACCCTACAGTGAACAATGTACAATTACACAGAGCCCGACAGTAAATACGGTAAAATGAAACAGTGCCCTACACTGAACAAGGTAAAATTAAACAGAGCCGCACATTAAATACGGTACAATGAAACAGTGACCTACACTGAACAAGGTAAAATTAAACAGAGCCCGACATTAAATACGGTACAATGAAACAGTGCCCCACAGTGAACAATGTATAATTAAACACAGCCCGACATTAAATACGGTACAATGAATCAGTGCCCTACCAGCAACAATGTAAAATTAAACAGAGCCCGACATTAAATACGGTACAATGAAACCGTGCCCTACACTGAACAATGTAAAATTAATCAGAGCCCGACATTAAATACGGGACAATGAAACAGTGCCCGACAGTGAACAAGGTAAAATTAAACAGAGCCCAACATTAAATACAGCACAATGAAACAATGCCCTACAGGGAACAATGTACAATAAAACACAGCCCGACATTAAATACGGTACAATGAAACAGTGCCCGACAGTGAACAATGTAAAATTAAACACAGCCCGACATTAAATACGGTACAATGAATCAGTGCCCTACCAGCAACAATGTAAAATTAAACAGAGCCCGACATTAAATACGGTACAATGAAAGAGTGCCCTACGCTGAACAATGTAAAATTAAACACAGCCCGACATTAAATACGGTACAATGAAACAGTGCCCTACACTGAACAAGGTAAAATTAAACAGAGCCCGACATTATATACAGTAAAATGAAACAGTGCCCTACAGTGAACAATGTACAATTAAACACAGCCCGACATTAAATACGGTACAATGAAACAGTGCCCTACACTGAACAAGGTAAAATTAAACAGAGCCCGACATTAAATACGGTACAATGAAACAGTGACCTACACTGAACAAGGTAAAATTAAACAGAGCCCGACATTAAATACGGTACAATGAATCAGTGCCCTACCAGCAACAATGTAAAATTAAACAGAGCCCGACATTAAATACGGTACAATGAAACCGTGCCCTACACTGAACAAGGAAAAATTAAACAAAGCCCGACATTAAATACGGGACAATGAAACCGTGCCCTACACTGAACAAGGAAAAATTAAACAAAGCCCGACATTAAATACGGGACAATGAAACAGTGCCCTACAGTGAACAAAGTAAAATTAAACACAGCCCGACATTAAATACGGTACAATGAAACAGTGCCCTACAGTGAACAATGTAAAATTAAACACCCCCGACATTAAATACAGTACAATGAAACAGTGACCTTCAGTAAACAATGTAAAATTAATCAGAGCCCGACATTAAATACGGTACAATGAAACAATGCCTTACAGTGAAGAATGTAAAATTAAACAGAGCCCGACATTAAATACAGTACACTGAAACAGTGCCCTACACTGAGCAATGTAAAATTAAACAGAGCCCGACATTAAATACGGGACAATGAAACAGTGCCCTACACTGAGCAATGTAAAATTAAACAGAGCCCGACATTCAATACGGTACAATGAAACAGTGCCCTACAGTGAACAATGTAAAAGTAAACAGAGCCCGACATTAAATACGGTACAATGAAACAGTGCCCTACACTGAACAATGTAAAAGTAAACAGAGCGCGACATTAAATACGGTACAATCAAACAGTGCCCTACACTGAACAATGTAAAATTAAACAGAGCCGGACATTAAATACAGTACAATGAAACAGTGCCCTACAGTGAACAATGCAAAATTAACAGAGCCCGACATTAAATACAGTACAATGAAACAGTGACCTACAGTAAACAAGGCAAAATTAAACAGAGCCCGACATTAAATACAGTACAATGAAACAGTGCCCTAAACTGAACAATGTAAAGTTAAAGAGAGCCCGACATTAAATACGGTTCAATGAAACGGTGACCTACACAGAACAATGTAAACTTAAACACAGCCCGACATTAAATACAGTACAATGAATCAGTGCCCTACACAGAACAATGTAAACTTAAACACAGCCCGACATTAAATACGGTTTAATGAAACAGTGGCCTACACTGAACAAGGTAAAATTAAACAGAGCCCAACATTAAATACAGCACAATGAAACAATGCCTTACAGTGAACAACGTACAATTCAACACAGCCCGACATTAAATACGGTACAATGAAACAGTACCCTACAGTGAACAATGTACAATTAAACACAGCCCGACATTAAATACGGCACAATGAAACAGTGCCCTACAGTGAACAATGAAAAATTAAACACAGCCCGACATTAAATACGGTACAATGAATCAGTGCCCTACCAGCAACAATTTAAAATTAAACAGACTCCGACATTAAATACGGTACAATGAAAGGGTGCCCTACACTGAACAATGTAAAATTAAACACAGCCCGACATTAAAAACGGTACAATGAAACAGTGCCCTACACTGAACAAGGTAAAATTAAACACAGCCCGACATTAAATACGGTACAATGAATCAGTGCCCTACCAGCAACAATGTAAAATTAAACAGAGCCCGACATTAAATACGGTACAATGAAAGAGTGCCCTACACTGAACAATGTAAAATTAAACACAGCCCGACATTAAATACGGTACAATGAAACAGTGCCCTACACTGAACAAGGTAAAATTAAACAGAGCCCGACATTAAATACAGTAAAATGAAACAGTACCCTACAGTGAACAATGTACAATTACACAGAGCCCGACAGTAAATACGGTAAAATGAAACAGTGCCCTACACTGAACAAGGTAAAATTAAACAGAGCCGCACATTAAATACGGTACAATGAAACAGTGACCTACACTGAACAAGGTAAAATTAAACAGAGCCCGACATTAAATACGGTACAATGAAACAGTGCCCCACAGTGAACAATGTATAATTAAACACAGCCCGACATTAAATACGGTACAATGAATCAGTGCCCTACCAGCAACAATGTAAAATTAAACAGAGCCCGACATTAAATACGGTACAATGAAACCGTGCCCTACACTGAACAAGGTAAAATTAAACAGAGCCGGACATTAAATACAGTACAATGAAACAGTGCCCTACAGTAAACAATGAAAATTAACAGAGCCCGACATTAAATCCGGTACAATGAAACAGTGACCTACAGTAAACAAGGCAAAATTAAACAGAGCCCGACATTAAATACAGTACAATGAAACAGTGCCCTACACTGAACAATGTAAAATTAATCAGAGCCCGACATTAAATACGGGACAATGAAACAGTGCCCGACAGTGAACAAGGTAAAATTAAACAGAGCCCAACATTAAATACAGCACAATGAAACAATGCCCTACAGGGAACAATGTACAATAAAACACAGCCCGACATTAAATACGGTACAATGAAACAGTGCCCGACAGTGAACAATGTAAAATTAAACACAGCCCGACATTAAATACGGTACAATGAATCAGTGCCCTACCAGCAACAATGTAAAATTAAACAGAGCCCGACATTAAATACGGTACAATGAAAGAGTGCCCTACGCTGAACAATGTAAAATTAAACACAGCCCGACATTAAATACGGTACAATGAAACAGTGCCCTACACTGAACAAGGTAAAATTAAACAGAGCCCGACATTATATACAGTAAAATGAAACAGTGCCCTACAGTGAACAATGTACAATTAAACACAGCCCGACATTAAATACGGTACAATGAAACAGTGCCCTACACTGAACAAGGTAAAATTAAACAGAGCCCGACATTAAATACGGTACAATGAAACAGTGACCTACACTGAACAAGGTAAAATTAAACAGAGCCCGACATTAAATACGGTACAATGATTCAGTGCCCTACCAGCAACAATGTAAAATTAAACAGAGCCCGACATTAAAAACGGTACAATAAAACCGTGCCCTACACTGAACAAGGTAAAATTAAACAGAGCCGGACATTAAATACAGTACAATGAAACAGTGCCCTACACTGAACAATGTAACATTAAACAGAGCCCGACATTAAATACGGGACAATGAAACAGTGACCTACACTGAACAAGGTAAAATTAAACAGAGCCCGACATTAAATACGGTACAATGAATCAGTGCCCTACCAGCAACAATGTAAAATTAAACAGAGCCCGACATTAAAAACGGTACAATGAAACCGTGCCCTACACTGAACAATGTAAAATTAAACAGAGCCCGACATTAAATACAGTACAATGAAACAGTGCCCGACAGTGAACAATGTAACATTAAACAGAGCCCGACATTAAATACGGTACAATGAATCAGTGCCCTACCAGCAACAATGTAAAATTAAACAAAGCCCGACATTAAATACGGTACAATGAAACAGCGACCTACAGTGAACAAGGTAAAATTAAACAGAGCCCAACATTAAATACAGCACAATGAAACAATGCCCTACAGTGAACAATGTAATGTTAAACACAGCCCGACATTAAATACGGTACAATGAATCAGTGCCCTACCAGCAACAATGTAAAATTAAACAGAGCCCGACACTAATTACGGTACAATGAAACATTGCCCTACACTGAACAATGTAAAATTAAACACAGCCCGACATTAAATACGGTACAATGAAACAGTGCCCTACACTGAACAAGGTAAAATTAAACAGAGCCCGACATTAAATACAGTAAAATGAAACAGTGCCCTACAGTGAACAATGTACAATTAAACACAGCCCGACAGTAAATACGGTAAAATGAAACAGTGCCCTACACTGAACAAGGTAAAATTAAACAGAGCCGCACATTAAATACGGTACAATGAAACAGTGACCTACACTGAACAAGGTAAAATTAAACAGAGCCCGACATTAAATACGGTACAATGAAACAGTGCCCCACAGTGAACAATGTATAATTAAACACAGCCCGACATTAAATACGGTACAATGAATCAGTGCCCTACCAGCAACAATGTAAAATTAAACAGAGCCCGTCATTAAATACGGTACAATGAAACCGTGCCCTACACTGAACAATGTACGATTAAACAGAGCCCGACATTAAATACAGTACAATGAAACAGTGCCCTACAGTAAACAATGAAAATTAACAGAGCCCGACATTAAATACGGTACAATGAAACAGTGACCTACAGTAAACAAGGCAAAATTAAACAGAGCCCGACATTAAATACGGTACAATGAAACAGTACCCTACAGTGAACAATGTACAATTAAACACAGCCCGACATTAAATACAGTACAATGAAACAGTGCCCGACAGTGAACAATGTAACATTAAACAGAGCCCGACATTAAATACGGTACAATGAATCAGTGCCCTACCAGCAACAATGTAAAATTAAACAAAGCCCGACATTAAATACGGTACAATGAAACAGTGACCTACAGTGAACAAGGTAAAATTAAACAGAGCCCAACATTAAATACAGCACAATGAAACAATGCCCTACAGTGAACAATGTAATGTTAAACACAGCCCGACATTAAATACGGTACAATGAATCAGTGCCCTACCAGCAACAATGTAAAATTAAACAGAGCCCGACACTAATTACGGTACAATGAAACATTGCCCTACACTGAACAATGTAAAATTAAACACAGCCCGACATTAAATACGGTACAATGAAACAGTGCCCTACACTGAACAAGGTAAAATTAAACAGAGCCCGACATTAAATACAGTAAAATGAAACAGTGCCCTACAGTGAACAATGTAAAATTAAACAGAGCCGCACATTAAATACGGTACAATGAAACAGTGACCTACACTGAACAAGGTAAAATTAAACAGAGCCCGACATTAAATACGGTACAATGAAACAGTGCCCCACAGTGAACAATGTATAATTAAACACAGCCCGACATTAAATACGGTACAATGAATCAGTGCCCTACCAGCAACAATGTAAAATTAAACAGAGCCCGACATTAAATACGGTACAATGAAACCGTGCCCTACACTGAACAATGTACGATTAAACAGAGCCCGACATTAAATACAGTACAATGAAACAGTGCCCTACAGTAAACAATGAAAATTAACAGAGCCCGACATTAAATACGGTACAATGAAACAGTGACCTACAGTAAACAAGGCAAAATTAAACAGAGCCCGACATTAAATACGGTACAATGAAACAGTACCCTACAGTGAACAATGTACAATTAAACACAGCCCGACATTAAATACGGCACAATGAAACAGTGCCCTACAGTGAACAATGAAAAATTAAACACAGCCCGACATTAAATACGGTACAATGAATCAGTGCCCTACCAGCAACAATTTAAAATTAAACAGACTCCGACATTAAATACGGTACAATGAAAGGGTGCCCTACACTGAACAATGTAAAATTAAACACAGCCCGACATTAAAAACGGTACAATGAAACAGTGCCCTACACTGAACAAGGTAAAATTAAACACAGCCCGACATTAAATACGGTACAATGAATCAGTGCCCTACCAGCAACAATGTAAAATTAAACAGAGCCCGACATTAAATACGGTACAATGAAAGAGTGCCCTACACTGAACAATGTAAAATTAAACACAGCCCGACATTAAATACGGTACAATGAAACAGTGCCCTACACTGAACAAGGTAAAATTAAACAGAGCCCGACATTAAATACAGTAAAATGAAACAGTACCCTACAGTGAACAATGTACAATTAAACACAGCCCGACAGTAAATACGGTAAAATGAAACAGTGCCCTACACTGAACAAGGTAAAATTAAACAGAGCCGCACATTAATTACGGTACAATGAAACAGTGACCTACACTGAACAAGGTAAAATTAAACAGAGCCCGACATTAAATACGGTACAATGAAACAGTGCCCCACAGTGAACAATGTATAATTAAACACAGCCCGACATTAAATACGGGACAATGAAACAGTGCCCGACAGTGAACAAGGTAAAATTAAACAGAGCCCAACATTAAATACAGCACAATGAAACAATGCCCTACAGTGAAGAATGTAAAATTAAACACAGCCCGACATTAAATACAGCACAATGAAACAGTGACCTACAGTGAACAATGTAAAATTAAACATAGCCCGACATTAACTACGGTACAATGAAACAGTGCCCTACAGTGAACAATGTAAAATTAAACAGAGCACGACATTAAATACAGTACAATGTAACAGTGCCGTCCACTGTGCAAGGTAAAATTAAACACAGCCCGACATTAAATACGGTACAATGAAACAGTGCCCTACAGTGAACAAAGTACAATTAAACACAGCCCGACATTAAATACGGTAAAATGAAACAGTGCCCTACACTGAACAAGGCAACATTAAACACAGCCCGACATTAAATACGGTACAATGAAAGAGTGCCCTACACTGAACAAGGTAAAATGAAACAGAGCCCGACATTACATACAGTAAAATGAAACAGTGCCCTACACTGAACAAGGTAAAATTAAACACAGCCCGACATTAAATACGGTACAATGAAACAGTGCCCTACAGTGAACAATGTAAAATTGAACAGAGCCCGACATTAAATACGGTACAATGAAACAGTGACCTACAGTGAACAAGGTAAAATTAAACACAGCCCGACATTAAATACGGTACAATGAATCAGTGTCCTTCCAGCAACAATGTAAAAGTAAACAGAGCCAGACATTAAATACGGTACAATGAAACAGTGCCCTACACTGAACAATGTAAAATTAAACAGAGCCGGACATTAAATACAGTACAATGAAACAGTGCCCTACAGTGAACAATGTAAAATTAAACAGAGCCCGACATTAAATACAGCACAATGAAACAGTGCACTACAGTGAACAATGTAAAATTAAACAGAGCCGGACATTAAATACAGTACAATGTAACAGTGCCCTCCACTGAGCAAGGTAAAATTAAACATAGCCCGACATTAAATACAGCACAATGAAACAGTGCCCTACAGTGAACAAAGTAAAAGTAAACAGAGCCCGACATTAAATACGGTACAATGAAACAGTGCCCAACAGTGAACAAGGTAAAATTAAACACAGCCCGACAGTAAATACGGTACAATGAAACAGTGCCCTACACTGAACAATGTAAAAGTAAACAGACCCCGGCATTAAATACGGTACAATGAAACAGTGCCCTACACTGAACAATGTAAAAGTAAACAGAGCCCGACATTAAATACGGTACAACGAAACTGTGCCCTACACTGAACAATGTAAAATTAAACAGAGCCGGACATTAAATACGGTACAATGAAACAGTGCCCTACAGTGAACAATGTAAAATTAACAGAGCCCGACATTATATACAGTACAATGAAACAGTGACCTACAGTAAACAAGGCAAAATTAAACAGAGCCCGACATTAAATACAGTACAATGAAACAATGCCCTCCAGTGAAGAATGTAAAATTAAACAGAGCCCGACATTAAATACGGTACAATGAAACAGTGCCCTACCAGCAACAATGTAAAATTAAACAGAGCCCGACATTAAATACGGTACAATGAAAGAGTGCCCTACACTGAACAATGTAAAATTAAAGACAGCCCGACATTAAATACGGTACAATGAAACAGTGCCCTACAGTGAACAAGGTAAAATTAAACACAGCCCGACATTAAATACGGTACAATGAAACAGTGCCCTACACTGAACAATGTAAAATAAAACACAGCCCGACATTAAATACGGTACAATGAAACAGTGCCCTACACTGAACAATGTAAAATAAAACACAGCCCGACATTAAATACGGTACAATGAAACAGTGCCCTACACTGAACAATGTAAAATAAAACACAGCCCGACATTAAATACGGTACAATGAAACAGTGCCCTACACTGAACAATGTAAAATAAAACACAGCCCGACATTAAATACGGTACAATGAAACAGTGCCCTACACTGAACAATGTAAAATTAAACACAGCCCGACATTAAATACAGTAAAATGAAACAGTGCCCTACAGTGAACAATGTACAATTAAACACAGCCCGACATTAAATACGGTACAATGAAACAGTGACCTACAGTGAACAATGTACAATTAAACACAGCCCGACATTAAATACGGTACAATGAAACAGTGCCCTACACTGAACAATGTAAAATTAAACACAGCCCGACATTAAATACAGTAAAATGAAACAGTGCCCTACAGTGAACAATGTACAATTAAACACAGTCCTACACTGAACAAGGTAAAAATAAACAGAGCCCGACATTAAATACGGTACAATGAAACAGTGACCTACACTGAACAAAGTACAATTAAACACAGCCCGACATTAAATACAGTACAATGAAACAGTGCCCTACACTGAACAATGTAAAATTAAACACAGCCCGACATTAAATACAGTAAAATGAAACAGTGCCCTACAGTGAACAATGTACAATTAAACACAGCCCGACATTAAATACGGTACAATGAAACAGTGCCCTACACTGAACAATATAAAATTAAACACAGCCCGACATTAAATACAGTAAAATGAAACAGTGCCCTGCAGTGAACAATGTACAATTAAACACAGCCCGACATTAAATACGGTACAATGAAACAGTGCCCTACAGTGAACAATGTACAATTAAACACAGTCCTACACTGAACAAGGTAAAAATAAACAGAGTCCGACATTAAATACGGTACAATGAAACAGTGACCTACACTGAACAAGGTAAAATTAAACAGAGCCCGACATTAAATACGGTACAAGGAACAGTGCCCTACAGTGAACAATGTAAAATTAAACACAGCCCGACATTAAATACGGTACAATGAATCAGTGCCCTACCAGCAACAATGTAAAAGTAAACAGAGCCAGACATTAAATACGGTACAATGAAACAGTGCCCTACACTGAACAATGTAAAATTAAACAGAGCCGGACATTAAATACAGTACAATGAAATAGTGCCCTACACTGATCAATGTAAAAGTAAACAGAGCCCGACATTAAATACGGTACAATGAAACAGTGCCCTACACTGAACAATGTAAAAGTAAACAGAGCCCGACATTAAATACGGTACAACGAAATAGTGCCCTACACTGAACAATGTAAAATTAAACAGAGCCGGACACTAAATACGGTACAACGAAACAGTGCCCTACACTGAACAATGTAAAATTAAACAGAGCCGGACATTAAATACAGTACAATGAAACAGTGCCCTACAGTGAACAATGTAAAATTAACAGAGCCCGACATTAAATACAGTACAATGAAACAGTGACCTACAGTAAACAAGGCAAAATTAAACAGTGCCCGACATTAAATACAGTACAATGAAACAATGCCCTACAGTGAAGAATGTAAAATTAAACAGAGCCCGACATTAAATACGGTACAATGAAACAGTGCCCTACCAGCAACAATGTAAAATTAAACAGAGCCCGACATTAAATACGGTACAATGAAAGAGTGCCCGACACTGAACAATGTAAAATTAAAGACAGCCCGACATTAAATACGGTACAATGAAACAGTGCCCTACACTGAACAATGTAAAATAAAACACAGCCCGACATTATATACGGTACAATGAAACAGTGCCCTACAGTGAACAATGCAAAATTAAACAGAGCACGACATTAAATACAGTACAATGTAACAGTGCCGTCCCCTGAGCAAGGTAAAATTAAACACAGCCCGACATTAAATACGGTACAATGAAACAGTGCCCTACAGTGAACAATGTACAATTAAACACAGCCGACATTAAATACGGTAAAATGAAACAGTGCCCTACACTGAACAAGGCAACATTAAACACAGCCCGGCATTAAATACGGTACAATGAAACAGTGACCTACACTGAACAAGGGAAAATTAAACACAGCCCGACATTAAATACGGTACAATGAAACAGTGCCCTACACTGAACAAGGTAAAATGAAACAGAGCCCGACATTAAATACAGTAAAATGAAACAGTGCCCTACAGTGAACAATGTACAATTAAACACAGCCCGACATTAAATACGGTACAATGAAACAGTGCCCTACAGTGAACAATGTACAATTAAACACAGTCCTACACTGAACAAGGTAAAAATAAACAGAGCCCGACATTAAATACGGTACAATGAAACAGTGACCTACACTGAACAAGGGAAAATTAAACAGAGCACGACATTAAATACGGTACAATGAAACAGTGCCCTACAGTGAACAATGTAAAATTAAACACAGCTCGACATTACATACGGTACAATGAATCAGTACCCTACCAGCAACAATGTAAAAGTAAACAGAGCCCGACATTAAATACGGTACAATGAAACAGTGCCCTACACTGAACAATGTCAAATTAAACAGAGCCGGACATTAAATACAGTACAATGAAACAGTGCCCTACAGTGAACAATGTAAAATTAAACAGAGCCGGACATTAAATACAGTACAATGAAACAGTGCCCTACAGTGAACAATGTAAAAGTAAACAGAGCCCGACATTAAATACGGTACAATGAAACAGTGCCCTACACTGAACAATGTAAAAGTAAACAGAGCCCGACATTAAATACGGTACAATGAAACAGTGCCCTACACTGAACAATGTAAAAATAAACAGAGCGCGACATTAAATACGGTACAATGAAACAGTGCCCTACACTGAACAATGAAAAATTAAACAGAGCCGGACATTAAATACAGTACAATGAAACAGTGCCCTACAGTGAACAATGCAAAATTAACAGAGCCCGACATTAAATACAGTACAATGAAACAGTGACCTACAGTAAACAAGGCAAAATTAAACAGAGCCCGACATTAAATACAGTACAATGAAACAGTGCCCTACAGTGAAGAATGTAAAATTAAACAGAGCCCGTCATTAAATACGGTACAATGAAACAGTGCCCTACCAGCAACAATGTAAAATTAAACAGGGCCCGACATTAAATACGGTACAATGAAAGAGAGCCCTACACTGAACAATGTAAAATTAAACACAGCCCGACATTAAATACGGTACAATGAAACAGTGCCCTACACTGAACAATGTAAAATAAAACACAGCCCGACATTAAATACGGTACAATGAAACAGTGCCCGACACTGAACAAGGTAAAATTAAACAGAGCCCGACATTAAATACAGTAAAATGAAACAGTGCCCTACAGTGAACAATGTACAATTAAACACAGCCCGACATTAAATACGGTACAATGAAACAGTACCCTACAGTGAACAATGTACAATTAAACACAGCCCGACAGTAAATACGGTACAATGAAACAGTGCCCTACACTGAACAAGGTAAAATTAAACAGAGCCCGACATTAAATACGGTACAATGAAACAGTGACCTACACTGAACAAGGTAAAATTAAACAGAGCCCGACATTAAATACGGTACAATGAAACCGTGCCCTACACTGAACAAGGTAAAATTAAACAGAGCCGGACATTAAATACAGTACAATGAAACAGTGCCCTACAGTAAACAATGAAAATTAACAGAGCCCGACATTAAATACAGTACAATGAAACAGTGACCTACAGTAAACAAGGCAAAATTAAACAGAGCCCGACATTAAATACAGTACAATGAAACAGTGCTCTACACTGAACAATGTAAAATTAATCAGAGCCCGACATTAAATACGGTACAATGAATCAGTGCCCTACACTGAACAAGGTAAAATTAAACAGAGCCCGACATTATATACAGTAAAATGAAACAGTGCCCTACAGTGAACAATGTACAGTTAAACTCAGCCCGACATTAAATACGGTACAATGAAACAGTACCCTACAGTGAACAATGTACAATTAAACACAGCCCGACAGTAAATACGGTACAATGAAACAGTGCCCTACACTGAACAAGGTAAAATTAAACAGAGCCCGACATTAAATACGGTTCAATGAAACAGTGACCTACACTGAACAAGGTAAAATTAAACAGAGCCCGACATTAAATACGGTACAATGAAACAGTGCCCTACAGAGAACAATGTAAAATTAAACACAGCCCGACATTAAATACGGTACAATGAATCAGTGCCCTACCAGCAACAATGTAAAATTAAACAGAGCCCGACATTAAATACGGTACAATGAAACAGTGACCTACAGTGAACAAGGAAAAATTAAACAAAGCCCGACATTAAATACGGGACAATGAAACAGTGCCCGACAGTGAACAATGAAAATTAACAGAGCCCGACATTAAATACAGTACAATGAAACAGTGACCTTCAGTAAACAATGTAAAATTAATCAGAGCCCGACATTAAATACGGGACAATGAAACAGTGCCCGACAGTGAACAAGGTAAAATTAAACAGAGCCCAACATTAAATACAGCACAATGAAACAATGTCCTACAGTGAACAATGTAAAATTAAACACAGCCCGACATTAAATACGGTAAAATGAAACAGTGCCCTACACTGAACAGGGTAAAATTACACACAGCCCGACATTAAATACGGTACAATGAAACAGTGCCCTACACTGAACAAGGTAAAATTAAACAGCGCCCGACATTAAATACAGTACAGTGAAACAGTGCCCTACACTGAACAAGGTAAAATTAAACAGAGCCCGACATTAAATACGGTACAATGAAACAGTGCCCTACACTGAACAATGTAAAATTAAACAGAGCCCGACATTAAATACGGTACAGTGAAACAGTGCCCGACACTGAACAATGTAACATTAAACAGAGCCCGACATGAAATACGGGACAATGAAACAGTGCACGACAGTGAACAAGGTAAAGTTAAACAGAGCCCAACATTAAATACGGTACAATGAAACAATGCCCTACAGTGAAGAATGTAAAATTAAACACAGCCCGACATTAAAAACAGTACAATGAAACAGTGCCCTACAGTGAACAATGTACAATTAAACACAGCCCGACATGAAATACGGTAAAATGAATCAGTGCCCTACCAGCAACAATGTAAAGTTAAACAGAGCCCGACATTAAATACGGTACAATGAAACAGTGGCCTACACTGAACAATGTAAAATTAAACAGAGCCCGACATTAAATACAGTACAATGAAACAGTGCCCTACAGTAAACAAGGCAAAATTAAACAGAGCCCGACATTAAATACGGTGCAATGAATCAGTGCCCTACACTGAACAATGTAAAATAAAACACAGCCCGACATTAAATACGGGACAATGAAACAGTGCCCTACAGTGAACAATGTAAACTTAAACACAGCCCGACATTCAATACGGTACAATGAATCAGTGCCCTACACTGAACAATGTAAAATTAAACACAGCCCGACTTTAAATACAGTAAAATGAAACAGTGCCCTACACTGAACAAGGTAAAATTAAACAGAGCCCGACATTAAATACGGTACAATGAAACAGTGCCCTACACTGAACAAGGTAAAATTAAACAGAGCCCGACATTAAATACAGTACAATGAAACAGTGACCTACAGTAAACAAGGCAAAATTAAACAGAGCCCGACATTAAATACAGTACAATGTAACAGTGCCCTCCACTGAGCAAGGCAAAATTAAACAGAGCCCGACATTAAATACGGTACAATGAAACAGTGCCCTACACTGAACAATGTAACATTCAACAGAGCCCGACATTAAATACGGGACAATGAAACAGTGCCCGACAGTGAACAAGGTAAAATTAAACAGAGCCCAACATTAAATACAGCACAATGAAACAATGCTCTACAGTGAAGAATGTAAAATTAAACACAGCCCGACATTAAAAACAGTACAATGAAACAGTGCCCTGCACTGAGCAAGGTAAAATTAAACACAGCCCGACATTAAAAACAGTACAATGAAACAGTGCCCTCCACTGAGCAAGGTAAAATTAAACACAGTCCGACATTAAATACGGTACAACGAAACAGTGCCCTACAAGCAACAAGGTAAAATTAAACAGAGCCCGACATTAAATACGGTACAATGAAACAGTGCCCTACACTGAACAATGTAAAATTAAACATAGCCCGACATTAAATACGGTACAATGAAACAGTGCCCTACAGTGAACAATGTACAATTAAACACAGCCCGACATTAAATACGGTACAATGAATCAGTGCCCTACAGTGAACAAAGTAAAATTAAACAGAGCCCGACATTAAATACGGTACAATGAAACAGTGCCCTACCAGCAACAATGTAAAATTAAACAGAGCCCGACATTAAATACGGTACAATGAAACCGTGCCCTACACTGAACAAGGAAAAATTAAACAAAGCCCGACATTAAATACGGGACAATGAAACCGTGCCCTACACTGAACAAGGAAAAATTAAACAAAGCCCGACATTAAATACGGGACAATGAAACAGTGCCCTACAGTGAACAAAGTAAAATTAAACACAGCCCGACATTAAATACGGTACAATGAAACAGTGCCCTACAGTGAACAATGTAAAATTAAACACCCCCGACATTAAATACAGTACAATGAAACAGTGCCCTACAGTGAACAAGGTAAAATTAAACAGAGCCCGACATTAAATACAGTACAATGAAACAGTGACCTTCAGTAAACAATGTAAAATTAATCAGAACCCGACATTAAATACGGTACAATGAAACAATGCCTTACAGTGAAGAATGTAAAATTAAACAGAGCCCGACATTAAATACAGTACACTGAAACAGTGCCCTACACTGAGCAATGTAAAATTAAACAGAGCCCGACATTAAATACGGGACAATGAAACAGTGCCCTACACTGAGCAATGTAAAATTAAACAGAGCCCGACATTCAATACGGTACAATGAAACAGTGCCCTACAGTGAACAATGTAAAAGTAAACAGAGCCCGACATTAAATACGGTACAATGAACCAGTGCCCTACACTGAACAATGTAAAAGTAAACAGAGCGCGACATTAAATACGGTACAATCAAACAGTGCCCTACACTGAACAATGTAAAATTAAACAGAGCCGGACATTAAATACAGTACAATGAAACAGTGCCCTACAGTGAACAATGCAAAATTAACAGAGCCCGACATTAAATACAGTACAATGAAACAGTGACCTACAGTAAACAAGGCAAAATTAAACAGAGCCCGACATTAAATACAGTACAATGAAACAGTGCCCTAAACTGAACAATGTAAAGTTAAAGAGAGCCCGACATTAAATACGGTACAATGAAACGGTGACCTACACAGAACAATGTAAACTTAAACACAGCCCGACATTAAATACAGTACAATGAATCAGTGCCCTGCACAGAACAATGTAAACTTAAACACAGCCCGACATTAAATACGGTATAATGAAACAGTGGCCTACACTGAACAAGGTAAAATTAAACAGAGCCCAACATTAAATACAGCACAATGAAACAATGCCTTACAGTGAAGTATGTAAAAGTAAACAGAGCCCGACATTAAATACGGTAAAATGAAACAGTGCCCTACAGTGAACAACGTACAATTCAACACAGCCCGACATTAAATACGGTACAATGAAACAGTACCCTACAGTGAACAATGTACAATTAAACACAGCCCGACATTAAATACGGGACAATGAAACAGTGCCCGACAGTGAACAAGGTAAAATTAAACAGAGCCCAACATTAAATACAGCACAATGAAACAATGCCCTACAGGGAACAATGTACAATAAAACACAGCCCGACATTAAATACGGTACAATGAAACAGTGCCCGACAGTGAACAATGTAAAATTAAACACAGCCCGACATTAAATACGGTACAATGAATCAGTGCCCTACCAGCAACAATGTAAAATTAAACAGAGCCCGACATTAAATACGGTACAATGAAAGAGTGCCCTACACTGAACAATGTAAAATTAAACACAGCCCGACATTAAATACGGTACAATGAAACAGTGCCCTACACTGAACAAGGTAAAATTAAACAGAGCCCGACATTATATACAGTAAAATGAAACAGTGCCCTACAGTGAACAATGTACAATTAAACACAGCCCGACATTAAATACGGTACAATGAAACAGTGCCCTACACTGAACAAGGTAAAATTAAACAGAGCCCGACATTAAATACGGGACAATGAAACAGTGCCCGACAGTGAACAATGTAAAATTAAACAAAGACCGACATTAAAAACGGTACAATGAAACCGTGCCCTACACTGAACAAGGTAAAATTAAACAGAGCCGGACATTAAATGCAGTACAATGAAACAGTGCCCTACACTGAACAATGTAACATTAAACAGAGCCCGACATTAAATACGGGACAATGAAACAGTGACCTACAGTAAACAAGGCAAAATTAAACAAAGCCCGACATTAAATACGGGACAATGAAACAGTGCCCGACAGTGAACAATGTAAAATTAAACAAAGACCGACATTAAATACGGGACAATGAAACAGTGCCCTACAGTGAACAAGGTAAAATTAAACAGAGCTCGACATTAAATACGGTACAATGAATCAGTGCCCTACCAGCAACAATGTAAAATTAAACAGAGCCCGACATTAAATACAGTACAATGAAACAGTGCCCGACAGTGAACAATGTAACATTAAACAGAGCCCGACATTAAATACGGTACAATGAATCAGTGCCCTACCAGCAACAATGTAAAATTAAACAGAGCCCGACATTAAATACGGTACAATGAAACAGTGAGCTACAGTGAACAAGGTAAAATTAAACAGAGCCCAACATTAAATACAGCACAATGAAACAATGCCCTACAGTGAACAATGTAATGTTAAACACAGCCCGACATTAAATACGGTACAATGAATCAGTGCCCTACCAGCAACAATGTAAAATTAAACAGAGCCCGACACTAAATACGGTACAATGAAACATTGCCCTACACTGAACAATGTAAAATTAAACACAGCCCGACATTAAATACGGTACAATGAAACAGTGCCCTACACTGAACAAGGTAAAATTAAACAGAGCCCGACATTAAATACAGTAAAATGAAACAGTGCCCTACAGTGAACAATGTACAATTAAACACAGCCCGACAGTAAATACGGTAAAATGAAACAGTGCCCTACACTGAACAAGGTAAAATTAAACAGAGCGGCACATTAAATACGGTACAATGAAACAGTGACCTACACTGAACAAGGTAAAATTAAACAGAGCCCGACATTAAATACGGTACAATGAAACAGTGCCCCACAGTGAACAATGTATAATTAAACACAGCCCGACATTAAATACGGTACAATGAATCAGTGCCCTACCAGCAACAATGTAAAATTAAACAGAGCCCGACATTAAATACGGTACAATGAAACCGTGCCCTACACTGAACAATGTACAATTAAACAGAGCCCGACATTAAATACAGTACAATGAAACAGTGCCCTACAGTAAACAATGAAAATTAACAGAGCCCGACATTAAATACGGTACAATGAAACAGTGACCTACAGTAAACAAGGCAAAATTAAACAGAGCCCGACATTAAATACGGTACAATGAAACAGTACCCTACAGTGAACAATGTACAATTAAACACAGCCCGACATTAAATACGGCACAATGAAACAATGCCCTACAGGGAACAATGTACAATAAAACACAGCCCGACATTAAATACGGTACAATGAAACAGTGCCCGACAGTGAACAATGTAAAATTAAACACAGCCCGACATTAAATACGGTACAATGAATCAGTGCCCTACCAGCAACAATGTAAAATTAAACAGAGCCCGACATTAAATACGGTACAATGAAAGAGTGCCTACACTGAACAATGTAAAATTAAACAGAGCCCGACATTAAATACGGTACAATGAAACCGTGCCCTACACTGAACAATGTACAATTAAACAGAGCCCGACATTAAATACAGTACAATGAAACAGTGCCCTACAGTAAACAATGAAAATTAACAGAGCCCGACATTAAATACGGTACAATGAAACAGTGACCTACAGTAAACAAGGCAAAATTAAACAGAGCCCGACATTAAATACGGTACAATGAAACAGTACCCTACAGTGAACAAGGTAAAATTAAACAGAGCCCAACATTAAATACAGCACAATGAAACAATGCCCTACAGGGAACAATGTACAATAAAACACAGCCCGACATTAAATACGGTACAATGAAACAGTGCCCGACAGTGAACAATGTAAAATTAAACACAGCCCGACATTAAATACGGTACAATGAATCAGTGCCCTACCAGCAACAATGTAAAATTAAACAGAGCCCGACATTAAATACGGTACAATGAAAGAGTGCCCTACACTGAACAATGTAAAATTAAACACAGCCCGACATTAAATACGGTACAATGAAACAGTGCCCTACACTGAACAAGGTAAAATTAAACAGAGCCCGACATTATATACAGTAAAATGAAACAGTGCCCTACAGTGAACAATGTACAATTAAACACAGCCCGACATTAAATACGGTACAATGAAACAGTGCCCTACACTGAACAAGGTAAAATTAAACAGAGCCCGACATTAAATACGGTACAATGAAACAGTGACCTACACTGAACAAGGTAAAATTAAACAGAGCCCGACATTAAATACGGTACAATGAATCAGTGCCCTACCAGCAACAATGTAAAATTAAACAGAGCCCGACATTAAAAACGGTACAATGAAACCGTGCCCTACACTGAACAAGGTAAAATTAAACAGAGCCGGACATTAAATGCAGTACAATGAAACAGTGCCCTACACTGAACAATGTAACATTAAACAGAGCCCGACATTAAATACGGGACAATGAAACAGTGACCTACAGTAAACAAGGCAAAATTAAACAAAGCCCGACATTAAATACGGGACAATGAAACAGTGCCCGACAGTGAACAATGTAAAATTAAACAAAGACCGACATTAAATACGGGACAATGAAACAGTGCCCTACAGTGAACAAGGTAAAATTAAACAGAGCTCGACATTAAATACGGTACAATGAATCAGTGCCCTACCAGCAACAATGTAAAATTAAACAGAGCCCGACATTAAATACAGTACAATGAAACAGTGCCCGACAGTGAACAATGTAACATTAAACAGAGCCCGACATTAAATACGGTACAATGAATCAGTGCCCTACCAGCAACAATGTAAAATTAAACAGAGCCCGACATTAAATACGGTACAATGAAACAGTGAGCTACAGTGAACAAGGTAAAATTAAACAGAGCCCAACATTAAATACAGCACAATGAAACAATGCCCTACAGTGAACAATGTAATGTTAAACACAGCCCGACATTAAATACGGTACAATGAATCAGTGCCCTACCAGCAACAATGTAAAATTAAACAGAGCCCGACACTAAATACGGTACAATGAAACATTGCCCTACACTGAACAATGTAAAATTAAACACAGCCCGACATTAAATACGGTACAATGAAACAGTGCCCTACACTGAACAAGGTAAAATTAAACAGAGCCCGACATTAAATACAGTAAAATGAAACAGTGCCCTACAGTGAACAATGTACAATTAAACACAGCCCGACAGTAAATACGGTAAAATGAAACAGTGCCCTACACTGAACAAGGTAAAATTAAACAGAGCGGCACATTAAATACGGTACAATGAAACAGTGACCTACACTGAACAAGGTAAAATTAAACAGAGCCCGACATTAAATACGGTACAATGAAACAGTGCCCCACAGTGAACAATGTATAATTAAACACAGCCCGACATTAAATACGGTACAATGAATCAGTGCCCTACCAGCAACAATGTAAAATTAAACAGAGCCCGACATTAAATACGGTACAATGAAACCGTGCCCTACACTGAACAATGTACAATTAAACAGAGCCCGACATTAAATACAGTACAATGAAACAGTGCCCGACAGTGAACAATGTAAAATTAAACACAGCCCGACATTAAATACGGCACAATGAAACAATGCCCTACAGGGAACAATGTACAATAAAACACAGCCCGACATTAAATACGGTACAATGAAACAGTGCCCGACAGTGAACAATGTAAAATTAAACACAGCCCGACATTAAATACGGTACAATGAATCAGTGCCCTACCAGCAACAATGTAAAATTAAACAGAGCCCGACATTAAATACGGTACAATGAAAGAGTGCCCTACACTGAACAATGTAAAATTAAACAGAGCCCGACATTAAATACGGTACAATGAAACCGTGCCCTACACTGAACAATGTACAATTAAACAGAGCCCGACATTAAATACAGTACAATGAAACAGTGCCCTACAGTAAACAATGAAAATTAACAGAGCCCGACATTAAATACGGTACAATGAAACAGTGACCTACAGTAAACAAGGCAAAATTAAACAGAGCCCGACATTAAATACGGTACAATGAAACAGTACCCTACAGTGAACAAGGTAAAATTAAACAGAGCCCAACATTAAATACAGCACAATGAAACAATGCCCTACAGGGAACAATGTACAATAAAACACAGCCCGACATTAAATACGGTACAATGAAACAGTGCCCGACAGTGAACAATGTAAAATTAAACACAGCCCGACATTAAATACGGTACAATGAATCAGTGCCCTACCAGCAACAATGTAAAATTAAACAGAGCCCGACATTAAATACGGTACAATGAAAGAGTGCCCTACACTGAACAATGTAAAATTAAACACAGCCCGACATTAAATACGGTACAATGAAACAGTGCCCTACACTGAACAAGGTAAAATTAAACAGAGCCCGACATTATATACAGTAAAATGAAACAGTGCCCTACAGTGAACAATGTACAATTAAACACAGCCCGACATTAAATACGGTACAATGAAACAGTGCCCTACACTGAACAAGGTAAAATTAAACAGAGCCCGACATTAAATACGGTACAATGAAACAGTGACCTACACTGAACAAGGTAAAATTAAACAGAGCCCGACATTAAATACGGTACAATGAATCAGTGCCCTACCAGCAACAATGTAAAATTAAACAGAGCCCGACATTAAAAACGGTACAATGAAACCGTGCCCTACACTGAACAAGGTAAAATTAAACAGAGCCGGACATTAAATGCAGTACAATGAAACAGTGCCCTACACTGAACAATGTAACATTAAACAGAGCCCGACATTAAATACGGGACAATGAAACAGTGACCTACAGTAAACAAGGCAAAATTAAACAAAGCCCGACATTAAATACGGGACAATGAAACAGTGCCCGACAGTGAACAATGTAAAATTAAACAAAGACCGACATTAAATACGGGACAATGAAACAGTGCCCTACAGTGAACAAGGTAAAATTAAACAGAGCTCGACATTAAATACGGTACAATGAATCAGTGCCCTACCAGCAACAATGTAAAATTAAACAGAGCCCGACATTAAATACAGTACAATGAAACAGTGCCCGACAGTGAACAATGTAACATTAAACAGAGCCCGACATTAAATACGGTACAATGAATCAGTGCCCTACCAGCAACAATGTAAAATTAAACAGAGCCCGACATTAAATACGGTACAATGAAACAGTGAGCTACAGTGAACAAGGTAAAATTAAACAGAGCCCAACATTAAATACAGCACAATGAAACAATGCCCTACAGTGAACAATGTAATGTTAAACACAGCCCGACATTAAATACGGTACAATGAATCAGTGCCCTACCAGCAACAATGTAAAATTAAACAGAGCCCGACACTAAATACGGTACAATGAAACATTGCCCTACACTGAACAATGTAAAATTAAACACAGCCCGACATTAAATACGGTACAATGAAACAGTGCCCTACACTGAACAAGGTAAAATTAAACAGAGCCCGACATTAAATACAGTAAAATGAAACAGTGCCCTACAGTGAACAATGTACAATTAAACACAGCCCGACAGTAAATACGGTAAAATGAAACAGTGCCCTACACTGAACAAGGTAAAATTAAACAGAGCGGCACATTAAATACGGTACAATGAAACAGTGACCTACACTGAACAAGGTAAAATTAAACAGAGCCCGACATTAAATACGGTACAATGAAACAGTGCCCCACAGTGAACAATGTATAATTAAACACAGCCCGACATTAAATACGGTACAATGAATCAGTGCCCTACCAGCAACAATGTAAAATTAAACAGAGCCCGACATTAAATACGGTACAATGAAACCGTGCCCTACACTGAACAATGTACAATTAAACAGAGCCCGACATTAAATACAGTACAATGAAACAGTGCCCTACAGTAAACAATGAAAATTAACAGAGCCCGACATTAAATACGGTACAATGAAACAGTGACCTACAGTAAACAAGGCAAAATTAAACAGAGCCCGACATTAAATACGGTACAATGAAACAGTACCCTACAGTGAACAATGTACAATTAAACACAGCCCGACATTAAATACGGCACAATGAAACAGTGCCCTACAGTGAACAATGAAAAATTAAACACAGCCCGACATTAAAAACGGTACAATGAAACAGTGCCCTACCAGCAACAATTTAAAATTAAACAGACTCCGACATTAAATACGGTACAATGAAAGGGTGCCCTACACTGAACAATGTAAAATTAAACACAGCCCGACATTAAAAACGGTACAATGAAACAGTGCCCTACACTGAACAAGGTAAAATTAAACACAGCCCGACATTAAATACGGTACAATGAATCAGTGCCCTACCAGCAACAATGTAAAATTAAACAGAGCCCGACATTAAATACGGTACAATGAAAGAGTGCCCTACACTGAACAATGTAAAATTAAACACAGCCCGACATTAAATACGGTACAATGAAACAGTGCCCTACACTGAACAAGGTAAAATTAAACAGAGCCCGACATTAAATACAGTAAAATGAAACAGTACCCTACAGTGAACAATGTACAATTAAACACAGCCCGACAGTAAATACGGTAAAATGAAACAGTGCCCTACACTGAACAAGGTAAAATTAAACAGAGCCGCACATTAAATACGGTACAATGAAACAGTGACCTACACTGAACAAGGTAAAATTAAACAGAGCCCGACATTAAATACGGTACAATGAAACAGTGCCCCACAGTGAACAATGTATAATTAAACACAGCCCGACATTAAATACGGTACAATGAATCAGTGCCCTACCAGCAACAATGTAAAATTAACAGAGCCCGACATTAAATACGGTACAATGAAACAGTGACCTACAGTAAACAAGGCAAAATTAAACAGAGCCCGACATTAAATACAGTACAATGAAACAGTGCCCTACACTGAACAATGTAAAATTAATCAGAGCCCGACATTAAATACGGGACAATGAAACAGTGCCCGACAGTGAACAAGGTAAAATTAAACAGAGCCCAACATTAAATACGGCACAATGAAACAATGCCCTACAGGGAACAATGTACAATAAAACACAGCCCGACATTAAATACGGTACAATGAAACAGTGCCCGACAGTGAACAATGTAAAATTAAACACAGCCCGACATTAAATACGGTACAATGAATCAGTGCCCTACCAGCAACAATGTAAAATTAAACAGAGCCCGACATTAAATACGGTACAATGAAAGAGTGCCCTACACTGAACAATGTAAAATTAAACACAGCCCGACATTAAATACGGTACAATGAAACAGTGCCCTACACTGAACAAGGTAAAATTAAACAGAGCCCGACATTATATACAGTAAAATGAAACAGTGCCCTACAGTGAACAATGTACAATTAAACACAGCCCGACATTAAATACGGTACAATGAAACAGTGCCCTACACTGAACAAGGTAAAATTAAACAGAGCCCGACATTAAATACGGTACAATGAAACAGTGACCTACACTGAACAAGGTAAAATTAAACAGAGCCCGACATTAAATACGGTACAATTAAACAGCGCCCTACAGAGAACAATGTAAAATTAAATACAGCCCGACATTAAATACGGTACAGTGAAACAGTGCCCTACAGTGAACAATGTAAAATTAAACAGAGCCCGACATTAAATACGGTACAATGAATCAGTGCCCTACCAGCAACAATGTAAAATTAAACAGAGCCCGACATTAAAAACGGTACAATGAATCAGTGCCCTACCAGCAACAATGTAAAATTAAACACAGCCCGACAGTAAATACGGTACAATGAAACCGTGCCCTACACTGAACAAGGTAAAATTAAACAGAGCCGGACATTAAATACAGTACAATGAAACAGTGCCCTACACTGAACAATGTAACATTAAACAGAGCCCGACATTAAATACGGGACAATGAAACAGTGACCTACAGTAAACAAGGCAAAATTAAACAAAGCCCGACATTAAATACGGGACAATGAAACAGTGCCCGACAGTGAACAATGTAAAATTAAACAAAGACCGACATTAAATACGGGACAATGAAACAGTGCCCTACAGTGAACAAGGTAAAATTAAACAGAGCCCGACATTAAATACAGTACAATGAAACAGTGCCCGACAGTGAACAATGTAACATTAAACAGAGCCCGACATTAAATACGGGACAATGAATCAGTGCCCTACCAGCAACAATGTAAAATTAAACAGAGCCCGACATTAAATACGGTACAATGAAACAGTGACCCACAGTGAACAAGGTAAAATTAAACAGAGCCCAACATTAAATACAGCACAATGAAACAATGCCCTACAGTGAACAATGTAATGTTAAACACAGCCCGACATTAAATACGGTACAATGAATCAGTGCCCTACCAGCAACAATGTAAAATTAAACAGAGCCCGACACTAAATACGGTACAATGAAACATTGCCCTACACTGAACAATGTAAAATTAAACACAGCCCGACATTAAATACGGTACAATGAAACAGTGCCCTACACTGAACAAGGTAAAATTAAACAGAGCCCGACATTAAATACAGTAAAATGAAACAGTGCCCTACAGTGAACAATGTACAATTAAACACAGCCCGACAGTAAATACGGTAAAATGAAACAGTGCCCTACACTGAACAAGGTAAAATTAAACAGAGCCGCACATTAAATACGGTACAATGAAACAGTGACCTATACTGAACAAGGTAAAATTAAACAGAGCCCGACATTAAATACGGTACAATGAAACAGTGCCCCACAGTGAACAATGTATAATTAAACACAGCCCGACATTAAATACGGTACAATGAATCAGTGCCCTACCAGCAACAATGTAAAATTAAACAGAGCCCGACATTAAATACGGTACAATGAAACCGTGCCCTACACTGAACAATGTACAATTAAACAGAGCCAGACATTAAATACAGTACAATTAAACAGTGCCCTACAGTAAACAATGAAAATTAACAGAGCCCGACATTAAATACGGTACAATGAAACAGTGACCTACAGTAAACAAGGCAAAATTAAACAGAGCCCGACATTAAATACAGTACAATGAAACAGTGCCCTACACTGAACAATGTAAAATTAAACAGAGCCCGACATTAAATACGGGACAATGAAACAGTGCCCGACAGTGAACAAGGTAAAATTAAACAGAGCCCAACATTAAATACAGCACAATGAAACAATGCCCTACAGGGAACAATGTACAATAAAACACAGCCCGACATTAAATACGGTACAATGAAACAGTGCCCGACAGTGAACAATGTAAAATTAAACACAGCCCGACATTAAATACGGTACAATGAATCAGTGCCCTACCAGCAACAATGTAAAATTAAACAGAGCCCGACATTAAATACGGTACAATGAAAGAGTGCCCTACACTGAACAATGTAAAATTAAACACAGCCCGACATTAAATACGGTACAATGAAACAGTGCCCTACACTGAACAAGGTAAAATTAAACAGAGCCCGACATTATATACAGTAAAATGAAACAGTGCCCTACAGTGAACAATGTACAATTAAACACAGCCCGACATTAAATACGGTACAATGAAACAGTGCCCTACACTGAACAAGGTAAAATTAAACAGAGCCCGACATTAAATACGGTACAATGAAACAGTGACCTACACTGAACAAGGTAAAATTAAACAGAGCCCGACATTAAATACGGTACAATTAAACAGCGCCCTACAGAGAACAATGTAAAATTAAATACAGCCCGACATTAAATACGGTACAATGAAACAGGGCCCTACAGTGAACAATGTAAAATTAAACAGAGCCCGACATTAAATACGGTACAATGAATCAGTGCCCTACCAGCAACAATGTAAAATTAAACAGAGCCCGACATTAAAAACGGTACAATGAAACCGTGCCCTACACTGAACAAGGTAAAATTAAACAGAGCCGGACATTAAATACAGTACAATGAAACAGTGCCCTACACTGAACAATGTAACATTAAACAGAGCCCGACATTAAATACGGGACAATGAAACAGTGACCTACAGTAAACAAGGCAAAATTAAACAAAGCCCGACATTAAATACGGGACAATGAAACAATGCGCTACAGTGAAGAATGTAAAATTAAACAAAGACCGACATTAAATACGGTACAATGAAACAGTGCCCTACACTGAACAATGTACAATTAAACAGAGCCCGACATTAAATACGGGACAATGAAACAGTGCCCGACAGTGAACAAGGTAAAATTAAACAGAGCCCAACATTAAATACAGCACAATGAAACAAAGTCCTACACTGAACAAGGTAAAATTAAACAAAGCTCGACATTAAATACGGTAAAATGAAACAGTGCCCTACACTGAACAAGGTAAAATTACACACAGCCCGACATTAAATACAGTACAATGTAACAGTGCCCTACACTGAACAAGGTAAAATTAAACAGAGCCCGACATTAAATACGGTACAATGAAACAGTGCCCTACACTGAACAAGGTAAAATTAAACAGAGCCCGACATTAAATAAAGCACAATGAAACAGTGCCCTACAGTGAACAAGGTAAAATTAAACAGAGCTCGACATTAAATACGGTACAATGAATCAGTGCCCTACCAGCAACAATGTAAAATTAAACAGAGCCCGACATTAAATACAGTACAATGAAACAGTGCCCGACAGTGAACAATGTAACATTAAACAGAGCCCGACATTAAATACGGGACAATGAATCAGTGCCCTACCAGCAACAATGTAAAATTAAACAGAGCCCGACATTAAATACGGTACAATGAAACAGTGACCTACAGTGAACAAGGTAAAATTAAACAGAGCCCAACATTAAATACAGCACAATGAAACAATGCCCTACAGTGAACAATGTAATGTTAAACACAGCCCGACATTAAATACGGTACAATGAATCAGTGCCCTACCAGCAACAATGTAAAATTAAACAGAGCCCGACACTAAATACGGTACAATGAAACATTGCCCTACACTGAACAAGGTATATTTAAGCAGAGCCCGACATTAAATACGGTACAATGAAACAGTGCCCTACAGTGAACAATGTACAATTAAACACTGCCCGACATTAAATACGGTAAAATAAAACAGTGCCCTACACTGAACAAGGCAACATTAAACACAGCCCGACATTAAATACGGTACAATGAAAGAGTGCCCTACACTGAACAATGTAAAATTAAACACAGCCCGACATTAAATACGGTACAATGAAACAGTGCCCTACAGTGAACAATGTACAATTAAACACAGCCCGACATTAAATACGGTACAATGAAACAGTGCCCTTCAGTGAACAATGTACAATTAAACACAGTCCTACACTGAACAAGGTAAAAATAAACAGAGCCCGACATTAAATACGGTACAATGAAACAGTGACCAACACTGAACAAGGTAAAATTAAACAGAGCCCGACATTAAATACGGTACAATGAAACAGTGCCCTACAGTGAACAATGTAAAATTAAACACAGCCCGACATTAAATACGATACAATGAAACAGTGCCCTACACTGAACAATGTAAAATTAAACAGAGCCGGACATTAAATACAGTACAATGAATCAGTGCCCTACACTGAACAGAGCCGGACATTAAATACAGTACAATGAATCAGTGCCCTACACTGAACAATGTAAAATTAAACAGAGCCCGACATTAAATACGGTACAATGAAACAGTGCCCTACACTGAACAATGTGAACTAAAACACAGCCCGACATTAAATACAGTACAATGAAACAGTGACCTACAGTAAACAAGGCAAAATTAAACAGAGCCCGACATTAAATACGGTACAATGAATCAGTGCCCTACACTGAACAATGTAAAATTAAACACAGCCCGGCATTAAATGCAGTACAATGAAACAGTGACCTACTGTAAACAAGGCAATATTAAACAGAACCCGACAGTAAATACGGTGCAATGAATCAGTGCCCAACACTGAATAATGTAAAATTAAACATAGCCCGACATTAAATACAGTACAATGAAACAGTGCCCTACACTGAACAATGTAAAATAAAACAGAGCCCGACATTAAATACGGTACAATGAAACAGTGCCCTACACTGAACAATGTAAACTTAAACACAGCCCGGCATTAAATACAGTACAATGAAACAGTGACCTACAGTAAACAAGGCAAAATTAAACAGAGCCCGACATTAAAGACAGTACAATGAAACAGTGCCCTACACTGAACAATGTAACATTAAACAGAGCCCGACATTAAATACAGTACAATGAAACAGTGCCCTACACTGAACAATGTAAAATAAAACACAGCCCGACATTAAATACGGTACAAGGAAACAGTGCCCTACACTGACCAAGGTAAAATTAAACAGAGCCCGACATTAAATACAGTACAATGAAACAGTGCCCTAGAGCGAACAAGGTAAAATTAAACAGAGCCCGACATTAAATACGGCACAATGAAACAGTGCCCTACAGTGAACAATGTAAAATTAAACAGAGAACGACATTAAATACAGTACAATGTAACAGTGACCTACAGTAAACAAGGCAAAATTAAACAGAGCCCGGCATTAAATACAGTACAATGAAACAGTGCCCTAGACTGAACAAGGTAAAATTAAACAGAGCCCGACATTAAATACGGTACAATGAAACAGTGCCCTACACTGAACAATGTAAAATTAAACACAGCCCGACATTAAATACAGCACAATGAAACAGTGCCCTACAGTAAACAAGGTAAAATTAAACAGAGAACGACATTAAATACAGTACAATGTAACAGTGACCTACAGTAAACAAGGCAAAATTAAACAGAGCCCGATATTAAATACGGTACAATGAAACAGTGCCCTACAGTGAACAATGTAAAATTAAACAGAGAACGACATTAAATACAGTACAATGAAACAGTGCCCTACACTGAACAAGGTAAAATTAAACAGAGCCCGACATTAAATACAGTACAATGAAACAGTGACCTACAGTAAACAAGGCAAAATTAAACAGAGCCCGGCATTAAATACAGTACAATGAAACAGTGCCCTACACTAAACAAGGTAAAATTAAACAGAGCCCGACATTAAATACGGGACAACGAAACAGTGCCCGACAGTGAACAAGGTAAAATTAAACAGAGCCCAACATTGAATACGGTACAATGAAACACTGCCCTACACTGAACAATGTAACATTAAACAGAGCCCGACATTAAATACGGGACAACGAAACAGTGCCCGACAGTGAACAAGGTAAAATTAAACAGAGCCCAACATTGAATACGGTACAATGAAACAGTGCCCTACAGTGAACAATGTAAAATTAAACAGAGCACGACATTAAATACAGTACAATGTAACAGTGCCCTCCACTGAGCAAGGTAAATTTAAACACAGCCCGACATTAAATACGGTACAATGAAACAGTGCCCTACAGTGAACAATGTAAAATTAAACAGAGCCCGACATTAAATACAGCACAATGAAACAGTGCCCGACAGTGAACAATGTACAATTAAAGACAGCCCGACATTAAATACGGTACAATGAAACAGTGCCCTACAGTGAACAATGTACAATTAAACACAGCCCGACATTAAATACGGTACAATGAAACAGTGCCCTACACTGATCAAGGTAAAATTAAACACAGCCGACATTAAATACGGTGCAATGAATCAGTGCCCTACACTGAACAATGTAAAATAAAACACAGCCCGGCATTAAATACGGTACAATGAAACAGTGCCCTACACTGAACAATGTAAAATTAAACAGAGCCCGACATTAAATACGGTACAGTGAAACAGTGCCCTGCACTGAACTATGTAAAATTAAACACAGCCCGACATTAAATACAGTACAATGAAACAGTGCCCTACACTGAACAATGTAAACTTAAACACAGCCCGACATTAAATACGGTACAATGAATCAGTGCCCTACACTGAACAATGTAAACTTAAACACAGCCCGACATTAAATACGGTACAATGAATCAGTGTCCTACACTGAACAATGTAAAATTAAACACAGCCCGACATTAAATACGGTAAAATGAAACAGTGCCCTACACTGAACAAGGTAAAATTAAACAGAGCCCGACATTAAATACGGTACAATGAAACAGTGCCCTACACTGAACAAGGTAAAATTAAACAGAGCCTGACATTAAATACAGTACAATGAAACAGTGTCCTACAGTGAACAATGTACAATCAATCAGAGCCCGACATTAAATACGGTAATATGAAACAGTGCCCTACACTGAACAAGGTAAAATTAAACACAGCCCGAAATTAAATACCGTACAATGAAACAGTGCCCTACACTGAACAAGGTAAAATTAAACAGAGCCCGACATTAAATACAGTACAATGAAACAGTGCCCTACAGTGAACAATGTACAATTAAACACAGCCCGACATTAAATACGGTACAATGAAACAGTGCCCTACAGTGAACAATGTACAATTAAACACAGCCCGACAGTAAATACGGTACAATGAAACAGTGCCCTACACTGAACAAGGTAAAATTAAACAGAGCCCGACATGAAAAAAGTTACAATGAAACAGTGCCCTACAGTGAACAACGTAAAATTAAACAGAGCCCGACATTAAATACAGTACAATGAAACAGTGCCCTACAGTGAACAACGTAAAATTAAACAGAGCCCGACATTAAATACAGTACAATGAAACAGTGCCCTACACTGAACAATGTAAAATAAAACACAGCCCGACATTAAATACGGTACAAGGAAACAGTGCCCTACACTGACCAAGGTAAAATTAAACAGAGCCCGACATTAAATACAGTACAATGAAACAGTGCCCTAGAGCGAACAAGGTAAAATTAAACAGAGCCCGACATTAAATACGGCACAATGAAACAGTGCCCTACAGTGAACAATGTAAAATTAAACAGAGAACGACATTAAATACAGTACAATGTAACAGTGACCTACAGTAAACAAGGCAAAATTAAACAGAGCCCGGCATTAAATACAGTACAATGAAACAGTGCCCTAGACTGAACAAGGTAAAATTAAACAGAGCCCGACATTAAATACGGTACAATGAAACAGTGCCCTACACTGAACAATGTAAAATTAAACACAGCCCGACATTAAATACAGCACAATGAAACAGTGCCCTACAGTAAACAAGGTAAAATTAAACAGAGAACGACATTAAATACAGTACAATGTAACAGTGACCTACAGTAAACAAGGCAAAATTAAACAGAGCCCGATATTAAATACGGTACAATGAAACAGTGCCCTACAGTGAACAATGTAAAATTAAACAGAGAACGACATTAAATACAGTACAATGAAACAGTGCCCTACACTGAACAAGGTAAAATTAAACAGAGCCCGACATTAAATACGGGACAACGAAACAGTGCCCGACAGTGAACAAGGTAAAATTAAACAGAGCCCAACATTGAATACGGTACAATGAAACACTGCCCTACACTGAACAATGTAACATTAAACAGAGCCCGACATTAAATACGGGACAACGAAACAGTGCCCGACAGTGAACAAGGTAAAATTAAACAGAGCCCAACATTGAATACGGTACAATGAAACAGTGCCCCACAGTGAACAATGTAAAATTAAACAGAGCACGACATTAAATACAGTACAATGTAACAGTGCCCTCCACTGAGCAAGGTAAATTTAAACACAGCCCGACATTAAATACGGTACAATGAAACAGTGCCCTACAGTGAACAATGTAAAATTAAACAGAGCCCGACATTAAATACAGCACAATGAAACAGTGCCCGACAGTGAACAATGTACAATTAAAGACAGCCCGACATTAAATACGGTACAATGAAACAGTGCCCTACAGTGAACAATGTACAATTAAACACAGCCCGACATTAAATACGGTACAATGAAACAGTGCCCTACACTGATCAAGGTAAAATTAAACACAGCCGACATTAAATACGGTGCAATGAATCAGTGCCCTACACTGAACAATGTAAAATAAAACACAGCCCGGCATTAAATACGGTACAATGAAACAGTGCCCTACACTGAACAATGTAAAATTAAACAGAGCCCGACATTAAATACGGTACAGTGAAACAGTGCCCTGCACTGAACTATGTAAAATTAAACACAGCCCGACATTAAATACAGTACAATGAAACAGTGCCCTACACTGAACAATGTAAACTTAAACACAGCCCGACATTAAATACGGTACAATGAATCAGTGCCCTACACTGAACAATGTAAACTTAAACACAGCCCGACATTAAATACGGTACAATGAATCAGTGCCCTACACTGAACAATGTAAAATTAAACACAGCCCGACATTAAATACGGTAAAATGAAACAGTGCCCTACACTGAACAAGGTAAAATTAAACAGAGCCCGACATTAAATACGGTACAATGAAACAGTGCCCTACACTGAACAAGGTAAAATTAAACAGAGCCTGACATTAAATACAGTACAATGAAACAGTGTCCTACAGTGAACAATGTACAATCAATCAGAGCCCGACATTAAATACGGTAATATGAAACAGTGCCCTACACTGAACAAGGTAAAATTAAACACAGCCCGAAATTAAATACCGTACAATGAAACAGTGCCCTACACTGAACAAGGTAAAATTAAACAGAGCCCGACATTAAATACAGTACAATGAAACAGTGCCCTACAGTGAACAATGTACAATTAAACACAGCCCGACATTAAATACGGTACAATGAAACAGTGCCCTACAGTGAACAATGTACAATTAAACACAGCCCGACAGTAAATACGGTACAATGAAACAGTGCCCTACACTGAACAAGGTAAAATTAAACAGAGCCCGACATGAAAAAAGTTACAATGAAACAGTGCCCTACAGTGAACAACGTAAAATTAAACAGAGCCCGACATTAAATACAGTACAATGAAACAGTGCCCTACAGTGAACAACGTAAAATTAAACAGAGCCCGACATTAAATACAGCACAATGTATCAGTGCCCTACAGTGAACAATGTAAAATTAAACACAGCCCGGTATTAAATACAGTACAAGGAAACAGTGCCCTACACTGAACAAGGTAAAATTAAACAGAGCCCGACATTAAATACAGTACAATGAAACAGTGACCTACAGTGAACAATGTACAAGTAAAGACAGCCCGACATTAAATACGGTAAAATGAAACAGTGCCCTACACTGAACAGGGTAAATTTAAACAGAGCCCGACATTAAATACAGTACAATGAAACAGTGCCCTCCACTGAACAAGGTAAAATTAAACAGAGCCCGACATTAAATACAGTACAATGAAACAGTGCCCTACACTGAACAATGTACAATTAAAAAGAGCCCGACATTAAATACGGTACAATGAAACAGTGCCCTACACTGAACAATGTAAAATTAAACACAGCCCGATATTAAATACGGTACAATGAAACAGTGCCCTACAGTGAACAATGTAAAATTAAACAGAGAACGACATTAAATACAGTACAATGAAACAGTGCCCTACACTGAACAAGGTAAAATTAAACAGAGCCCGACATTAAATACAGTACAATGAAACAGTGACCTACAGTAAACAAGGCAAAATTAAACAGAGCCCGGCATTAAATACAGTACAATGAAACAGTGCCCTACACTAAACAAGGTAAAATTAAACAGAGCCCGACATTAAATACGGGACAACGAAACAGTGCCCGACAGTGAACAAGGTAAAATTAAACAGAGCCCAACATTGAATACGGTACAATGAAACACTGCCCTACACTGAACAATGTAACATTAAACAGAGCCCGACATTAAATACGGGACAACGAAACAGTGCCCGACAGTGAACAAGGTAAAATTAAACAGAGCCCAACATTGAATACGGTACAATGAAACAGTGCCCTACAGTGAACAATGTAAAATTAAACAGAGCACGACATTAAATACAGTACAATGTAACAGTGCCCTCCACTGAGCAAGGTAAATTTAAACACAGCCCGACATTAAATACGGTACAATGAAACAGTGCCCTACAGTGAACAATGTAAAATTAAACAGAGCCCGACATTAAATACAGCACAATGAAACAGTGCCCGACAGTGAACAATGTACAATTAAAGACAGCCCGACATTAAATACGGTACAATGAAACAGTGCCCTACAGTGAACAATGTACAATTAAACACAGCCCGACATTAAATACGGTACAATGAAACAGTGCCCTACACTGATCAAGGTAAAATTAAACACAGCCGACATTAAATACGGTGCAATGAATCAGTGCCCTACACTGAACAATGTAAAATAAAACACAGCCCGGCATTAAATACGGTACAATGAAACAGTGCCCTACACTGAACAATGTAAAATTAAACAGAGCCCGACATTAAATACGGTACAGTGAAACAGTGCCCTGCACTGAACTATGTAAAATTAAACACAGCCCGACATTAAATACAGTACAATGAAACAGTGCCCTACACTGAACAATGTAAACTTAAACACAGCCCGACATTAAATACGGTACAATGAATCAGTGCCCTACACTGAACAATGTAAACTTAAACACAGCCCGACATTAAATACGGTACAATGAATCAGTGCCCTACACTGAACAATGTAAAATTAAACACAGCCCGACATTAAATACGGTAAAATGAAACAGTGCCCTACACTGAACAAGGTAAAATTAAACAGAGCCCGACATTAAATACGGTACAATGAAACAGTGCCCTACACTGAACAAGGTAAAATTAAACAGAGCCTGACATTAAATACAGTACAATGAAACAGTGTCCTACAGTGAACAATGTACAATCAATCAGAGCCCGACATTAAATACGGTAATATGAAACAGTGCCCTACACTGAACAAGGTAAAATTAAACACAGCCCGAAATTAAATACCGTACAATGAAACAGTGCCCTACACTGAACAAGGTAAAATTAAACAGAGCCCGACATTAAATACAGTACAATGAAACAGTGCCCTACAGTGAACAATGTACAATTAAACACAGCCCGACATTAAATACGGTACAATGAAACAGTGCCCTACAGTGAACAATGTACAATTAAACACAGCCCGACAGTAAATACGGTACAATGAAACAGTGCCCTACACTGAACAAGGTAAAATTAAACAGAGCCCGACATGAAAAAAGTTACAATGAAACAGTGCCCTACAGTGAACAACGTAAAATTAAACAGAGCCCGACATTAAATACAGTACAATGAAACAGTGCCCTACAGTGAACAACGTAAAATTAAACAGAGCACGACATTAAATACAGCACAATGAATCAGTGCCCTACAGTGAACAATGTAAAATTAAACACAGCCCGGTATTAAATACAGTACAAGGAAACAGTGCCCTACACTGAACAAGGTAAAATTAAACAGAGCCCGACATTAAATACAGTACAATGAAACAGTGACCTACAGTGAACAATGTACAAGTAAAGACAGCCCGACATTAAATACGGTAAAATGAAACAGTGCCCTACACTGAACAGGGTAAATTTAAACAGAGCCCGACATTAAATACAGTACAATGAAACAGTGCCCTCCACTGAACAAGGTAAAATTAAACAGAGCCCGACATTAAATACAGTACAATGAAACAGTGCCCTACACTGAACAATGTACAATTAAACAGAGCCCGACATTAAATACGGTACAATGAAACAGTGCCCTACACTGAACAATGTAAAATTAAACACAGCCCGACATTAAATACAGCACAATGAAACAGTGCCCTACACTGAACAATGTAAAATTAAAGAGAGCCCGACATTAAATACAGCACAATGAAACAGTGACCTACAGTGAACAATGTACAATTAAACACAGCCCGACATTAAATACGGTACAATGAAACAGTGCCCTGCACTGAACAAGGTAAAATTAAACACAGCCCGACAGTAAATACGGGACAATGAAACAGTGCCCTACACTGAACAAGGTAAAATTAAACAGAGCCCGACATTAAATACAGTACAATGAAACAGTGCCCTACACTGAACAAGGTAAAATTAAACAGAGCCCGACATTAAATACAGCACAATGAAACAGTGCCCGACAGTGAACAAGGTAAAATTAAACAGAGCCCGACATTAAATACAGTACAATGAAACAGTGACCTACAGTGAACAATGTACAATTAAACACAGCCCGACATTAAATACGGTACAATGAAACAGTGCCCTGCACTGAACAAGGTAAAATTAAACACAGCCCGACAGTAAATACGGGACAATGAAACAGTGACCTACAGTAAACAAGGCAAAATTAAACAGAGCCCAACATTAAATACGGTACAATGAAACAGGGCTCTACACTGAACAATGTAAAATTAAACACAGCCCGACATTAAATACGGTACAATGAAACAGTGCCCTACACTGAACAATGTAAAATAAAACAGAGCCCGACATTAAATACGGTACAATGAAACAGGGCTCTACACTGAACAATGTAAAATTAAACAGAGCCCAACATTAAATACGGTACAATGAAACAGGGCTCTACACTGAACAATGTAAAATTAAACACAGCCCGACATTAAATACGGTACAATGAAACAGTGCCCTACAGTGAACAAGGTAAAATTAAACAGAGCCCGACATTAAATACGGTACAATGAAACAGTGCCCTACACTGAACAAGGTAAAATTAAACAGAGCCCGACATTAAATACGGTACAATGAAAGAGTGCCCTACAGTGAACAATGTACAATTAAACACAGCCCGACATTAAATACGGCACAATGAAACAGTGACCTCCAGTGAACAATGTAAAATTAAACATAGCCCGACATTAAATACAGTACAATGTAACAGTGACCTACAGTAAACAAGGCAAAATTAAACAGAGCCCGGCATTAAATACAGTACAATGAAACAGTGCCCTAGACTGAACAAGGTAAAATTAAACAGAGCCCGACATTAAATACGGTACAATGAAACAGTGCCCTACACTGAACAATGTAAAATTAAACACAGCCCGACATTAAATACAGCACAATGAAACAGTGCCCTACAGTAAACAAGGTAAAATTAAACAGAGAACGACATTAAATACAGTACAATGTAACAGTGACCTACAGTAAACAAGGCAAAATTAAACAGAGCCCGATATTAAATACGGTACAATGAAACAGTGCCCTACAGTGAACAATGTAAAATTAAACAGAGAACGACATTAAATACAGTACAATGAAACAGTGCCCTACACTGAACAAGGTAAAATTAAACAGAGCCCGACATTAAATACAGTACAATGAAACAGTGACCTACAGTAAACAAGGCAAAATTAAATAGAGCCCGGCATTAAATACAGTACAATGAAACAGTGCCCTACACTGAACAAGGTAAAATTAAACAGAGCCCGACATTAAATACGGGACAACGAAACAGTGCCTGACAGTGAACAAGGTAAAATTAAACAGAGCCCGACATTAAATACAGTACAATGAAACAGTGACCTACAGTGAACAATGTACAATTAAACACAGCCCGACATTAAATACGGTACAATGAAACAGTGCCCTGCACTGAACAAGGTAAAATTAAACACAGCCCGACAGTAAATACGGGACAATGAAACAGTGACCTACAGTAAACAAGGCAAAATTAAACAGAGCCCAACATTAAATACGGTACAATGAAACAGGGATCTACACTGAACAATGTAAAATTAAACACAGCCCGACATTAAATACGGTACAATGAAACAGTGCCCTACACTGAACAATGTAAAATAAAACAGAGCCCGACATTAAATACGGTACAATGAAACAGGGCTCTACACTGAACAATGTAAAATTAAACAGAGCCCAACATTAAATACGGTACAATGAAACAGGGCTCTACACTGAACAATGTAAAATTAAACACAGCCCGACATTAAATACGGTACAATGAAACAGTGCCCTACAGTGAACAAGGTAAAATTAAACAGAGCCCGACATTAAATACGGTACAATGAAACAGTGCCCTACACTGAACAAGGTAAAATTAAACAGAGCCCGACATTAAATACGGTACAATGAAACAGTGCCCTACACTGAACAAGGTAAAATTAAACAGAGCCCGACATTAAATACAGTACAATGAAACAGTGCCCTGCACTGAACAAGGTAAAATTAAACAGAGCCCGACATTAAATACGGGACAATGAAACAGTGCCCTACACTGAACAATGTACAATTAAACACAGCCCGACATTAAATACAGCACAATGAAAAAATGCCCTATAGTGAAGAATGTAAAATTAAACACAGCCCGACATTAAATACAGTACAATGAAACAGTGACCTCCAGTGAACAATGTAAAATTAAACATAGCCCGACATTAAATACGGTACAATGAAAGACTGCCCTACAGTGAACAATGTACAATTAAACACAGCCCGACATTAAATACGGCACAATGAAACAGTGACCTCCAGTGAACAATGTAAAATTAAACATAGCCCGACATTAAATACAGTACAATGTAACAGTGACCTACAGTAAACAAGGCAAAATTAAACAGAGCCCGGCATTAAATACAGTACAATGAAACAGTGCCCTAGACTGAACAAGGTAAAATTAAACAGAGCCCGACATTAAATACGGTACAATGAAACAGTGCCCTACACTGAACAATGTAAAATTAAACACAGCCCGACATTAAATACAGCACAATGAAACAGTGCCCTACAGTAAACAAGGTAAAATTAAACAGAGAACGACATTAAATACAGTACAATGTAACAGTGACCTACAGTAAACAAGGCAAAATTAAACAGAGCCCGATATTAAATACGGTACAATGAAACAGTGCCCTACAGTGAACAATGTAAAATTAAACAGAGAACGACATTAAATACAGTACAATGAAACAGTGCCCTACAGTGAACAAGGTAAAATTAAACAGAGCCCGACATTAAATACAGTACAATGTAACAGTGACCTACAGTAAACAAGGCAAAATTAAACAGAGCCCGGCATTAAATACAGTACAATGAAACAGTGCCCTAGACTGAACAAGGTAAAATTAAACAGAGCCCGAAATTAAATACCGTACAATGAAACAGTGCCCTACACTGAACAAGGTAAAATTAAACAGAGCCCGACATTAAATACAGTACAATGAAACAGTGCCCTACAGTGAACAATGTACAATTAAACACAGCCCGACATTAAATACGGTACAATGAAACAGTGCCCTACAGTGAACAATGTACAATTAAACACAGCCCGACAGTAAATACGGTACAATGAAACAGTGCCCTACACTGAACAAGGTAAAATTAAACAGAGCCCGACATGAAAAAAGTTACAATGAAACAGTGCCCTACAGTGAACAACGTAAAATTAAACAGAGCCCGACATTAAATACAGTACAATGAAACAGTGCCCTACAGTGAACAACGTAAAATTAAACAGAGCCCGACATTAAATACAGCACAATGAATCAGTGCCCTACAGTGAACAATGTAAAATTAAACACAGCCCGGTATTAAATACAGTACAAGGAAACAGTGCCCTACACTGAACAAGGTAAAATTAAACAGAGCCCGACATTAAATACAGTACAATGAAACAGTGACCTACAGTAAACAAGGCAAAATTAAACAGAGCCCGGCATTAAATACAGTACAATGAAACAGTGCCCTAGACTGAACAAGGTAAAATTAAACAGAGCCCGACATTAAATACGGTACAATGAAACAGTGCCCTACACTGAACAATGTAAAATTAAACACAGCCCGACATTAAATACAGCACAATGAAACAGTGCCCTACAGTAAACAAGGTAAAATTAAACAGAGAACGACATTAAATACAGTACAATGTAACAGTGACCTACAGTAAACAAGGCAAAATTAAACAGAGCCCGATATTAAATACGGTACAATGAAACAGTGCCCTACAGTGAACAATGTAAAATTAAACAGAGAACGACATTAAATACAGTACAATGAAACAGTGCCCTACAGTGAACAAGGTAAAATTAAACAGAGCCCGACATTAAATACAGTACAATGTAACAGTGACCTACAGTAAACAAGGCAAAATTAAACAGAGCCCGGCATTAAATACAGTACAATGAAACAGTGCCCTAGACTGAACAAGGTAAAATTAAACAGAGCCCGAAATTAAATACCGTACAATGAAACAGTGCCCTACACTGAACAAGGTAAAATTAAACAGAGCCCGACATTAAATACAGTACAATGAAACAGTGCCCTACAGTGAACAATGTACAATTAAACACAGCCCGACATTAAATACGGTACAATGAAACAGTGCCCTACAGTGAACAATGTACAATTAAACACAGCCCGACAGTAAATACGGTACAATGAAACAGTGCCCTACACTGAACAAGGTAAAATTAAACAGAGCCCGACATGAAAAAAGTTACAATGAAACAGTGCCCTACAGTGAACAACGTAAAATTAAACAGAGCCCGACATTAAATACAGTACAATGAAACAGTGCCCTACAGTGAACAACGTAAAATTAAACAGAGCCCGACATTAAATACAGCACAATGAATCAGTGCCCTACAGTGAACAATGTAAAATTAAACACAGCCCGGTATTAAATACAGTACAAGGAAACAGTGCCCTACACTGAACAAGGTAAAATTAAACAGAGCCCGACATTAAATACAGTACAATGAAACAGTGACCTACAGTGAACAATGTACAATTAAACACAGCCCGACATTAAATACGGTACAATGAAACAGTGCCCTGCACTGAACAAGGTAAAATTAAACACAGCCCGACAGTAAATACGGGACAATGAAACAGTGCCCTACACTGAACAAGGTAAAATTAAACAGAGCCCGACATTAAATACAGTACAATGAAACAGTGCCCTACACTGAACAAGGTAAAATTAAACAGAGCCCGACATTAAATACAGCACAATGAAACAGTGCCCGACAGTGAACAAGGTAAAATTAAACAGAGCCCGACATTAAATACAGTACAATGAAACAGTGACCTACAGTGAACAATGTACAATTAAACACAGCCCGACATTAAATACGGTACAATGAAACAGTGCCCTGCACTGAACAAGGTAAAATTAAACACAGCCCGACAGTAAATACGGGACAATGAAACAGTGACCTACAGTAAACAAGGCAAAATTAAACAGAGCCCAACATTAAATACGGTACAATGAAACAGGGCTCTACACTGAACAATGTAAAATTAAACACAGCCCGACATTAAATACGGTACAATGAAACAGTGCCCTACACTGAACAATGTAAAATAAAACAGAGCCCGACATTAAATACGGTACAATGAAACAGGGCTCTACACTGAACAATGTAAAATTAAACAGAGCCCAACATTAAATACGGTACAATGAAACAGGGCTCTACACTGAACAATGTAAAATTAAACACAGCCCGACATTAAATACGGTACAATGAAACAGTGCCCTACAGTGAACAAGGTAAAATTAAACAGAGCCCGACATTAAATACGGTACAATGAAACAGTGCCCTACACTGAACAAGGTAAAATTAAACAGAGCCCGACATTAAATACGGTACAATGAAACAGTGCCCTACACTGAACAAGGTAAAATTAAACAGAGCCCGACATTAAATACAGTACAATGAAACAGTGCCCTGCACTGAACAAGGTAAAATTAAACAGAGCCCGACATTAAATACGGGACAATGAAACAGTGCCCTACACTGAACAATGTACAATTAAACACAGCCCGACATTAAATACAGCACAATGAAAAAATGCCCTATAGTGAAGAATGTAAAATTAAACACAGCCCGACATTAAATACAGTACAATGAAACAGTGACCTCCAGTGAACAATGTAAAATTAAACATAGCCCGACATTAAATACGGTACAATGAAAGAGTGCCCTACAGTGAACAATGTACAATTAAACACAGCCCGACATTAAATACGGCACAATGAAACAGTGACCTCCAGTGAACAATGTAAAATTAAACATAGCCCGACATTAAATACAGTACAATGTAACAGTGACCTACAGTAAACAAGGCAAAATTAAACAGAGCCCGGCATTAAATACAGTACAATGAAACAGTGCCCTAGACTGAACAAGGTAAAATTAAACAGAGCCCGACATTAAATACGGTACAATGAAACAGTGCCCTACACTGAACAATGTAAAATTAAACACAGCCCGACATTAAATACAGCACAATGAAACAGTGCCCTACAGTAAACAAGGTAAAATTAAACAGAGAACGACATTAAATACAGTACAATGTAACAGTGACCTACAGTAAACAAGGCAAAATTAAACAGAGCCCGATATTAAATACGGTACAATGAAACAGTGCCCTACAGTGAACAATGTAAAATTAAACAGAGAACGACATTAAATACAGTACAATGAAACAGTGCCCTACACTGAACAAGGTAAAATTAAACAGAGCCCGACATTAAATACAGTACAATGAAACAGTGACCTACAGTAAACAAGGCAAAATTAAATAGAGCCCGGCATTAAATACAGTACAATGAAACAGTGCCCTACACTGAACAAGGTAAAATTAAACAGAGCCCGACATTAAATACGGGACAACGAAACAGTGCCTGACAGTGAACAAGGTAAAATTAAACAGAGCCCGACATTAAATACGGTACAATGAAACAGTGCCCTGCACTGAACAAGGTAAAATTAAACACAGCCCGACAGTAAATACGGGACAATGAAACAGTGCCCTACACTGAACAAGGTAAAATTAAACAGAGCCCGACATTAAATACAGTACAATGAAACAGTGCCCTACACAGAACAAGGTAAAATTAAACAGAGCCCGACATTAAATACAGCACAATGAAACAGTGCCCGACAGTGAACAAGGTAAAATTAAACAGAGCCCGACATTAAATACAGTACAATGAAACAGTGACCTACAGTGAACAATGTACAATTAAACACAGCCCGACATTAAATACGGTACAATGAAACAGTGCCCTGCACTGAACAAGGTAAAATTAAACACAGCCCGACAGTAAATACGGGACAATGAAACAGTGACCTACAGTAAACAAGGCAAAATTAAACAGAGCCCAACATTAAATACGGTACAATGAAACAGGGATCTACACTGAACAATGTAAAATTAAACACAGCCCGATATTAAATACGGTACAATGAAACAGTGCCCTACACTGAACAATGTAAAATAAAACAGAGCCCGACATTAAATACGGTACAATGAAACAGGGCTCTACACTGAACAATGTAAAATTAAACAGAGCCCAACATTAAATACGGTACAATGAAACAGGGCTCTACACTGAACAATGTAAAATTAAACACAGCCCGACATTAAATACGGTACAATGAAACAGTGCCCTACAGTGAACAAGGTAAAATTAAACAGAGCCCGACATTAAATACGGTACAATGAAACAGTGCCCTACACTGAACAAGGTAAAATTAAACAGAGCCCGACATTAAATACGGTACAATGAAACAGTGCCCTACACTGAACAAGGTAAAATTAAACAGAGCCCGACATTAAATACAGTACAATGAAACAGTGCCCTGCACTGAACAAGGTAAAATTAAACAGAGCCCGACATTAAATACGGGACAATGAAACAGTGCCCTACACTGAACAATGTACAATTAAACACAGCCCGACATTAAATACAGCACAATGAAAAAATGCCCTATAGTGAAGAATGTAAAATTAAACACAGCCCGACATTAAATACAGTACAATGAAACAGTGACCTCCAGTGAACAATGTAAAATTAAACATAGCCCGACATTAAATACGGTACAATGAAAGAGTGCCCTACAGTGAACAATGTACAATTAAACACAGCCCGACATTAAATACGGCACAATGAAACAGTGACCTCCAGTGAACAATGTAAAATTAAACATAGCCCGACATTAAATACAGTACAATGTAACAGTGACCTACAGTAAACAAGGCAAAATTAAACAGAGCCCGGCATTAAATACAGTACAATGAAACAGTGCCCTAGACTGAACAAGGTAAAATTAAACAGAGCCCGACATTAAATACGGTACAATGAAACAGTGCCCTACACTGAACAATGTAAAATTAAACACAGCCCGACATTAAATACAGCACAATGAAACAGTGCCCTACAGTAAACAAGGTAAAATTAAACAGAGAACGACATTAAATACAGTACAATGTAACAGTGACCTACAGTAAACAAGGCAAAATTAAACAGAGCCCGATATTAAATACGGTACAATGAAACAGTGCCCTACAGTGAACAATGTAAAATTAAACAGAGAACGACATTAAATACAGTACAATGAAACAGTGCCCTACAGTGAACAAGGTAAAATTAAACAGAGCCCGACATTAAATACAGTACAATGTAACAGTGACCTACAGTAAACAAGGCAAAATTAAACAGAGCCCGGCATTAAATACAGTACAATGAAACAGTGCCCTAGACTGAACAAGGTAAAATTAAACAGAGCCCGACATTAAATACGGTACAATGAAACAGGGCTCTACACTGAACAATGTAAAATTAAACAGAGCCCAACATTAAATACGGTACAATGAAACAGGGCTCTACACTGAACAATGTAAAATTAAACACAGCCCGACATTAAATACGGTACAATGAAACAGTGCCCTACAGTGAACAAGGTAAAATTAAACAGAGCCCGACATTAAATACGGTACAATGAAACAGTGCCCTACACTGAACAAGGTAAAATTAAACAGAGCCCGACATTAAATACGGTACAATGAAACAGTGCCCTACACTGAACAAGGTAAAATTAAACAGAGCCCGACATTAAATACAGTACAATGAAACAGTGCCCTGCACTGAACAAGGTAAAATTAAACAGAGCCCGACATTAAATACGGGACAATGAAACAGTGCCCTACACTGAACAATGTACAATTAAACACAGCCCGACATTAAATACAGCACAATGAAAAAATGCCCTATAGTGAAGAATGTAAAATTAAACACAGCCCGACATTAAATACAGTACAATGAAACAGTGACCTCCAGTGAACAATGTAAAATTAAACATAGCCCGACATTAAATACGGTACAATGAAAGAGTGCCCTACAGTGAACAATGTACAATTAAACACAGCCCGACATTAAATACGGCACAATGAAACAGTGACCTCCAGTGAACAATGTAAAATTAAACATAGCCCGACATTAAATACAGTACAATGTAACAGTGACCTACAGTAAACAAGGCAAAATTAAACAGAGCCCGGCATTAAATACAGTACAATGAAACAGTGCCCTAGACTGAACAAGGTAAAATTAAACAGAGCCCGACATTAAATACGGTACAATGAAACAGTGCCCTACACTGAACAATGTAAAATTAAACACAGCCCGACATTAAATACAGCACAATGAAACAGTGCCCTACAGTAAACAAGGTAAAATTAAACAGAGAACGACATTAAATACAGTACAATGTAACAGTGACCTACAGTAAACAAGGCAAAATTAAACAGAGCCCGATATTAAATACGGTACAATGAAACAGTGCCCTACAGTGAACAATGTAAAATTAAACAGAGAACGACATTAAATACAGTACAATGAAACAGTGCCCTACACTGAACAAGGTAAAATTAAACAGAGCCCGACATTAAATACAGTACAATGAAACAGTGACCTACAGTAAACAAGGCAAAATTAAATAGAGCCCGGCATTAAATACAGTACAATGAAACAGTGCCCTACACTGAACAAGGTAAAATTAAACAGAGCCCGACATTAAATACGGGACAACGAAACAGTGCCTGACAGTGAACAAGGTAAAATTAAACAGAGCCCGACATTAAATACGGTACAATGAAACAGTGCCCTGCACTGAACAAGGTAAAATTAAACACAGCCCGACAGTAAATACGGGACAATGAAACAGTGCCCTACACTGAACAAGGTAAAATTAAACAGAGCCCGACATTAAATACAGTACAATGAAACAGTGCCCTACACAGAACAAGGTAAAATTAAACAGAGCCCGACATTAAATACAGCACAATGAAACAGTGCCCGACAGTGAACAAGGTAAAATTAAACAGAGCCCGACATTAAATACAGTACAATGAAACAGTGACCTACAGTGAACAATGTACAATTAAACACAGCCCGACATTAAATACGGTACAATGAAACAGTGCCCTGCACTGAACAAGGTAAAATTAAACACAGCCCGACAGTAAATACGGGACAATGAAACAGTGACCTACAGTAAACAAGGCAAAATTAAACAGAGCCCAACATTAAATACGGTACAATGAAACAGGGATCTACACTGAACAATGTAAAATTAAACACAGCCCGACATTAAATACGGTACAATGAAACAGTGCCCTACACTGAACAATGTAAAATAAAACAGAGCCCGACATTAAATACGGTACAATGAAACAGGGCTCTACACTGAACAATGTAAAATTAAACAGAGCCCAACATTAAATACGGTACAATGAAACAGGGCTCTACACTGAACAATGTAAAATTAAACACAGCCCGACATTAAATACGGTACAATGAAACAGTGCCCTACAGTGAACAAGGTAAAATTAAACAGAGCCCGACATTAAATACGGTACAATGAAACAGTGCCCTACACTGAACAAGGTAAAATTAAACAGAGCCCGACATTAAATACGGTACAATGAAACAGTGCCCTACACTGAACAAGGTAAAATTAAACAGAGCCCGACATTAAATACAGTACAATGAAACAGTGCCCTGCACTGAACAAGGTAAAATTAAACAGAGCCCGACATTAAATACGGGACAATGAAACAGTGCCCTACACTGAACAATGTACAATTAAACACAGCCCGACATTAAATACAGCACAATGAAAAAATGCCCTATAGTGAAGAATGTAAAATTAAACACAGCCCGACATTAAATACAGTACAATGAAACAGTGACCTCCAGTGAACAATGTAAAATTAAACATAGCCCGACATTAAATACGGTACAATGAAAGAGTGCCCTACAGTGAACAATGTACAATTAAACACAGCCCGACATTAAATACGGCACAATGAAACAGTGACCTCCAGTGAACAATGTAAAATTAAACATAGCCCGACATTAAATACAGTACAATGTAACAGTGACCTACAGTAAACAAGGCAAAATTAAACAGAGCCCGGCATTAAATACAGTACAATGAAACAGTGCCCTAGACTGAACAAGGTAAAATTAAACAGAGCCCGACATTAAATACGGTACAATGAAACAGTGCCCTACACTGAACAATGTAAAATTAAACACAGCCCGACATTAAATACAGCACAATGAAACAGTGCCCTACAGTAAACAAGGTAAAATTAAACAGAGAACGACATTAAATACAGTACAATGTAACAGTGACCTACAGTAAACAAGGCAAAATTAAACAGAGCCCGATATTAAATACGGTACAATGAAACAGTGCCCTACAGTGAACAATGTAAAATTAAACAGAGAACGACATTAAATACAGTACAATGAAACAGTGCCCTACAGTGAACAAGGTAAAATTAAACAGAGCCCGACATTAAATACAGTACAATGTAACAGTGACCTACAGTAAACAAGGCAAAATTAAACAGAGCCCGGCATTAAATACAGTACAATGAAACAGTGCCCTAGACTGAACAAGGTAAAATTAAACAGAGCCCGACATTAAATACGGTACAATGAAACAGTGCCCTACACTGAACAATGTAAAATTAAACACAGCCCGACATTAAATACAGCACAATGAAACAGTGCCCTACAGTAAACAAGGTAAAATTAAACAGAGAACGACATTAAATACAGTACAATGTAACAGTGACCTACAGTAAACAAGGCAAAATTAAACAGAGCCCGATATTAAATACGGTACAATGAAACAGTGCCCTACAGTGAACAATGTAAAATTAAACAGAGCCCGACATTAAATACGGTACAATGAAACAGTGCCCTACACTGAACAATGTAAAATTAAACACAGCCCGACATTAAATACAGCACAATGAAACAGTGCCCTACAGTAAACAAGGTAAAATTAAACAGAGAACGACATTAAATACAGTACAATGTAACAGTGACCTACAGTAAACAAGGCAAAATTAAACAGAGCCCGATATTAAATACGGTACAATGAAACAGTGCCCTACAGTGAACAATGTAAAATTAAACAGAGAACGACATTAAATACAGTACAATGAAACAGTGCCCTACACTGAACAAGGTAAAATTAAACAGAGCCCGACATTAAATACAGTACAATGAAACAGTGACCTACAGTAAACAAGGCAAAATTAAACAGAGCCCGGCATTAAATACAGTACAATGAAACAGTGCCCTACACTGAACAAGGTAAAATTAAACAGAGCCCGACATTAAATACGGGACAACGAAACAGTGCCTGACAGTGAACAAGGTAAAATTAAACAGAGCCCAACATTGAATACGGTACAATGAAACACTGCCCTACACTGAACAATGTAACATTAAACAGAGCCCGACATTAAATACGGGACAACGAAACAGTGCCCGACAGTGAACAAGGTAAAATTAAACAGAGCCCAACATTGAATACGGTACAATGAAACAGTGCCCTACAGTGAACAATGTAAAATTAAACAGAGCACGACATTAAATACAGTACAATGTAACAGTGCCCTGCACTGAGCAAGGTAAATTTAAACACAGCCCGACATTAAATACGGTACAATGAAACAGTGCCCTACAGTGAACAATGTAAAATTAAACAGAGCCCGACATTAAATACAGCACAATGAAACAGTGCCCGACAGTGAACAATGTACAATTAAAGACAGCCCGACATTAAATACGGTACAATGAAACAGTGCCCTACAGTGAACAATGTACAATTAAACACAGCCCGACATTAAATACGGTACAATGAAACAGTGCCCTCCACTGATCAAGGTAAAATTAAACACAGCCGACATTAAATACGGGACAACGAAACAGTGCCTGACAGTGAACAAGGTAAAATTAAACAGAGCCCGACATTAAATACGGTACAATGAAACAGTGCCCTGCACTGAACAAGGTAAAATTAAACACAGCCCGACAGTAAATACGGGACAATGAAACAGTGCCCTACACTGAACAAGGTAAAATTAAACAGAGCCCGACATTAAATACAGTACAATGAAACAGTGCCCTACAGTGAACAATGTACAATTAAAGACAGCCCGACATTAAATACGGTACAATGAAACAGTGCCCTACAGTGAACAATGTACAATTAAACACAGCCCGACATTAAATACGGTAAAATGAAACAGTGCCCTACACTGAACAGGGTAAATTTAAACAGAGCCCGACATTAAATACAGTACAATGAAACAGTGCCCTCCACTGAACAAGGTAAAATTAAACAGAGCCCGACATTAAATACAGTACAATGAAACAGTGCCCTACACTGAACAATGTACAATTAAACAGAGCCCGACATTAAATACGGTACAATGAAACAGTGCCCTACACTGAACAATGTAAAATTAAACACAGCCCGACATTAAATACAGCACAATGAAACAGTGCCCTACACTGAACAATGTAAAATTAAAGAGAGCCCGACATTAAATACAGCACAATGAAACAGTGACCTACAGTGAACAATGTACAATTAAACACAGCCCGACATTAAATACGGTACAATGAAACAGTGCCCTGCACTGAACAAGGTAAAATTAAACACAGCCCGACAGTAAATACGGGACAATGAAACAGTGCCCTACACTGAACAAGGTAAAATTAAACAGAGCCCGACATTAAATACAGTACAATGAAACAGTGCCCTACACTGAACAAGGTAAAATTAAACAGAGCCCGACATTAAATACAGCACAATGAAACAGTGCCCGACAGTGAACAAGGTAAAATTAAACAGAGCCCGACATTAAATACAGTACAATGAAACAGTGACCTACAGTGAACAATGTACAATTAAACACAGCCCGACATTAAATACGGTACAATGAAACAGTGCCCTGCACTGAACAAGGTAAAATTAAACACAGCCCGACAGTAAATACGGGACAATGAAACAGTGACCTACAGTAAACAAGGCAAAATTAAACAGAGCCCAACATTAAATACGGTACAATGAAACAGGGCTCTACACTGAACAATGTAAAATTAAACACAGCCCGACATTAAATACGGTACAATGAAACAGTGCCCTACACTGAACAATGTAAAATAAAACAGAGCCCGACATTAAATACGGTACAATGAAACAGGGCTCTACACTGAACAATGTAAAATTAAACAGAGCCCAACATTAAATACGGTACAATGAAACAGGGCTCTACACTGAACAATGTAAAATTAAACACAGCCCGACATTAAATACGGTACAATGAAACAGTGCCCTACAGTGAACAAGGTAAAATTAAACAGAGCCCGACATTAAATACGGTACAATGAAACAGTGCCCTACACTGAACAAGGTAAAATTAAACAGAGCCCGACATTAAATACGGTACAATGAAACAGTGCCCTACACTGAACAAGGTAAAATTAAACAGAGCCCGACATTAAATACAGTACAATGAAACAGTGCCCTGCACTGAACAAGGTAAAATTAAACAGAGCCCGACATTAAATACGGGACAATGAAACAGTGCCCTACACTGAACAATGTACAATTAAACACAGCCCGACATTAAATACAGCACAATGAAAAAATGCCCTATAGTGAAGAATGTAAAATTAAACACAGCCCGACATTAAATACAGTACAATGAAACAGTGACCTCCAGTGAACAATGTAAAATTAAACATAGCCCGACATTAAATACGGTACAATGAAAGAGTGCCCTACAGTGAACAATGTACAATTAAACACAGCCCGACATTAAATACGGCACAATGAAACAGTGACCTCCAGTGAACAATGTAAAATTAAACATAGCCCGACATTAAATACAGTACAATGTAACAGTGACCTACAGTAAACAAGGCAAAATTAAACAGAGCCCGGCATTAAATACAGTACAATGAAACAGTGCCCTAGACTGAACAAGGTAAAATGAAACAGAGCCCGACATTAAATACGGTACAATGAAACAGTGCCCTACACTGAACAATGTAAAATTAAACACAGCCCGACATTAAATACAGCACAATGAAACAGTGCCCTACAGTAAACAAGGTAAAATTAAACAGAGAACGACATTAAATACAGTACAATGTAACAGTGACCTACAGTAAACAAGGCAAAATTAAACAGAGCCCGATATTAAATACGGTACAATGAAACAGTGCCCTACAGTGAACAATGTAAAATTAAACAGAGAACGACATTAAATACAGTACAATGAAACAGTGCCCTACACTGAACAAGGTAAAATTAAACAGAGCCCGACATTAAATACAGTACAATGAAACAGTGACCTACAGTAAACAAGGCAAAATTAAACAGAGCCCGGCATTAAATACAGTACAATGAAACAGTGCCCTACACTGAACAAGGTAAAATTAAACAGAGCCCGACATTAAATACGGGACAACGAAACAGTGCCTGACAGTGAACAAGGTAAAATTAAACAGAGCCCGACATTAAATACGGTACAATGAAACAGTGCCCTGCACTGAACAATGTAAAATTAAACACAGCCCGACAGTAAATACGGGACAATGAAACAGTGCCCTACACTGAACAAGGTAAAATTAAACAGAGCCCGACATTAAATACAGTACAATGAAACAGTGCCCTACACAGAACAAGGTAAAATTAAACAGAGCCCGACATTAAATACAGCACAATGAAACAGTGCCCGACAGTGAACAAGGTAAAATTAAACAGAGCCCGACATTAAATACAGTACAATGAAACAGTGACCTACAGTGAACAATGTACAATTAAACACAGCCCGACATTAAATACGGTACAATGAAACAGTGCCCTGCACTGAACAAGGTAAAATTAAACACAGCCCGACAGTAAATACGGGACAATGAAACAGTGACCTACAGTAAACAAGGCAAAATTAAACAGAGCCCAACATTAAATACGGTACAATGAAACAGGGCTCTACACTGAACAATGTAAAATTAAACACAGCCCGACATTAAATACGGTACAATGAAACAGTGCCCTACACTGAACAATGTAAAATAAAACAGAGCCCGACATTAAATACGGTACAATGAAACAGGGCTCTACACTGAACAATGTAAAATTAAACAGAGCCCAACATTAAATACGGTACAATGAAACAGGGCTCTACACTGAACAATGTAAAATTAAACACAGCCCGACATTAAATACGGTACAATGAAACAGTGCCCTACAGTGAACAAGGTAAAATTAAACAGAGCCCGACATTAAATACGGTACAATGAAACAGTGCCCTACACTGAACAAGGTAAAATTAAACAGAGCCCGACATTAAATACGGTACAATGAAACAGTGCCCTACACTGAACAAGGTAAAATTAAACAGAGCCCGACATTAAATACAGTACAATGAAACAGTGCCCTGCACTGAACAAGGTAAAATTAAACAGAGCCCGACATTAAATACGGGACAATGAAACAGTGCCCTACACTGAACAATGTACAATTAAACACAGCCCGACATTAAATACAGCACAATGAAAAAATGCCCTATAGTGAAGAATGTAAAATTAAACACAGCCCGACATTAAATACAGTACAATGAAACAGTGACCTCCAGTGAACAATGTAAAATTAAACACAGCCCGACATTAAATACGGCACAATGAAACAGTGACCTCCAGTGAACAATGTAAAATTAAACATAGCCCGACATTAAATACAGTACAATGTAACAGTGACCTACAGTAAACAAGGCAAAATTAAACAGAGCCCGGCATTAAATACAGTACAATGAAACAGTGCCCTAGACTGAACAAGGTAAAATTAAACAGAGCCCGACATTAAATACGGTACAATGAAACAGTGCCCTACACTGAACAATGTAAAATTAAACACAGCCCGACATTAAATACAGCACAATGAAACAGTGCCCTACAGTAAACAAGGTAAAATTAAACAGAGAACGACATTAAATACAGTACAATGTAACAGTGACCTACAGTAAACAAGGCAAAATTAAACAGAGCCCGATATTAAATACGGTACAATGAAACAGTGCCCTACAGTGAACAATGTAAAATTAAACAGAGAACGACATTAAATACAGTACAATGAAACAGTGCCCTACAGTGAACAAGGTAAAATTAAACAGAGCCCGACATTAAATACAGTACAATGTAACAGTGACCTACAGTAAACAAGGCAAAATTAAACAGAGCCCGGCATTAAATACAGTACAATGAAACAGTGCCCTAGACTGAACAAGGTAAAATTAAACAGAGCCCGACATTAAATACGGTACAATGAAACAGTGCCCTACACTGAACAATGTAAAATTAAACACAGCCCGACATTAAATACAGCACAATGAAACAGTGCCCTACAGTAAACAAGGTAAAATTAAACAGAGAACGACATTAAATACAGTACAATGTAACAGTGACCTACAGTAAACAAGGCAAAATTAAACAGAGCCCGATATTAAATACGGTACAATGAAACAGTGCCCTACAGTGAACAATGTAAAATTAAACAGAGCCCGACATTAAATACGGTACAATGAAACAGTGCCCTACACTGAACAATGTAAAATTAAACACAGCCCGACATTAAATACAGCACAATGAAACAGTGCCCTACAGTAAACAAGGTAAAATTAAACAGAGAACGACATTAAATACAGTACAATGTAACAGTGACCTACAGTAAACAAGGCAAAATTAAACAGAGCCCGATATTAAATACGGTACAATGAAACAGTGCCCTACAGTGAACAATGTAAAATTAAACAGAGAACGACATTAAATACAGTACAATGAAACAGTGCCCTACACTGAACAAGGTAAAATTAAACAGAGCCCGACATTAAATACAGTACAATGAAACAGTGACCTACAGTAAACAAGGCAAAATTAAACAGAGCCCGGCATTAAATACAGTACAATGAAACAGTGCCCTACACTGAACAAGGTAAAATTAAACAGAGCCCGACATTAAATACGGGACAACGAAACAGTGCCTGACAGTGAACAAGGTAAAATTAAACAGAGCCCAACATTGAATACGGTACAATGAAACACTGCCCTACACTGAACAATGTAACATTAAACAGAGCCCGACATTAAATACGGGACAACGAAACAGTGCCCGACAGTGAACAAGGTAAAATTAAACAGAGCCCAACATTGAATACGGTACAATGAAACAGTGCCCTACAGTGAACAATGTAAAATTAAACAGAGCACGACATTAAATACAGTACAATGTAACAGTGCCCTGCACTGAGCAAGGTAAATTTAAACACAGCCCGACATTAAATACGGTACAATGAAACAGTGCCCTACAGTGAACAATGTAAAATTAAACAGAGCCCGACATTAAATACAGCACAATGAAACAGTGCCCGACAGTGAACAATGTACAATTAAAGACAGCCCGACATTAAATACGGTACAATGAAACAGTGCCCTACAGTGAACAATGTACAATTAAACACAGCCCGACATTAAATACGGTACAATGAAACAGTGCCCTACACTGATCAAGGTAAAATTAAACACAGCCGACATTAAATACGGGACAACGAAACAGTGCCTGACAGTGAACAAGGTAAAATTAAACAGAGCCCGACATTAAATACGGTACAATGAAACAGTGCCCTGCACTGAACAAGGTAAAATTAAACACAGCCCGACAGTAAATACGGGACAATGAAACAGTGCCCTACACTGAACAAGGTAAAATTAAACAGAGCCCGACATTAAATACAGTACAATGAAACAGTGCCCTACACTGAACAAGGTAAAATTAAACAGAGCCCGACATTAAATACAGCACAATGAAACAGTGCCCGACAGTGAACAAGGTAAAATTAAACAGAGCCCGACATTAAATACAGTACAATGAAACAGTGACCTACAGTGAACAATGTACAATTAAACACAGCCCGACATTAAATACGGTACAATGAAACAGTGCCCTGCACTGAACAAGGTAAAATTAAACACAGCCCGACAGTAAATACGGGACAATGAAACAGTGACCTACAGTAAACAAGGCAAAATTAAACAGAGCCCAACATTAAATACGGTACAATGAAACAGGGCTCTACACTGAACAATGTAAAATTAAACACAGCCCGACATTAAATACAGCACAATGAAACAGTGCCCTACAGTAAACAAGGTAAAATTAAACAGAGAACGACATTAAATACAGTACAATGTAACAGTGACCTACAGTAAACAAGGCAAAATTAAACAGAGCCCGATATTAAATACGGTACAATGAAACAGTGCCCTACAGTGAACAATGTAAAATTAAACAGAGAACGACATTAAATACAGTACAATGAAACAGTGCCCTACAGTGAACAAGGTAAAATTAAACAGAGCCCGACATTAAATACAGTACAATGTAACAGTGACCTACAGTAAACAAGGCAAAATTAAACAGAGCCCGGCATTAAATACAGTACAATGAAACAGTGCCCTAGACTGAACAAGGTAAAATTAAACAGAGCCCGACATTAAATACGGTACAATGAAACAGTGCCCTACACTGAACAATGTAAAATTAAACACAGCCCGACAGTAAATACGGGACAATGAAACAGTGCCCTACACTGAACAAGGTAAAATTAAACAGAGCCCGACATTAAATACAGTACAATGAAACAGTGCCCTACACTGAACAAGGTAAAATTAAACAGAGCCCGACATTAAATACAGCACAATGAAACAGTGCCCGACAGTGAACAAGGTAAAATTAAACAGAGCCCGACATTAAATACAGTACAATGAAACAGTGACCTACAGTGAACAATGTACAATTAAACACAGCCCGACATTAAATACGGTAAAATGAAACAGTGCCCTGCACTGAACAAGGTAAAATTAAACACAGCCCGACAGTAAATACGGGACAATGAAACAGTGACCTACAGTAAACAAGGCAAAATTAAACAGAGCCCAACATTAAATACGGTACAATGAAACAGGGCTCTACACTGAACAATGTAAAATTAAACACAGCCCGACATTAAATACAGCACAATGAAACAGTGCCCTACAGTAAACAAGGCAAAATTAAACAGAGCCCAACATTAAATACGGTACAATGAAACAGGGCTCTACACTGAACAATGTAAAATTAAACACAGCCCGACATTAAATACGGTACAATGAAACAGTGCCCTACAGTGAACAAGGTAAAATTAAACAGAGCCCGACATTAAATACGGTACAATGAAACAGTGCCCTACACTGAACAAGGTAAAATTAAACAGAGCCCGACATTAAATACGGTACAATGAAACAGTGCCCTACACTGAACAAGGTAAAATTAAACAGAGCCCGACATTAAATACAGTACAATGAAACAGTGCCCTGCACTGAACAAGGTAAAATTAAACAGAGCCCGACATTAAATACGGGACAATGAAACAGTGCCCTACACTGAACAATGTACAATTAAACACAGCCCGACATTAAATACAGCACAATGAAAAAATGCCCTATAGTGAAGAATGTAAAATTAAACACAGCCCGACATTAAATACAGTACAATGAAACAGTGACCTCCAGTGAACAATGTAAAATTAAACATAGCCCGACATTAAATACGGTACAATGAAAGAGTGCCCGACAGTGAACAATGTACAATTAAACACAGCCCGACATTAAATACGGCACAATGAAACAGTGACCTCCAGTGAACAATGTAAAATTAAACATAGCCCGACATTAAATACAGTACAATGTAACAGTGACCTACAGTAAACAAGGCAAAATTAAACAGAGCCCGGCATTAAATACAGTACAATGAAACAGTGCCCTAGACTGAACAAGGTAAAATTAAACAGAGCCCGACATTAAATACGGTACAATGAAACAGTGCCCTACACTGAACAATGTAAAATTAAACACAGCCCGACATTAAATACAGCACAATGAAACAGTGCCCTACAGTAAACAAGGTAAAATTAAACAGAGAACGACATTAAATACAGTACAATGTAACAGTGACCTACAGTAAACAAGGCAAAATTAAACAGAGCCCGATATTAAATACGGTACAATGAAACAGTGCCCTACAGTGAACAATGTAAAATTAAACAGAGAACGACATTAAATACAGTACAATGAAACAGTGCCCTACAGTGAACAAGGTAAAATTAAACAGAGCCCGACATTAAATACGGTACAATGAAACAGTGCCCTACACTGAACAAGGTAAAATTAAACAGAGCCCGACATTAAATACGGTACAATGAAACAGTGCCCTACACTGAACAAGGTAAAATTAAACAGAGCCCGACATTAAATACAGTACAATGAAACAGTGCCCTGCACTGAACAAGGTAAAATTAAACAGAGCCCGACATTAAATACGGGACAATGAAACAGTGCCCTACACTGAACAATGTACAATTAAACACAGCCCGACATTAAATACAGCACAATGAAAAAATGCCCTATAGTGAAGAATGTAAAATTAAACACAGCCCGACATTAAATACAGTACAATGAAACAGTGACCTCCAGTGAACAATGTAAAATTAAACATAGCCCGACATTAAATACGGTACAATGAAAGAGTGCCCTACAGTGAACAATGTACAATTAAACACAGCCCGACATTAAATACGGCACAATGAAACAGTGACCTCCAGTGAACAATGTAAAATTAAACATAGCCCGACATTAAATACAGTACAATGTAACAGTGACCTACAGTAAACAAGGCAAAATTAAACAGAGCCCGGCATTAAATACAGTACAATGAAACAGTGCCCTAGACTGAACAAGGTAAAATTAAACAGAGCCCGACATTAAATACGGTACAATGAAACAGTGCCCTACACTGAACAATGTAAAATTAAACACAGCCCGACATTAAATACAGCACAATGAAACAGTGCCCTACAGTAAACAAGGTAAAATTAAACAGAGAACGACATTAAATACAGTACAATGTAACAGTGACCTACAGTAAACAAGGCAAAATTAAACAGAGCCCGATATTAAATACGGTACAATGAAACAGTGCCCTACAGTGAACAATGTAAAATTAAACAGAGAACGACATTAAATACAGTACAATGAAACAGTGCCCTACACTGAACAAGGTAAAATTAAACAGAGCCCGACATTAAATACAGTACAATGAAACAGTGACCTACAGTAAACAAGGCAAAATTAAACAGAGCCCGGCATTAAATACAGTACAATGAAACAGTGCCCTACACTGAACAAGGTAAAATTAAACAGAGCCCGACATTAAATACGGGACAACGAAACAGTGCCTGACAGTGAACAAGGTAAAATTAAACAGAGCCCAACATTGAATACGGTACAATGAAACACTGCCCTACACTGAACAATGTAACATTAAACAGAGCCCGACATTAAATACGGTACAATGAAACAGTGCCCTACACTGAACAATGTAAAATTAAACACAGCCCGACATTAAATACAGCACAATGAAACAGTGCCCTACAGTAAACAAGGTAAAATTAAACAGAGAACGACATTAAATACAGTACAATGTAACAGTGACCTACAGTAAACAAGGCAAAATTAAACAGAGCCCGATATTAAATACGGTACAATGAAACAGTGCCCTACAGTGAACAATGTAAAATTAAACAGAGAACGACATTAAATACAGTACAATGAAACAGTGCCCTACACTGAACAAGGTAAAATTAAACAGAGCCCGACATTAAATACAGTACAATGAAACAGTGACCTACAGTAAACAAGGCAAAATTAAACAGAGCCCGGCATTAAATACAGTACAATGAAACAGTGCCCTACACTGAACAAGGTAAAATTAAACAGAGCCCGACATTAAATACGGGACAACGAAACAGTGCCTGACAGTGAACAAGGTAAAATTAAACAGAGCCCAACATTGAATACGGTACAATGAAACACTGCCCTACACTGAACAATGTAACATTAAACAGAGCCCGACATTAAATACGGGACAACGAAACAGTGCCCGACAGTGAACAAGGTAAAATTAAACAGAGCCCAACATTGAATACGGTACAATGAAACAGTGCCCTACAGTGAACAATGTAAAATTAAACAGAGCACGACATTAAATACAGTACAATGTAACAGTGCCCTGCACTGAGCAAGGTAAATTTAAACACAGCCCGACATTAAATACGGTACAATGAAACAGTGCCCTACAGTGAACAATGTAAAATTAAACAGAGCCCGACATTAAATACAGCACAATGAAACAGTGCCCGACAGTGAACAATGTACAATTAAAGACAGCCCGACATTAAATACGGTACAATGAAACAGTGCCCTACAGTGAACAATGTACAATTAAACACAGCCCGACATTAAATACGGTACAATGAAACAGTGCCCTACACTGATCAAGGTAAAATTAAACACAGCCGACATTAAATACGGTGCAATGAATCAGTGCCCTACACTGAACAATGTAAAATAAAACACAGCCCGGCATTAAATACGGTACAATGAAACAGTGCCCTACACTGAACAATGTAAAATTAAACAGAGCCCGACATTAAATACGGTACAGTGAAACAGTGCCCTGCACTGAACTATGCAAAATTAAACACAGCCCGACATTAAATACAGTACAATGAAACAGTGCCCTACACTGAACAATGTAAACTTAAACACAGCCCGACATTAAATACGGTACAATGAATCAGTGCCCTACACTGAACAATGTAAACTTAAACACAGCCCGACATTAAATACGGTACAATGAATCAGTGCCCTACACTGAACAATGTAAAATTAAACACAGCCCGACATTAAATACGGTAAAATGAAACAGTGCCCTACACTGAACAAGGTAAAATTAAACAGAGCCCGACATTAAATACGGTACAATGAAACAGTGCCCTACACTGAACAAGGTAAAATTAAACAGAGCCCGACATTAAATACAGTACAATGAAACTGTGTCCTACAGTGAACAATGTACAATCAAACAGAGCCCGACATTAAATACGGTAATATGAAACAGTGCCCTACACTGAACAAGGTAAAATTAAACACAGCCCGAAATTAAATACCGTACAATGAAACAGTGCCCTACACTGAACAAGGTAAAATTAAACAGAGCCCGACATTAAATACAGTACAATGAAACAGTGCCCTACAGTGAACAATGTACAATTAAACACAGCCCGACATTAAATACGGTACAATGAAACAGTGCCCTACACTGAACAAGGTAAAATTAAACAGAGCCCGACATTAAAAAAGTTACAATGAAACAGTGCCCTACAGTGAACAACGTAAAATTAAACAGAGCCCGACATTAAATACAGTACAATGAAACAGTGCCCTACAGTGAACAACGTAAAATTAAACAGAGCCCGACATTAAATACAGCACAATGAATCAGTGCCCTACAGTGAACAATGTAAAATTAAACACAGCCCGGTATTAAATACAGTACAAGGAAACAGTGCCCTACACTGAACAAGGTAACATTAAACAGAGCCCGACATTAAATACAGTACAATGAAACAGTGACCTACAGTGAACAATGTACAAGTAAAGACAGCCCGACATTAAATACGGTAAAATGAAACAGTGCCCTACACTGAACAGGGTAAATTTAAACAGAGCCCGACATTAAATACAGTACAATGAAACAGTGCCCTCCACTGAACAAGGTAAAATTAAACAGAGCCCGACATTAAATACAGTACAATGAAACAGTGCCCTTCACTGAACAATGTACAATTAAACAGAGCCCGACATTAAATACGGTACAATGAAACAGTGCCCTACACTGAACAATGTAAAATTAAACACAGCCCGACATTAAATACAGCACAATGAAACAGTGCCCTACACTGAACAATGTAAAATTAAACAGAGCCCGACATTAAATACAGCACAAAGAAACAGTGACCTACAGTGAACAATGTACAATTAAACACAGCCCGACATTAAATACGGTACAATGAAACAGTGCCCTGCACTGAACAAGGTAAAATTAAACACAGCCCGACAGTAAATACGGGACAATGAAACAGTGCCCTACACTGAACAAGGTAAAATTAAACAGAGCCCGACATTAAATACAGTACAATGAAACAGTGCCCTACACTGAACAAGGTAAAATTAAACAGAGCCCGACATTAAATACAGCACAATGAAACAGTGCCCGACAGTGAACAAGGTAAAATTAAACAGAGCCCGACATTAAATACAGTACAATGAAACAGTGACCTACAGTGAACAATGTACAATTAAACACAGCCCGACATTAAATACGGTACAATGAAACAGTGCCCTGCACTGAACAAGGTAAAATTAAACACAGCCCGACAGTAAATACGGGACAATGAAACAGTGACCTACAGTAAACAAGGCAAAATTAAACAGAGCCCAACATTAAATACGGTACAATGAAACAGGGCTCTACACTGAACAATGTAAAATTAAACACAGCCCGACATTAAATACGGTACAATGAAACAGTGCCCTACACTGAACAATGTAAAATAAAACAGAGCCCGACATTAAATACGGTACAATGAAACAGGGCTCTACACTGAACAATGTAAAATTAAACAGAGCCCAACATTAAATACGGTACAATGAAACAGGGCTCTACACTGAACAATGTAAAATTAAACACAGCCCGACATTAAATACGGTACAATGAAACAGTGCCCTACAGTGAACAAGGTAAAATTAAACAGAGCCCGACATTAAATACGGTACAATGAAACAGTGCCCTACACTGAACAAGGTAAAATTAAACAGAGCCCGACATTAAATACGGTACAATGAAACAGTGCCCTACACTGAACAAGGTAAAATTAAACAGAGCCCGACATTAAATACAGTACAATGAAACAGTGCCCTGCACTGAACAAGGTAAAATTAAACAGAGCCCGACATTAAATACGGGACAATGAAACAGTGCCCTACACTGAACAATGTACAATTAAACACAGCCCGACATTAAATACAGCACAATGAAAAAATGCCCTATAGTGAAGAATGTAAAATTAAACACAGCCCGACATTAAATACAGTACAATGAAACAGTGACCTCCAGTGAACAATGTAAAATTAAACATAGCCCGACATTAAATACGGTACAATGAAAGAGTGCCCTACAGTGAACAATGTACAATTAAACACAGCCCGACATTAAATACGGCACAATGAAACAGTGACCTCCAGTGAACAATGTAAAATTAAACATAGCCCGACATTAAATACGGTACAATGAAAGAGTGCCCTACAGTGAACGATGTACAATTAAACACAGCCCGACATTAAATACGGTACAATGAAAGAGTGCCCTACAGTGAACAATGTACAATTAAACACAGCCCGACATTAAATACGGTACAATGAAACAGTGCCCTACACTGAACAAGGTAAAATTAAACAGAGCCCGACATTAAATACAGTACAATGAAACAGTGCCCTACAGTGAACAATGTACAATTAAACACAGCCCGACATTAAATACGGTACAATGAAACAGTGCCCTACAGTGAACAATGTACAATTAAACACAGCCCGACATTAAATACAGTACAATGAAACAGTGCCCTAGAGTGAACAAGGTAAAATTAAACAGAGCCCGACATTAAATACAGTACAATGAAACAGTGCCCTACAAGCAACGAGGTAAAATTAAACAGAGCCCGACATTAAATACAGTACAATGAAACAGTGACCTACAGTGAACAATGTAAAATTAATCATAGCCCGACATTAAATACGGTACAATGAATCAGTGCCCTACACTGAACAATGTAAAATTAAACAGAGCCCGACATTAAATACGGTACAATGAAACAGTCCCCTACAGTGAACAATGTAAAATTAAACAGAGCCCGACATTAAATACGGTACAATGAAACAGTGCCCTACAGTGAACAATGTAAAACTAAACACAGCCCGACATTAAATACAGTACAATGAAACAGTGCCCTACAGTGAACAAGGTAAAATTAAACAGAGCCCGACATTAAATACAGTACAATGAAACAGTGCCCTACAAGCAACAAGGTAAAATTAAACACAGCCCGACATTAAATACAGTACAATGAAACAGTACCCTACAGTGAACAATGTAAAATTAAACACAGCCCGACATTAAATACAGTACAATGAAACAGTGACCTACAGTGAACAAGGTAACATTAAACAGAGCCCGACATTAAATACAGTACAATGAAACAGTGACCTACAGTGAACAAGGTAAAATTAAACAGAGCCCGACATTAAATACAGTACAATGAAACAGTGCCCTACAAGCTACAATGTAAAATTAAACAGAGCTCGACATTAAATACGGTACAATGAAACAGTGCCCTACAAGCAACAAGGTAAAATTAAACAGAGCCCAACATTAAATACGGTTGAATGAAACAGTGCCCTACACTGAACAATGTAAAATTAAACAGAGCACGACATTAAATATTTACAGTGGTCCCTGGGTAGAATATCATCATTTACACTGGCTCCTGGGATATTAATTATTATTTACTGCGGTACTTGGATAGTATATCAATATTTACAGTGGACCACGGGTAGAATATCATTATTTACCGTGGTCCCTGGGTATTATATCATTATTCAAAGTGGTCCCTGTGTAGAATATCATTATTTACAGTGGTCCCTGGGTCGAATATCATTATTTACAGTGGTCCCTGGGTAGTGTATCATTATTTACAGTGGTCCCTGGGTAGAATAGCATTATTTACAGTGATCCCTGGGTATTTTATCATTGTTCAAAGTGGTCCCTGTGTAGAATATCATTATTTACAGTGGTCCCTGGGTAGAATATCATTATTTACAGATGTCCCTGGGTAGTGTATCATTATTTACAGTGGTCCCTGGGTAGTATATCATTATGTACAGTGATCCCTTGGTATTATATCATTGTTTAAAATGGTCCCTGTGTAGAATTTCATTATTTACATTGGACCACGGGTAGAATATCATTATTTACAATGTACCCTAGGTAGTACATCATTATTTTCAGTGGTCCCTGGATAGTATATCAATATTTACAGTGGTCCCTGGTAGTGTATCATTATTTACCGTGGTCCCTGGGTATTATATCATTGTTTAAAGTGGTCCCTGTGTAGATTATCATTATTTACAGTGGTCCCTGTGTAGAATATCATTATTTACAGTATTCCCTGGGTAGTTTATCATTATTTACAGTGGTCCCTGGGTAGAATATCATTATTTACAGTGATCCCTGGGTGTTATATCATTGTTTAAAGTGGTCCCTGTGTAGAATATCATTATTTACAGTGGTCCCTGGGTGGTGTATCATTATTTACAGTGGTCACTGGGTAGAATATCATTATTTACAGTGGTCCCTGGGTAATATATCATTAGTTACATTGTTCCCTGGGTAATGTCTCAATATTTACAGCGCCCTGGTTATTTATAAATATTAACAGATGTCCCGGCGTACAATATCATTATTTACAGTGGTCACTGTGTAGAATATCATTATTTACAGTGGTCCCTGGTTAGAATATCATTATTTACACTGGATCCTGGGATATTAATTATTATTTACTGTGGTACTTGGATTGTATATCAATATTTACAGTGGACCACGGGTAGAATATCATTATTTACAATGTACCGTATGTAGTACATCATTATTTTCCGTGGTCCCTGGATAGTATATCAATATTTACAGTGGTCCCTGGGTAGTGTATCATTATTTACCGTGGTCACTGGGTATTATATCATTGATGTGGAGATGCCGGCGTTGGACTGGGGTGAGCACAGTACGAAGTCTTACAACACCAGGTTAAAGTCCAACAGGTTTGTTTCGATGTCACTAGCTTTCGGAGCGCTGCTCCTTCCTCAGGTGAATGAAGAGGCCTCATTCCCGGTCTCATTCCCTCTCATTCCGGAGGACCCCTCCGGAAGGCAGCTGCCTTAGACTCGACATGTATGCTCAAGCCGTCAGGAGTCGCGTCAATGCCAGATTCATCAGTCGCATTCACAAGACAGCCCCGAACGTCACCCAAGCACAACGCAATGCCATCCGCGCTCTCAAGACCAACCGCAGCATCGTCATCAAACCAGCAGACAAACCAGCAGCACTGTCGTACTGAACAGAACGGACTACTGCAAAGAAGTATACCGACAAATGAACAACCAAGAACACTACAGACAGTTACCCGCAGATCCGACCAAGGAACACATCCGTCAACTTAACAGACTGATCAAGACCTTGGATCCAGATCTTCAGAGCACCCTACGTGCTCTCATCCCACGCACTCCCCGCGTTGGAGATCTCTACTGCCTCCCGAAAATACATAAGGCCAACACACCAGGCCGCCCTATCGTTTCAGGCAATGGGACCCTGTGTGAGAACCTCTCTGGCTACATCGAGGGCATCTTGAAACCCATCGTACAAGGTACACCCAGCTTCTGTCGCGACACGACGGACTTCCTACAGAAACTCAGCACCCATGGACAAGTTGAACCAGGAACATTCCTCGTCACAATGGACGTCTCGGCACTCTACACCAGCATCCCCTATGACGACGGCATTGCTGCAACAGCCTCAGTACTCAACACCGACAACTGCCAATCTCCAGACGCAATTCTGCAACTCATCCGCTTCATTCTTTATCACAACGTCTTCACCTTCGACAACAAGTTCTTCATTCAGACGCACGGAACAGCCATGGGGACCAAATTCGCACCCCAGTACGCCAACATATTCATGCACAAGTTTGAACAGGACCTACTCAACGCACAGGACCTTTAACCGATGTTATACACCAGATACATCGATGACATTTTTTTCCTTTGGACCCACGGCGAAGAATCACTGAAACGACTACACAATGACATTAATAAGTTCCATCCAACCATCAGACTCACCATGGACTACTCTCCAAAATCAGTTGCATTCTTGGACACACTCGTCTCCATCAAGGACGGTCACCTCAGCACTTCGCTTTACCGCAAACCCACGGATAACCTCATGATGCTCCACTTCTCCAGCTTCCACCCTAAACACATTAAAGAAGCCACCCCCTATGGACAAGCGCTCCGTATACACAGGATCTGCTCAGACGAGGAGGAGTGTAACAGACATCTACAGACGTTGAAATATGCCCTCGTACGAATGGGATATGGCACTCGAATCATCGATCGACAGTTCCAACGCGCCACAGTGAAAAACCGGACCGACCTCCTCAGAAGACAAACATGGGACACAACCGACAGAATATCCTTCGTCGTCCAGTACTTCCCCGGAGCGGGGAAACTACGTCATCTTCTTCACAGCCTTCAACACGTCATTGATGACGATGAACATCTTGCCAAGGTCATCCCCACACCCCCACTACTTACCTTCAAACAACCGCGCAACCTCAATCGAACCATTGTTTGCAGCAAACTACCCAGCCTTCAGAACAGTGACCACGACACCACACAACCCTGTCATGGTAATCTCTGCAAGACGTGCCAGATCATCGACATGGATACCACTATTACACGTGAGAACAGCACCCACCAGGTACGCGGTACATACACGTGCGACTCGGCCAACGTTGTCTACCTCATACGCTGCAGGAAAGGATGTCCCGAAGCGTGGTACATTGGCGAGACCATGCAGACGCTGCGACAACGAATGAACGGACATCGCGCAACAATCACCAGGCAGGAATGTTCCCTTCCAGTCGGGGAACACTCCAGCAGTCAAGGGCATTCAGCCTCTGATCTCCGGGTAAGCGTTCTCCAAGGCGGCCTTCAGGACCCGCGACAACGCAGAATCGCCGAGCAGAAACTTATAGCCAAGTTCCGCACACATGAGTGCGGCCTCAACCGGGACCTGGGATTCGTGTCGCATTACAGTCATCCCCCACCGTCTGGCCTGCAAAATCCTACCAACTGTCCTGGCTTGGTACAATTCACACCTCTTTAACCTGGGGTTACCTCATCTCTGGATCTGTAAAGATTTAATCACCTGCTAATGCTCGCATTCCTAGCATTGATTGGCATCTTTGAATTTGTCTATATATGTGTTTCTGGAACAGACCTCTTCATTCACCTGAGGAAGGAGCAGCGCTCCAAAAGCTAGTGACATCGAAACAAACCTGTTGGACTTTAACCTGGTGTTGTAAGACTTCTTACTGTGCTCACCCCAGTTCAACGCCGGCATCTCCACATCATCTGTAAATACAGATATTCTACACAGGGACCACAGTAAATAATGATATTCTACCCAGGGACCACTGTAAATAATGATATTGTATGCCGGGGCCTCTGTTAATATTTATAAATAACCCAGGGACCACTGTAAATAAAGAAATGCCACCCAGGGACCACTGTAAATAAAGGTACACCACCCAGGGACCATTGTAAATAATAATAACCTACCCAGGAACCACTGTAAATAAGATATACTGCACAGGGACCACTGTCAATAATGATATACCAGCCAGTGACCACTGTAAATAAAGGTACACCACCCAGGGACCACTGTAAATAAAGATAAACCAGCCAGGGACCATTGTAAATAATAATAACCTACCCAGGAACCACTGTAAATAAGATATACTGCACAGGGACCACTGTCAATAATGATATACCAGCCAGTGACCACTGTAAATAAAGAAATACCACCCAGGGACCACTGTAAATAAAATTATACCACCCAGGGACTATTGTAAATAATGATATACTACACAGTGGCCACTGTAAATAATGATATACTACCCAGGGACCACTGCATATAATGATATACTATCCAGTGATCATTGTAAATAATGATATACTACCCAGGGACCACTACAGATAATGATATACTGCACACAGCCACTGTAAATAATGATATACTACCCAGGGACCACAGTAAATAATGATGTACTATCCAGGGACCACTGTAAAGAATGATATACTACCAGGGACCACTGTAAAGAATGATATACTACCAGGGACCACTGTAAATAAAGATATTCCACACAGGGACAACTGTAAATAGTGATATAATACTGAGGGACAACTGTAAATAATGATATTCTACCCAGGGGCCACTGTAAATAATGATGTACTACACAGGGGTCACTGTAAATAATGATGTACTACACAGGGGTCACTGTAAATACTGATATTCTACCCAGGGGCCACTGTAACTAATGATATACTACCCAGGGACAACTGTAAATAATGATGTACTACACAGGGGTCACTGTAAATACTGATTTACTACACAGGGGTCACTGTAAATAAAGATATACTGCCCAGGGACGACTGTAAATAATGATATACTACCCAGGGACCACAGTAAGTAATGATATACTACCCAGGGACCACTGTAAAGAATGACATACTACCAGGGACCACTGTAAATAATGATAAACCACACAGGGACCACTGTAAATAAAGACAAACCACCCAGAGACCACTGTAAATAAAGATAAACCACCCAGGGACCACTGTAAATAAAGATAAACCACCCAGGAACCACTGTAAATAAAGATATACCACCCAGAGAGCTTTGTAAATAATGATAAACAACCCGGGAACCACTTTAAATAAGACACTGCACAGTGCCCACTGTAAATAATGATATTCTAATCAGAGGCCACAGTAAATAATGATATACTTCCAGGGATCACTGTAAATAAAGCTATACTGCCGAGGGACCACTGTAAATAAAGTCATACTACCCAGGGACTGTTGTAAATAATGATATACTACACAGTGACCACTGTAAATAATACGAAGTCTTACAACACCAGGTTAAAGTCCAACAGGTTTGTTTCGATGTCACTAGCTTTCGGAGCGCTGCTCCTTCCTCAGGTGAATGCAGAGGTATGTTCCAGAAACACATATATAGACAAATTCAAAGATGCGAAACAATGCCAAGAATGCGAGCATTAGCAGGTGATTAAATCTTTACAGATCCAGAGATGGGGTAACCCCAGGTTAAAGAGGTGTGAATTGCATCAAGCCAGGACAGTTGGGAGGATTTCGCATGCCAGATGGTGTGGGATGAATGTAATGCGACATGAATCCCAGGTCCCGGTTGAGGCCGCACTCATCTGTGCGGAACTTGGCTATAAGCTTCTGCTCGGCGATTCTGTGTTGTTGCGCGTCCTGAAGGCCGCCTTGGAGAACGCTTACCCGGAGATCAGAGGCTGAATGCCCTTGACTGCTGAAGTGTTCCGAGACTGGAAGGGAACATTCCTGCCTGGTGATTGTCGCGCGATGTCCGTTCATTCGTTGTTGCAGCGTCTGCATGGTCTCGCCAATGTACCACACTCCCGCAGCAGCCGCAGCCCCGCTCCCCCTCCCCCAGCAGCCGCGGCCCCCCTCACCCTCACCCCCTCACCCCCTCCCCAAGCAGCCGCAGTCACCCTCCCCCCTCCCCCAGCAGCCGCGCCCCCCCTCACCCCCTCACCCCCTCCCCCAGCATCCCCGCTGCCCCTCCCCAGCAGCCGCGGCCCCCCTCACCCTCACCCCCTCACCCCCTCACCCCTTCCCCAAGCAGCCGCGGTCACCCTCCCCCTCCCCCAGCAGCCGCGCCCCCCCTCCCCAGTCCCCCAGCAGCCGCAGTCCCCCTCCACCTCCCCAGCAACTGTGGTCCCCCTCCCCAGCAGCCGCGATCCCTCCCCATTCCCCAGCAGCCGCGATCCCCCTCCCCCAGCAGCCGCCGTCGCCCCCCTCCCCCAGCAGCCACGATCCCTCCCCCAGCAGCCGCGGTCACCCTCCCCTCCCCCAGCAGCCACGATCCCTCCACACTCCTCCAGCAGCCGCTGTCCCCCTCCCCCCCAGCAGCCGCGTTCCCCCTCCCCTTCCCCAGCAGCCACGATCCCTCCCCCTTCCCCCAGCAGCCGCGGTCCCCCCCCCAGCAGCCACGGTCCCCCTCCCCCAGCAGCCGCGGTCCCCCTCCCCCAGCAGCCGCGGTATCCCTGCCCCAGCAGCCACGGTCCCCCTCACACCCCCAGCAGACGCGGTCCCCCTCCCCCAGCAGCCGCGGTCTCCCTCCCCCTCCCCCAGCAGCCGCGGTCCCCCTCCCCCAGCAGCCGCGGTCCCCCTCCCCTCCCCTCCCCCAGCAGCCGCGGTCCCCCTCCCCTTGCCCAGCAGCCACGATCCCTGCCCCCCTCCCCCAGCAGCCGCGGTCGCCCTCCCCTCCCCCAGCAGCCACGATCCCTCCACCCTCCCCCAGCAGCCGCTGTCCCCCTCCCCCCCAGCAGCCGCGTTCCCCCTCCCCTCCCCCAGCAGCCGCGGTTCCCCCTTCCCTCCCCCAGCAGCCGCGATCCCCCTCCCCTCCCCCAGCAGCCGCGATCCCTCCCCTCTCCCCAGCAGCCGCGATCCCTCCCCCCTCCCCCAGCAGCCGCGGTCCCCCTCCTAACCCCCAGCAGCCGCGGTCCCCCTCCCCTCCCCCAGCAGCCGTGGTCCCCCTCCCCTCCCCAGCAGCGCAGTCCCCCTCCCCCCTCCCCCAGCAGCCGCGGTCCCCCTCACCCAGCACCCGCAGTCCCCCTCCCTCTCCCCCAGCAACCGCGGTCCCCCTCCCCAGCAGACGCGGTCCCCCTCCCCCTCTCCCCCAGCAGCCACGGTCCCCTCTTCCTCCCCCAGCAGCCACGGTCCCCCTCCCCCTCCCCCAGCAGCCGCGGTCCTCCTCCCCCTCCCCCAGCAGCCGCGGTCCCCTTCCCCCTCCCCCAGCAGCCGCGGTCCCCCTCCCCTACCCCAGCAGCCGCGGTCCCCCTCCCCCAGCAGCCGCGGTCCCCCTCCCCAGCAGCCACGGTCCCCCTCCCCAGCAGCCGCGGTCGCCCTCCCCTCCCCCAGCAGCCACGATCCCTCCACCCTCCCCCCGCAGCCGCGGTTCCCCCTCCCCTCCCCCAGCAGCCGCGATCCCTCCCCCTCCCCCAGCAGCCGAGATCCCTCCCCCCTCCCCCAGCAGCCGCGGTCCCCCTCCATACCCCCAGCAGCCGCGGTCCCCCTCCCCTCCCCCAGCAGCCGCGGTCCCCCTCCTCTCCCCCAGCAGCGCAGTCCCATTCCCCCTCCCCCTGCAGACGCGGTCCCCCTCACCCAGCTCCCGTAGTCCCCCTCCCTCTCCCCCAGCAACAGCGTCCCCCTCCCCAGCAGCCGCGGTCCCCCTCCCCCTCTCCCCCAGCAGCCACGGTCCCCTCTTCCTCCCCCAGCAGCCACGGTCCCCCTCCCCCTCCCCCAGCAGCCGCGATCCCCCTCCCCCTCGCCCAGCAGCCGCGGTCCCCCTCCACCGCCCCAGCAGCCGCGGTCCCCCTCGCCCTCCCCCAGCAGCCGCGGTCCCCCTCCCCCAGCAGCCGCGGTCCCCCTCCCCCAGCAGCCACGGTCCCCCTCCCCCAGCAGCCGCGGTCCCCCTCCCCCAGCAGCCGCGGTCCCCCTCCCCCAGCAGCCACGGTCCCCCTCCCCCTCCCCCAGCAGCCGCGGTCCCCCTCCCCCTCCTCCAGCAGCCGCGTTCCCCCTCCCCCAGCAGCCGCGGTCCCCCTTACCCAGCAGCTGCGGTCCCCCTCCCCTCCCCCAGCAGCCACGGTCTCCCTCCCCTCCCCCAGCAGCCGCGGACCCCCTCCCCCTCCCCCAGCAGCCGCGGTCCCTCTCCCCAGCAGCCGCGGTCCCCCTCCCCCAGCAGCCGCGGTCCCCCTCCCCCAGCAGCCGCGGTCCCCCTCCCCCAGCAGCCGCGGTCCCCCTCCCCAGCAGCCGCGGTCCCCCTCCCCCAGCAGCATTGTCTCGGGTCGGACAGTTTGATGGTGCTGTTTATTTGATGTGTATATAATGTTTATTTGGATCTGTTTTCCCTGAGATTGCCTGTCCTGCCCGCTCTTCCCGCGGGCAGGGTGAGGCAGCGCCCGCCCCTGGCATCGGCCTGGAGCTGGGACACAACAAAGCAAAACAGACCAGAAGTAACTGATGGACAAAACAAAATGTGGGGAGTGCCCCAAACCGCGGGTGGAGCACAGCCCCAACAGAACAGGAACAGAGACCAAACCTCCCCCAATACCCGCCCAATGAAAGTGTGAGAATGGGGGTCGGTCCGGCAGCCCACCCCCTGCGGGGCCCAGCCAGCCCGGAAAGCTTCGAGTGTGCCCGTGGGCAGCGCCTGCCCCCGCTCCAGGGACCCCCGGCCGCAACCCACCCCTTCCCACGGCACCCACAGCCCTGCCCTCCGCCACCCAGCCCTTCACCGGCACCCACAGCCCTCCCCACCCAGCCCTGCCCACGGCACCCACAGCCCGGCCCCAACCAGCCCTTCCCACGGCACCCACAGCCCGGCCCTCCGCCACCCAGCCCTTCCCACGGCACCCACAGCCCTCCGCCACCCAGCCCTGCCCACGGCACCCACAGCCCGGCCCTCCGCCACCCAGCCCTGCCCACGGCACCCACAGCCCGGCCCTCCCCCACCCAGCCCTTCCCACGGCACCAACAGCCCGGCCCTCCGCCACCCAGCCCTTCCCCCGGCACCCACAGCCCTCCCCACCCAGCCCTTCCCACGGCACCCACAGCCCTCCGCCACCCAGCCCTTCCCACGGCACCCACAGCCCTCCGCCACCCAGCCCTTCCCACGGCACCCACAGCCCGGCCCTCCGCCACCCAGCCCTTCCCACGGCACCCACAGCCCGGCCCTCCGCCACCCAGCCCTTCCCACGGCACCCACAGCCCGGCCCTCCCCCACCCAGCCCTTCCCACGGCACCCACAGCCCGGCCCTCCCCCACCCAGCCCTTCCCACGGCACCCACAGCCCGGCCCCACCCAGCCCTTCCCACGGCACCCACAGCCCTCCGCCACCCAGCCCTTCCCACGGCACCCACAGCCCTCCCCCACCCAGCCCTTCCCACGGCACCCACAGCCCTCCGCCACCCAGCCCTTCCCACGGCACCCACAGCCCGGCCCTCCGCCACCCAGCCCTTCCCACGGCACCCACAGCCCGGCCCTCCGCCACCCAGCCCTGCCCACGGCACCCACAGCCCTCCCCCACCCAGCCCTGCCCACGGCACCCACAGCCCTCCCCCACCCAGCCCTTCCCACGGCACCCACAGCCCTCCGCCACCCAGCCCTTCCCACGGCACCCACAGCCCTCCCCCACCCAGCCCTGCCCACGGCACCCACAGCCCTCCCCACCCAGCCCTTCCCACGGCACCCACAGCCCTCCCCCACCCAGCCCTGCCCACGGCACCCACAGCCCTCCCGCACCCAGCCCTGCCCACGGCACCCACAGCCCTCCGCTCCGCCACCCAGCCCTGCCCACGGCACCCACAGCCCTCCCCTACCCAGCCCTTCCCACGGCACCCACAGCCCTCCGCCACCCAGCCCTTCCCACGGCACCCACAGCCCTCCGCCACCCAGCCCTTCCCACGGCACCCACAGCCCTCCGCCACCCAGCCCTTCCCACGGCACCCACAGCCCGGCCCCACCCAGCCATTCCCACGGCACCCACCGCCCTCCGCCACCCAGCCCTTCCCACGGCACCCACAGCCCTCCCCACCCAGCCCTTCCCACGGCACCCACAGCCCTCCGCCACCCAGCCCTTCCCACGGCACCCACAGCCTCCGCCACCCAGCCCTTCCCACGGCACCCACAGCCCTCCCCCACCCAGCCCTTCCCACGGCACCCACAGTCCTCCGCCACCCAGCCCTTCCCACGGCACCCACAGTCCTCCGCCACCCAGCCCTTCCCACGACACCCACAGTCCTGCCCTCCGCCACCCAGCCCTTCCCACGACACCCACAGCCCTCCCCCACCCAGCCCTTCCCACGGCACCCACAGCCCGGCCCTCCGCCACCCAGCCCTTCCCACGGCACCCACAGCCCGGCCCTCCGCCACCCAGCCCTTCCCACGGCACCCACAGCCCTCCGCCACCCAGCCCTTCCCACGGCACCCACAGCCCGGCCCTCCACCACCCAGCCCTGCCCACGGCACCCACAGCCCGGCCCTCCGCCACCCAGCCCTTCCCACGGCACCCACAGCCCGGCCCTCCGCCACCCAGCCCTTCCCACGGCACCCACAGCCCTCCGCCACCCAGCCCTTCCCACGGCACCCACAGCCCTCCGCCACCCAGCCCTTCCCACGGCACCCACCGCCCTCCGCCCTCCGCCACCCAGCCCTTCCCACGGCACCCACAGCCCTGCCCCACCCAGCCCTTCCCACGGCACCCACAGCCCGGCCCCACCCAGCCCTTCCCACGGCACCCACAGCCCTCCGCCACCCAGCCCTTCCTACGGCACCCACAGCCCTCCCCACCCAGCCCTGCCCACGGCACCCACAGCCCTCCGCCACCCAGCCCTGCCCACGGCACCCACCGCCCTCCGCCACCCAGCCCCTCCCACGGCACCCACAGCCCTCCCCACCCAGCCCTGCCCACGGCACCCACAGCCCTCCGCCACCCAGCCCTGCCCACGGCACCCACAGCCCTCCGCCACCCAGCCCTTCCCACGGCACCCACAGCCCGGCCCTCCGCCACCCAGCCCTTCCCACGGCACCCACAGCCCTCCCCACCCAGCCCTGCCCACGGCACCCACAGCCCTCCGCCACCCAGCCCTTCCCACGTCACCCACAGCCCTCCCCCACCCAGCCCTGCCCACGGCACCCACCGCCCTCCGCCACCCAGCCCTTCCCACGGCACCCACAGCCCTCCCCCACCCAGCCCTGCCCACGGCACCCACCGCCCTCCGCCACCCAGCCCTTCCCACGGCACCCACAGCCCTCCGCCACCCAGCCCTGCCCACGGCACCCACAGCCCTCCCCCACCCAGCCCTTCCCACGGCACCCACAGCCCTCCGCCACCCAGCCCTTCCCCCGGCACCCACAGCCCGGACCCCCACCACCCAGCCCTGCCCACGGCACCCACAGCCCTCCGCCACCCAGCCCTTCCCACGGCACCCACAGCCCTCCGCCACCCAGCCCTTCCCACGGCACCCACAGCCCTCCACCACCCAGCCCTGCCCACGGCACCCACCGCCCTCCGCTCCGCCAGCCACCCGAATGGAGATTGGCGGAGGTGCGGATTCCTGAGCAGCGCCTCCCTTACGACAGCCGCCACCCCTGACGGGGGAGAGCTGCGGCGCCTGGAGACCGTGTTCCAGACTTTGAGGAGGTCCTGGTACAAGACGGGCAGCGCCAACAGAGAGTTCCGAAGACCCTGCTGGTCCACAGACAGGAGCTGCACGTCGTAGTTCAGGCCGAGCCCCTGGGGGGAGAAATCCGTCGCCAGGGCCCCACCGTGGAGGGGGCTCAGCGTACAGGTAACGCTGCAGAGTCTGAGGGTGGAAAGTGGCAGTCTGGGTGCGGAGGCACACCAGCGCCTGACCGCCCTCCGCCATCGGGAGACTCCAGACCTCCGCAGCGACCCCGTGCAGTCGATTGTCCCGGAGGAACCGAAGCCGGGCTCTCTGGATGGTGGGACAAAGCCAGGGGGAGGGGTCAGTGACCAGCCGGGACCACAGCATGGAGGCGATCAGCTGGTTTATGACGAGAACTCGGCCCCTGTGGGACAGCACTCGGAGCCGTCCTGTCCAGCGTCCCAGGCCAGCGGTGACCTTGGTCTCCAGCTCCTGCCCGTTCGCCGGCCAGGCTCCCTCTGCCGGGCAAAGATGGACTCCCAGGTCGAGGCTGTTGGTCCGACTCCAGCTGAAGGGCCCGAGCTCCTCCGGGAGGGGGTCCACCTGCCACGGACCGACCAGGAGTCCGGAACATTTGGCCCAGTTGATCCGTGGGGAGGACGCGGCGGAGTAGACAGCTTGGCTCTCTCGCATCCTCCGGGGGTCCCCGGGGTCAGTGACCATGAGGAACACGGCATCAGCGTCCGCCGAGAGGACCACCCCCCCGTCCGGCTCGCGTAGAACCAGCCCCGTGAACCCCCTCCGCAGGAGGCACAGGAAAGGCTCCACGCAGAGGGAATAATGTTGGCCGGACAGGGGGCAGCCCTGATGCACTCCTCTCCCAAAGCGAAGGGGCGCCGTCAGGGACCCGTTAACCTTAGTCAGACTCTCCGAGGCGGCGGACAGTAACCGGATCCGGGCGACAAAATACCACCCGAACCCGACAGCTCGCAGAGTCCCGAGCAAATCCCCGGGCCCCACCCTGTCGAACGCCTTCTCCTGGTCAAGAGACAGGGAGGCGCTCGACATACCAGTCCTCTGGGTAAAATGCGTAATGTCCCGGGCCAGGTGGATATTGTCATAGATTGTGCGGTCCGGGACTGTGTAGGACTGGTCAGGGTGGATCATGTGGTCCAGCTCGGGGCCATGGCGTAAACACAGCACCTTGGCGAAGATTTTATAGTCCGTGCTGAGGAGGGAGACCGGTCGCCAGGTCTTAAGTCGGCGGAGATCCCCCTTCTTGGGCAGCAGGGCAATGACGGCCCTGCGCCACGAAAGGGGCATCTCCCCGGTCGCGGTACATTCCCCCAGGACCCCCACGTAGTCGCTCCCCAGGACGTCCCAGCACGCCCTGAAGAACTCCACGGTCAGCCCGTCCAGCCCTGGGGATTTGCCCCGTGAGAGGCTGTGCAGGGGGCCGGTCAGCTCTTGGAGGTTGATGGCATTATCGAGCTTCCCGGCGCCCTCCGGGCCCACCTGCGGCAGGTCCTCCCACAGAACTCTGCAAGCGTCCTCGCTGGACGGACCCGGAGACCCGTCCACGGCCCACAGCGGCACGATGAGTGGTCGCTGCTGCTGCCGGCCCCCGGCGATGGTGAAGAGGAGGCGTCCGGGGAGGAAACTTGCACCGGGCGGGACGGGCCCCCAGGGGCTTCGACTCCGCTCGACCCCGGATCCTCCTGCTCGGGGGGCGACAGCAGCTCGAGTGGCTCGGGGGCCTCGGAGGCCCCCCCCGGCCTTGCTTCTCTTCATTGTGTGCCCCGGGCCAGGCGTCAGGGGGATGGGCACCAACACGGGAGAGATGGGGCAGGAGGAGCTCGGTGGGGAGGGAGGGCGGGACGTTTGATAGAACAACACGTTCTGCGGTGGCCTCCAGCGTCTCCACCGCCACGTGTGTCCCGCCCACCGTGAGCCCCCTTTCCAGGGCCCGCTGGGCCGCCTGCTCGGCCCGCAGGAAGAACCCGGCCTTGCTGTACATCCGCGAGGCGGCTACGATGGCCGAGGGGCCGACAGCCCCGCCCATCGCACGGGTGCCCGCCTCAATGGTCATGGTAGGGTGGGCATAGCACTTCACCCCCAGCTGCCGCATGAGCAGGCGGGAGGGCGAGGGCACCGCGGGGGCAGCGGAGCGACGGGAGGCTGCCGCCCCCACATAATGTCTTGTCCGCCCTGCCCCCGGCAGTGGAGGATGCCCCCGAGGTGCTGGCCAGAGGGTGGGAGGACAGGAGGCTGGGCCTGCAGCCCTGGATGGTCCCACTCCCACCTCAGGCAGAGGGGTGGGGGGGACAGGAGGCCGGGCCTGCAGCCCTGGATGGTCCCTGTCCCACCTCAGGCAGAGGGGTGGGAGGGACAGGAGGCTGGGCCTGCAGCTCTGGATGGTCCCACTCCCACCTCAGGCAGAGGGGTGGGAGGACAGGAGGCCGGGCCTGCAGCTCTGGATGGTCCCAGTCCCACCTCAGGCAGAGGGGTGGGAGGACAGGAGGCCGGGCCTGCAGCCCTGGATGGTCCCACTCCCACCTCAGGCAGAGGGGTGGGAGGACAGGAGGCTGGGCCTGCAGCCCTGGATGGTCCCACTCCCACCTCAGGCAGAGGGGTGGGAAGACAGGAGACTGGGCCTGCAGCCCTGGATGGTCCCAGTCCCACCTCAGGCAGAGGGGTGGGAGGACAGGAGGCTGGGCCTGCAGCCCTGGATGGTCCCACTGCCACCTCAGGCAGAGGGGTGGGAGGACAGGAGGCTCGGCCTGCAGCCCTGGATGGTCCCAGTCCCACCTCAGGCAGAGGGGTGGGAGGACAGGAAGCTCGGCCTGCAGCCCTGGATGGTCCCAGTCCCACCTCAGGCAGAGGGGTGGGGGGACAGGAGGCCGGGCCTGCAGCCCTGGATGGTCCCAGTCCCACCTCAGGCAGAGGGGTGGGGGGGACAGGAGGCTGGGCCTGCAGCCCTGGATGGTCCCAGTCCCACCTCAGGCAGAGGGGTGATCAAACCGTGATCTTTATCAATGATGAGAAGGCGGAAACAGTGGAAGTTTAAACTGGACAGATATTTCACAGCTGGATTCACACAATACAGACAGCAATGTATCGTAGATTGTGGAAGTGCCACAAATGTTGTCAAATGCAGGACGTGGGGTCCCTCAATGTTTCAATCTTGCTGAGAGACTGTCAGCCCACAGGGACAACATTTCTGTTTAATAGGACTGATGGACAAGTTAAAATAGTTCAGTTTCAAAGTTTAAAATAAGCAGTCATTGCTCTGTGCAGCTTTCGGAATCTGTCAGTGGAATTTACTTCACACAGGCAAGTTTAACAAGTGTATGGGGAACTGATTAGAAGTTTTGATGGAGATATTCCTGCATTATGGAAATGTGTGAGATCTATTTAGGGTTGGGAAATGGATTGAGGATGAAAGGAAGCAGTTGTTTTTTAACTACATTAGACTGAGAGCCTTGAAGATTCACAACTTCCATGTGCTGTGAGAAAGGATTGATTAACCAAGGCCTATTATTCAAATACTTCAGACAAGTGAATAAGCTACAGGAACATTGAATACACAGACAGAGACAAGCAGACACCTGTAATCGGAGCTTAAACTTCACGTTTGAATGTGAAGGGCTGAAATAAACAAGAGTCCACCCTGGGATTTGGTGCAATTTAAGTTCTGCTTTTCCAAAAAATAAAAATAACTATCTGCAATGAAAAATTCCTTGGACAGGACAGAGGGATTTTGACTCTGTATTTAATCCCAGACAGTATTTGCGTTGTGAGTGTTTGATGGGCAGTGTAGATGGAGCTTTACTCTGAAACACTGGAATTCAGTCTCAGGGCTGATTTAATCACATGCTTCAGAATAATAATTGATATTGTACATCTCGTGTGTGTCTCAGTGACAGCTCTGAAACATGTACAGCACAATCTCATCCTGTTTCTGTGTGTCTCTCTGAAATTAGCTGGTCCATTTCCTAAATTACTCCTGACTAGATTTCAAAAGGGCTCCATTGCCTGTGAAGCAGTTTGTGATACCCAAAGGTTATGAAAAGTGCTTTCGAAAAGTCTGTCCCCAAGCTGCTGTGAGGATGTTCAGAGTCAGTGTGTGACTTGGGTCACACACAGGCCAGATACACCTCTCCAAGTTAAAGGTGGAGAATGGATCTCGCTCCTTTTGAAAGATGTACTGACCCAGCCTGTCTGAGTTTGTGTCTGTGTGAGGTACGGGATTGCCTTGATCCCTGGAACAACTAGATAACAAAGACTCCTATGTCAGACTCCTATTTATCGACGACAGCTCAGCCTTCAACACCATCATTCCGACGAAACTCATCTCCAAACTCCGTCGCCTTGGCCTTGGCTCCTCCCTCTGCGACTGGATCCTGAACTTTCTAACCCACAGACCACAATCAGTAAGGATAGGCAACAACACCTCCTCCACGATCATCCTCAACACCGGTGCCCCACAAGGCTGTGTCCTCAGCCCCCTACTGTACTCCTTATACACCTCTGACTGTGCGGCCAAATTCCCCTCCAACCCGATTCTCAAATTTACTGATGACACCACCGTAGTGGGTCGGACTTCAAACAATGACGAGCCGGAGTACAGGAATGAGATAGAGAATCTGGTGAACTGGTGCGACGACAATAATCTCTCCCTCAATGTCAACAAAATGAAGGAGATAATCATCGACGTCAGGAAGCATAGTGGAGAACATGCCCCTGTCTACATCAATGGGAAGGAAGTAGAAAGGGTCGAGAGCTTCAAGTTTTTAGGTGTCCAGATCACCAGCAGCCTGTCCTGGTCCCCCCAGGCCGACACTATAGTTAAGAAAGCCCACCAACGACTCTACTTTCTCAGAAGACTGAGGAAATTTGGCATGTCAGCTACGATCCTCACCAACTTCTCCCGATGCACCATGGACAGCATTCTTTCTGGGTGTATCACAGCTTGGTATGGAGCCCGCTCTGCCCAAGACCGCAGGAAACTACGAAAGGTGGTGAATGTAGCCCAGTCCATCACGCGAACCGGCCTCCCACCCATTGACTCTGTCTACAATTCCCGCTGCTTCAGAAAGGCAGCCAGCATAATTACGGACCCCAGGCACCCCGGACAGACTCTCTGCCACCTCCTCCCGTCAGGTAAAAGATAGCAAAGTTTGAGGTCACGTACCAACCGACACAAGAACAGCTTCTTCCCGAGCGCAATGAGACTTTTGAATGGACCTACCTCGTATTAAGTTGATCCTTTCGCTACACCTTGTTTTAACTGTCATATTATATTCTGCAGTCCCTCCTTCCTGATGCAGGGTTTGTACAGCAGGCAAGAAACACTACTTTTCACTGTATACTAATACCTGTGACAATAATAAATCAAATCAAATCAAATCAAAAAATGACAAAGGTCTTAACATTTAAATTTGTGCTGCATTTTTTGGGTACTTTTTTCAAAATAAGTTATCCCTTCCTGTTATTATTTCCTCTCTATGTCTTTGATCCATTCAGCTCATCTTCATCTTACAGCAGCTCGCTGTCAGCACCATCTGGAGAGAAATTGTCCTGTCATTTCACGTTCACCTATCGGTGAGGGTAGCACGGTGCCAGAGCGCCGAGCACAGTTACGTCACAGCTCAAGGATTCCCAGGCTCGATTTCCGGCTTGGGTCACTGTCTGTGTGGAGTCTGCACCGTTCTCCCCGTGTCTGCGTGGGTTTCCTCCGGGTGCTCCCCTTTCCCCCCAGAATCGAAAGTTTGCAGGTTCGGTGAATTGGCCGTGAGAAATAGCCCTTCGTGTCCCAAAGATTTCCGTGGGGTTACGGGGATAGGGTGGAGGTGTGGGCTGAAGTAGGACCGGTGCAGACTCGATGGGCTGAATGGCCTCCTTCTGCGCTGTAACTTAACTGATTCTGTAATCGACGCCGTAAACTCTCCATCAATGAATTTTCATGCTGCCCCTGGACCGTTTTATTTGGGCTTCTCACAGAAACCCCTCTTCAGCCTCTGTACCATTTTCTTATAGGTGCTGTGACGGATCGGAAGAAGAGAAACTCGGTTCACTTCCCTTACGCCACTTTCGCGTAAGTAGCAGTATTTAGAAATTTGTGTGGTCACATGATCATCGAATCATAGAACTTACAGTGCCGAAGGAGGACATTCAGCCCATCGAGTGTGCACAGGCTGTGGGAAAAGCAGACGACTCAACCTCAGGCGTCCAACCTATCCCCGTAACGTAGGAACCCGACCCAACCTTTTGAACACCAAGGGACAATTTATCACGGCCCATCCACCTAACCTGCACATCTTTGGACTGTGGGGAAACCGGAGCACCCGGAGGCAACCCACGCACACACGGGGAGAAAGAAAAAATTCCATGCAACGGTCTCGGATGGAATTGAACCATCCGAGGCCCGAATTGAACCTTGGGACCCTGGAGCTGTGAGGCAGCAGCGCGAACAAGTGTGCCACCGTGCTCACGCGAGGGGACGAAAACATCGCAAACTCTATTTATGAACATACTGGAAGACTAATTTCTATCAAATTCATAGGTGCAGGAGAGGGAGCGGCCGGACGGGATAATTTTCCATAACCTCACACAAATAGTCATAATATAATAATGATTAAAATAATTATAAAAATCTTCTTTGTCACAAGTCGGCTTAACACTGCAACGAAGTTACTGTGAAAAGCCCCTGGTCTGCACATTTCTAACTTTTGGGAATTGTGGGAAGGAACAGGAGCCCCCGCAGGACCCCCTCGTAGACAGGGAGAAAACGTGCATCCTCTCTACAGACAGTGACCCAATTCTGGATTCGAAACTGGGACCCTGATGGAAGGCGTGAGGAGCCGCAGTATGGGGCAGGTGTTCACAGCGTCACACACACTCACAGTGAGGCGGGGGAGTGGGAACCGGCTGGATGGGCCAGATGTTCACAGCGTCACACACACTCACAGTGAGGCGGGGGAGTAGGAACCGGCTGGATGGGCCAGATGTTCACAACGTCACACACACTCACAGTGAGGCGGGGGAGTGGGAACCGGCTGGATGGGCCAGATGTTCACAGCGTCACACACACTCACAGTGAGGCGGGGGAGTAGGAACCGGCTGGATGGGCCAGATGTTCACACCGTCACACACACTCACAGTGAGGCGGGGGAGTAGGAACCGGCTGGACGGGCCAGATGTTCACAGCGTCACACACACTCACAGTGAGGCGGGGGAGTAGGAACCGGCTGGACGGGCCAGATGTTCACAACGTCACACACACTCACAGTGAGGTGGGGGAGTGGGAACCGGCTGGATGGGCCAGATGTTCACAACGTCACACACACTCACAGTGAGGCGGGGGAGTAGGAACCGGCTGGATGGGCCAGATGTTCACAGCGTCACACACACTCACAGTGAGGCGGGGGAGTAGGAACCGGCTGGATGGGCCAGATGTTCACAACGTCACACACACTCACAGTGAGGCGGGGGAGTAGGAACCGGCTGGATGGGCCAGATGTTCACAGCGTCACACACACTCACAGTGAGGCGGGGGAGTAGGAACCGGCTGGATGGGCCAGATGTTCACAGCGTCACACACACTCACAGTGAGGCGGGGGAGTGGGAACCGGCTGGACGGGCCAGATGTTCACAGCGTCACACACACACACACAGTGAGGCGGGGGAGTAGGAACCGGCTGGATGGGCCAGATGTTCACAACGTCACACACACTCACAGTGAGGCGGGGGAGTGGGAACCGGCTGGATGGGCCAGATGTTCACAACGTCACACACACTCACAGTGAGGCGGGGGAGTGGGAACCGGCTGGATGGGCCAGATGTTCACAACGTCACACACACTCACAGTGAGGCGGGGGAGTAGGAACCGGCTGGATGGGCCAGATGTTCACAACGTCACACACACTTACAGTGAGGCGGGGGAGTAGGAACCGGCTGGATGGGCCAGATGTTAACAGTGTCACACACACTCACAGTGAGGCGGGGGAGTGGGAACCGGCTGGATGGGCCAGATGTTCACAACGTCACACACACTCACAGTGAGGCGGGGGAGTAGGAACCGGCTGGATGGGCCAGATGTTCACAACGTCACACACACTCACAGTGAGGCGGGGGAGTAGGAACCGGCTGGACGGGCCAGATGTTCACAACGTCACACACACTCACAGTGAGGCGGGGGAGTAGGAACCGGCTGGATGGGCCAGATGTTCACAGTGTCACACACACTCACAGTGAGGCGGGGGAGTAGGAACCGGCTGGACGGGCCAGATGATCACAACGTCACACACACTCACAGTGAGGCGGGGGAGTACGTACCGGCTGGATGGGCCAGATGTTCACAACGTCACACACACTCACAGTGAGGCGGGGAGTAGGAACCGGCTCGATGGGCCAGATGTTCACAACGTCACACACACTCACAGTGAGGCGGGGGAGTAGGAACCGGCTGGACGGGCCAGATGTTCACAGCGTCACACACACTCACAGTGAGGCGGGGGAGTAGGAACCGGCTGGATGGGCCAGATGTTCACAGCGTCACACACACTCACAGTGAGGCGGGGGAGTGGGAACCGCCTGGACGGGCCAGATGTTCACAACGTCACACACACTCACAGTGAGGCGGGGGAGTGGGAACCGGCTGGATGGGGCAGATGTTCACAACGTCACACACACTCACAGTGAGGCGGGGGAGTAGGTACCGGCTGGATGGGCCAGATGTTCACAACGTCACACACACTCACAGTGAGGCGGGCGAGTGGGAACCGGCTGGATGGGCCAGATGTTCACAACGTCACACACACTCACAGTGAGGCGGGGGAGTAGGAACCGGCTGGATGGGCCAGATGTTCACAGCGTCACACACACTCACAGTGAGGCGGGGGAGTAGGAACCGGCTGGATGGGCCAGATGTTCACACCGTCACACACACTCACAGTGAGGCGGGGGAGTAGGAACCGGCTGGATGGGCCAGATGTTCACAGCGTCACACACACTCACAGTGAGGCGGGGGAGTAGGAACCGGCTGGATAGGCCAGATGTTCACACCGTCACACACACTCACAGTGAGGCGGCGGAGTAGGAACCGGCTGGATGGGCCAGATGTTCACAACGTCACACACACTCACAGTGAGGCGGGGGAGTAGGAACCGGCTGGATGGGCCAGATGTTCACAACGTCACACACACTCACAGTGAGGCGGGGGAGTAGGAGCCGGCTGGATGGGCCAGATGTTCACAGCGTCACACACACTCACAGTGAGGCGGGGGAGTAGGAACCGGCTGGATGGGCCAGATGTTCACAACGTCACACACACTCACAGTGAGGCGGGGGAGTAGGAACCGGCTGGATGGGCCAGATGTTCACAACGTCACACACACTCACAGTGAGGCGGGGGAGTAGGAACCGGCTGGATGGGCCAGATGTTCACAGTGTCACACACACTCACAGTGAGGCGGGGGAGTAGGAACCGGCTGGATGGGCCAGATGTTCACAGCGTCACACACACTCACAGTGAGGCGGGGAGTGGGAACCGCCTGGACGGGCCAGATGTTCACACCGTCACACACACTCACAGTGAGGCGGGGGAGTAGGAACCGGCTGGATGGGCCAGATGTTCACAACGTCACACACACTCACAGTGAGGCGTGGGAGTAGGAACCGGCTGGATGGGCCAGATGTTCACAGCGTCACACACACTCACAGTGAGGCGGGGGAGTAGGTACCGGCTGGATGGGCCAGATGTTCACAACGTCACACACACTCACAGTGAGGCGGGGGAGCGGGAACCGGCTGGATGGGCCAGATGTTCACAACGTCACACACACTCACAGTGAGGCGGGGGAGTAGGAACCGGCTGGATGGGCCAGATGTTCACAACGTCACACACACTCACAGTGAGGCGGGGGAGTAGGTACCGGCTGGATGGGCCAGATGTTCACAACGTCACACACACTCACAGTGAGGCGGGGGAGTAGGAACCGGCTGGATGGGCCAGATGTTCACAGCGTCACACACACTCACAGTGAGGCGGGGGAGTAGGAACCGGCTGGACGGGCCAGATGTTCACAGCGTCACACACACACATAGTGAGGCGGGGGAGTAGGTACCGGCTGCATGGGCCAGATGTTCACAACGTCACACACACTCACAGTGAGGCGGGGGAGTAGGAACCTGCTGGATGGGCCAGATGTTCACAGCGTCACACACACTCACAGTGAGGCGGGGGAGTAGGAACCGGCTGGATGGGCCAGATGTTCACAACGTCACACACACTCACAGTGAGGCGGGGGAGCAGGAACCGGCTGGATGGGCCAGATGTTCACAACGTCACACACACTCACAGTGAGGCGGGGAGTAGGAACCGGCTGGATGGGCCAGATGTTCACAGCGTCACACACACTCACAGTGAGGCGGGGGAGTAGGAACAAGCTGGATGGGCCAGATGTTCACAACGTCACACACACTCACAGTGAGGCGGGGAGTAGGAACCGGCTCGATGGGCCAGATGTTCACAACGTCACACACACTCACAGTGAGGCGGGGGAGTAGGAACCGGCTGGACGGGCCAGATGTTCACAGCGTCACACACACTCACAGTGAGGCGGGGGAGTAGGAACCGGCTGGATGGGCCAGATGTTCACAGCGTCACACACACTCACAGTGAGGCGGGGGAGTGGGAACCGCCTGGACGGGCCAGATGTTCACAACGTCACACACACTCACAGTGAGGCGGGGGAGTGGGAACCGGCTGGATGGGGCAGATGTTCACAACATCACACACACTCACAGTGAGGCGGGGGAGTAGGTACCGGCTGGATGGGCCAGATGTTCACAACGTCACACACACTCACAGTGAGGCGGGGGAGTGGGAACCGGCTGGATGGGCCAGATGTTCACAACGTCACACACACTCACAGTGAGGCGGGGGAGTAGGAACCGGCTGGATGGGCCAGATGTTCACAGCGTCACACACACTCACAGTGAGGCGGGGGAGTAGGAACCGGCTGGATGGGCCAGATGTTCACACCGTCACACACACTCACAGTGAGGCGGGGGAGTAGGAACCGGCTGGATGGGCCAGATGTTCACAGCGTCACACACACTCACAGTGAGGCGGGGGAGTAGGAACCGGCTGGATAGGCCAGATGTTCACACCGTCACACACACTCACAGTGAGGCGGCGGAGTAGGAACCGGCTGGATGGGCCAGATGTTCACAACGTCACACACACTCACAGTGAGGCGGGGGAGTAGGAACCGGCTGGATGGGCCAGATGTTCACAACGTCACACACACTCACAGTGAGGCGGGGGAGTAGGAGCCGGCTGGATGGGCCAGATGTTCACAGCGTCACACACACTCACAGTGAGGCGGGGGAGTAGGAACCGGCTGGATGGGCCAGATGTTCACAACGTCACACACACTCACAGTGAGGCGGGGGAGTAGGAACCGGCTGGATGGGCCAGATGTTCACAACGTCACACACACTCACAGTGAGGCGGGGGAGTAGGAACCGGCTGGATGGGCCAGATGTTCACAGTGTCACACACACTCACAGTGAGGCGGGGGAGTAGGAACCGGCTGGATGGGCCAGATGTTCACAGCGTCACACACACTCACAGTGAGGCGGGGAGTGGGAACCGCCTGGACGGGCCAGATGTTCACACCGTCACACACACTCACAGTGAGGCGGGGGAGTAGGAACCGGCTGGATGGGCCAGATGTTCACAACGTCACACACACTCACAGTGAGGCGTGGGAGTAGGAACCGGCTGGATGGGCCAGATGTTCACAGCGTCACACACACTCACAGTGAGGCGGGGGAGTAGGTACCGGCTGGATGGGCCAGATGTTCACAACGTCACACACACTCACAGTGAGGCGGGGGAGCGGGAACCGGCTGGATGGGCCAGATGTTCACAACGTCACACACACTCACAGTGAGGCGGGGGAGTAGGAACCGGCTGGATGGGCCAGATGTTCACAACGTCACACACACTCACAGTGAGGCGGGGGAGTAGGTACCGGCTGGATGGGCCAGATGTTCACAACGTCACACACACTCACAGTGAGGCGGGGGAGTAGGAACCGGCTGGATGGGCCAGATGTTCACAGCGTCACACACACTCACAGTGAGGCGGGGGAGTAGGAACCGGCTGGACGGGCCAGATGTTCACAGCGTCACACACACTCACAGTGAGGCGGGGGAGTAGGTACCGGCTGCATGGGCCAGATGTTCACAACGTCACACACACTCACAGTGAGGCGGGGGAGTAGGAACCTGCTGGATGGGCCAGATGTTCACAGCGTCACACACACTCACAGTGAGGCGGGGGAGTAGGAACCGGCTGGATGGGCCAGATGTTCACAACGTCACACACACTCACAGTGAGGCGGGGGAGCAGGAACCGGCTGGATGGGCCAGATGTTCACAACGTCACACACACTCACAGTGAGGCGGGGAGTAGGAACCGGCTGGATGGGCCAGATGTTCACAGCGTCACACACACTCACAGTGAGGCGGGGGAGTAGGAACAAGCTGGATGGGCCAGATGTTCACAACGTCACACACACTCACAGTGAGGCGGGGGAGTAGGAACCGGCTGGATGGGCCAGATGTTCACAACGTCACACACACTCACAGTGAGGCGGGGGAGTAGGAACCGGCTGGACGGGGCAGGTGTTCACAGTGTCACACACACTCACAGTGAGGCGGGGGAGTAGGAACCGGCTGGATGGGCCAGATGTTCACAACGTCACACACACTCACAGTGAGGCGGGGGAGTAGGAACCGGCTGGGTGGGCCAGATGTTCACAGCGTCACACACACTCACAGTGAGGCGGGGGAGTAGGAACCGGCTGGATGGGCCAGATGTTCACAACGTCACACAGACTCACAGTGAGGCGGGGGAGTAGGAACCGGCCGAATGGGCCAGATGTTCACAACGTCACACACACTCACAGTGAGGCGGGGGAGTAGGAACCGGCTGGATGGGCCAGATGTTCACAACGTCACACACACACACAGTGAGGCGGGGGAGTAGGAACCGGCTGGATGGGCCAGATGTTCACAACGTCACACACACTCACAGTGAGGCGGGGGAGTAGGTACCGGCTGGATGGGCCAGATGTTCACAACGTCACACACACTCACAGTGAGGCGGGGGAGTAGGAACCGGCTGGATGGGCCAGATGTTCACACCGTCACACACACACACAGTGAGGCGGGGGAGTAGGAACCGGCTGTATGGGCCAGATGTTCACAACGTCACACACACTCACAGTGAGGCGGGGGAGTAGGAACCGGCTGGATGGGCCAGATGTTCACAACGTCACACACACTCACAGTGAGGCGGGGGAGTAGGTACCGGCTGGATGGGCCAGGTGTTCACAACGTCACACACACTCACAGTGAGGCGGGGGAGTAGGAACCGGCTGGATGGGCCAGATGTTCACAGCGTCACACACACTCACAGTGAGGCGGGGGAGTAGGAACCGGCTGGACGGGCCAGATGTTCACAGCGTCACACACACTCACAGTGAGGCGGGGGAGTAGGTACCGGCTGGATGGGCCAGATGTTCACAACGTCACACACACTCACAGTGAGGCGGGGGAGTAGGAACCGGCTGGATGGGCCAGATGTTCACAGCGTCACACACACTCACAGTGAGGCGGGGGAGTAGGAACCGGCTGGATGGGCCAGATGTTCACAACGTCACACACACTCACAGTGAGGCGGGGGAGCAGGAACCGGCTGGATGGGCCAGATGTTCACAACGTCACACACACTCACAGTGAGGCGGGGGAGTAGGAACCGGCAGGATGGGCCAGATGTTCACAACGTCACACACACTCACAGTGAGGCGGGGAGTAGGAACCGGCTGGACGGGCCAGATGTTCACAACGTCACACACACTCACAGTGAGGCGGGGGAGTAGGAACCGGCTGGATGGGCCAGATGTTCACAACGTCACACAAACTCACAGTGAGGCGGGGGAGTAGGAACCGGCTGGATGGGCCAGATGTTCACAACGTCACACACACTCACAGTGAGGCGGGGGAGCAGGAACCGGCTGGATGGGCCAGATGTTCACAACGTCACACACACTCACAGTGAGGCGGGGAGTAGGAACCGGCTGGATGGGCCAGATGTTCACAACGTCACACACACTCACAGTGAGGCGGGGGAGTAGGAACCGGCTGGATGGGCCAGATGTTCACAACGTCACACACACTCACAGTGAGGCGGGGGAGTAGGAACCGGCTGGATGGGCCAGATGTTCACACCGTCACACACACTCACAGTGAGGCGGGGGAGTAGGAACCGGCTGGATGGGCCAGATGTTCACAGCGTCACACACACTCACAGTGAGGCGGGGGAGTAGGAACAAGCTGGATGGGCCAGATGTTCACAACGTCACACACACTCACAGTGAGGCGGGGGAGTAGGAACCGGCTGGATGGGCCAGATGTTCACAACGTCACACACACTCACAGTGAGGCGGGGGTGTAGGAACCGGCTGGACGGGGCAGGTGTTCACAGTGTCACACACACTCACAGTGAGGCGGGGGAGTAGGTACCGGCTGGATGGGCCAGATGTTCACAACGTCACACACACTCACAGTGAGGCGGGGGAGTAGGAACCGGCTGAATGGGCCAGATGTTCACAACGTCACACACACTCACAGTGAGGCGGGGGAGTAGGAACCGGCTGGATGGGCCAGATGTTCACAACGTCACACACACTCACAGTGAGGCGGGGAAGTAGGAACCGGCTGGATGGGCCAGATGTTCACAGTGTCACACACACTCACAGTGAGGCGGGGGAGTGGGAACCGGCTGGATGGGCCAGATGTTCACACCGTCACACACACTCACAGTGAGGCGGGGGAGTAGGAACCGGCTGGATGGGCCAGATGTTCACAGCGTCACACACACTCACAGTGAGGCGGGGGAGTAGGAACCGGCTGGATGGGCCAGATGTTCACAACGTCACACACACTCACAGTGAGGCGGGGGAGTAGGAACCGGCTGGATGGGCCAGATGTTCACAACGTCACACACACTCACAGTGAGGCGGGGGAGTAGGATCCGGCTGGATGGGCCAGATGTTCACAACGTCACACACACTCACAGTGAGGCGGGGAGTAGGAACCGGCTGGATGGGCCAGATGTTCACAACGCCGCACACACTCACAGTGAAGCGGGGGAGTAGGAACCGGCTGGATGGGCCAGATGTTCACAGCGTCACACACACTCACAGTGAGGCGGGGAGTAGGAACCGGCTGGACGGGCCAGATGTTCACAACGTCACACACACTCACAGTGAGGCGGGGGAGTGGGAACCGGCTGGATGGGCCAGATGTTCACAGCGTCACACACACTCACAGTGAGGCGGGGGAGTAGGAACCGGCTGGATGGGCCAGATGTTCACAGCGTCACACACACTCACAGTGAGGCGGGGGAGTGGGAACCGGCTGGATGGGCCAGATGTTCACAACGTCGCACACACTCTCAGTGAGGCGGGGGAGTAGGAACCGGCTGGATGGGCCAGATGTTCACAACGTCACACACACTCACAGTGAGGCGGGGGAGTAGGAACCGGCTGGATGGGCCAGATGTTCACAACGTCACACACACTCACTGTGAGGCGGGGAGTAGGAACCGGCTGGATGGGCCAGATGTTCACAACGTCACACACACTCACAGTGAGGCGGGGGAGTGGGAACCGGCTGGATGGGCCAGATGTTCACAGCGTCACGCACACTCACAGTGAGGCGGGGGAGCGGGAACCGGCTGGATGGGCCAGATGTTCACAACGTCACACACACTCACAGTGAGGCGGGGGAGTAGGAACCGGCTGGATGGGCCAGATGTTCACAGCGTCACACACACTCACAGTGAGGCGGGGGAGTAGGAACCGGCTGGATGGGCCAGATGTTCACAACGTCACACACACTCACAGTGAGGCGGGGGAGTAGGAACCGGCTGGATAGGCCAGATGTTCACAACGTCACACACACTCACAGCGAGGCGGGGGAGTAGGAACCGGCTGGATGGGCCAGATGTTCACAACGTCACACACACTCACAGTGAGGCGGGGAGTAGGAACCGGCTGGATGGGCCAGATGTTCACAGCGTCACACACACTCACAGTGAGGCGGGGGAGTAGGAACCGGCTGGACGGGCCAGATGTTCACAACGTCACACACACTCACAGTGAGGCGGGGGAGTAGGAACCGGCTGGATGGGCCAGATGTTCACAGCGTCACACACACTCACAGTGAGGCGGGGGAGTAGGAACCGGCTGGATGGGCCAGATGTTCACAGCGTCACACACACTCACAGTGAGGCGGGGGAGTAGGAACCGGCTGGATGGGCCAGATGTTCACAGCGTCACACACTCTCACAGTGAGGCGGGGGAGTAGGAACCGGCTGGATGGGCCAGATGTTCACAACGTCACACACACTCACAGTGAGGCGGGGGAGTAGGAACCGGCTGGACGGGCCAGATGTTCACAACGTCACACACACTCACAGTGAGGCGGGGAGTGGGAACCGGCTGGATAGGCCAGATGTTCACAACGTCACACACACTCACAGTGAGGCGGGGAGTAGGAACTGGCTGGATAGGCCAGATGTTCACAACGTCACACACACTCACAGTGAGGCGGGGGAGTAGGAACCGGCTGGATGGGCCAGATGTTCACAACGTCACACACACTCACAGTGAGGCAGGGGAGTAGGAACCGGCTGGACGGGCCAGATGTTCACAACGTCACACACACTCACAGTGAGGCGGGGGAGTAGGAACCGGCTGGATGGGCCAGATGTTCACAGCGTCACACACACTCACAGTGAGGCGGGGGAGTAGGAACCGGCTGGATGGGCCAGATGTTCACAGTGTCACACACACTCACAGTAGCTGGCGGATGACGAGCCCAGTGGATGGGGCAGGAGTTGACAACCTCACACACACACTGACAATAAGTTGGAAGGTGTAAAAAGAAATATACAGCACAGGAACAGACCCTTCGGCCCTCCAAGCCCGTGCCGACCATGCTGCCCGACTAAACTACAATCTTCTACACTTCCTGGGTCCGTATCCCTCTATTCCCATCCTATTCATATTTTGTCAAGTTGCCCCTTAAATGTCACTATCGTCCCTGCTTCCACCACCTCCTCCGGTAGCGAGTTCCAGGCACCCACTACTACCCTCTGCGTACAAAACTTGCCTCGTACATCTACTCTAAACCTTGCCCCTCTCACCTTAAACCTATGCCCCCTAGTAATTGACCCCTCTACCCTGGGGAAAAGCCTCTGACTATCCACTCTGTCTATGCCCCTCGTAACTTTGTAGACCTCTATCAGGTCGCCCCTCAACCTCCTTCGTTCCAGTGAGAACAAACCGAGTTTATTCAACCGCTCCTCATAGCTAATGCCCTCCATACCAGGCAACATTCTGGTAAATCTCTTCTGCACCCTCTCTAAATCCTTCACATCCTTCTGGTAGTGTGGCGACCAGAATTGAACACTATACTCCAAGTGTGGCCTAAGGTTCTATACAGCTGCAACATGACTTGCCAATTCTTCTCCTCAATGCCCCGGCCAATGAAGGCAAGCATGCCGTATGCCTTCTTGACTACCTTCTCCACCTGTGTTGCCCCTTTCAGTGACCTGTGGACCTGTCCACCTCGATGTCTCTGACTTTCAATACTCTTGAGGGTTCTACAATTCACTGTATATTCCCTACCTGCATTTGACCTTCCAAAATGCATTCCCTCACATTTGTCCAGATTAAACTCCATCTGCCATCTCTCCGCCCAAGTCTCCACACGATCTAAATACTGTTGTATCCTCTGACAGTCCTCATCGCTATCCGCAATTCCACCAACCTTTGTGTCGTCTGCAAACTTATTAATCAGATCAGTTACATTATCCTCCGAATCATTTATGTATACTACGAACAGCAAAGGTCCCAGCACTGATCCCTGCGGAACACCACTGGTCACAGCCCTCCAATTAGAAAAGCATCCCTCCATTGCTACTCTCTGCCTTCTATGACCTAGCCAGTTCTCATAGAATTTACAGTGCAGAAGGAGGCCATTCAGCCCATCGAGTCTGCACCGGCTCTTGGATAGAGCACCCTACCCAAGGTCAACACCTCTATCCTATCCCCATAAACCAGTAACCCCACCCAACACTAAGGGCAATTTTGGACACTAAGGGCAATTTATCATGGTCAATCCACCTCACCTGCACATCTTTGGACTGTGGGAGGAAACCGGAGCACCCGGAGGAAACCCACGCGCACACGGAGAGGATGTGCAGACTCCGCACAGACAGTGACCCAAGCCGGAATTGAACCTGGGACCCTGGAGCTGTGAAACAATTGTGCTATCCACAATGCTACCGTGCTGCCCGCTGTTTCCACCTTGGCAGCTCACCCCTGATACTATGTGACTTCACCTTTTGTACCAGTCTGCCATGAGGGACCTTGTCAAAGGCCGTACTGAAGTCCATATAGACAACATCTACTGCCCTACCTGCATAAATCATCTTTGTGACCTCTTCTAAAAACTTTATCAATTGAGTGAGACACGACCTCCCCTTCACAAAACTATCCTCTCTCACTAATACGTCCATTTGCTTCTAAATCGGAGTAGATCCTGTCTCGAAGAATTCTCTCCAATAATTTCCCTACCACTGAAGTAAGGCTCACCGGCCTGTAGTTCCCTGGATTATCCTTGCTACCCTTCTTAAACACAGGAACAACAGTAGCTATTCTCCAGTCCTCAGGGACATCACCTGAAGACTGTGAGGATCCAAAGATTTCCGTCAAGGCCTCAGCAATTTCCTCTCCAGCCTCCTTCAGTATTCTGGGGTAGATCCCATCAGGCCCTGGGGACTTATCTACCTTAGTATTTTTTAAGACACCCAACACCTCGTCTTTTTGGATCACAATGTGACCCAGGCTATCTACACCCCCTTCTCCAGACTCAACATCCACCAATTCCTTCTGTTTGGTGAATACTGATGCAAAGTATTCATTTAGTACCTCGCCCATTTCCTTGGCTTCACACATAGATTCCCTTGCCTATCCTTCAGTGGGCCAATCCGTTCCCTGGCTACCCTCTTGCTTTTTATGTACGTGTAAAAAGCCTTGGGATTTTCCCGAATTAGTCGTTCGGGGCGGTTGGACAGAGTACTTGTCCACAACCTCACACACTCACAATACAGTCGGCTGATATGCCTTTGGGAGGGGCAACTCTGCACCACATCAATCCCCTCACGCTGAGGTGGAGGGAGTTGTGACGAGGGCGGTTGGACCCGGCAGTTGTTCTGAACCTCACTCTCACTCTCAATAATATGGGTGGCGTTCTGAGGCCGCGGTTGTATGGGGAATTGTTCTCAACCTCACACTCTCAGAACATATTGGATATGCTGTCGTGTCGATTGAACCGGGAAATAGTTCACAACTTCACACACATGATCACTATCAGTTGAAGAGGACGGTGAGGTTGTGGCGGGCGGAACACTTGTTCCCCAATTCACACACTAACACTCTCACAGTCATTTCGAAGGGCAGACTTAGGAACGCTTGTACGTGCTAGTTTTTCACAACCTCATACGCACTCACAGTAAAGTAGGGAGGTGATGAGGAGGTCATGTGGTGGGTTCATAGTTCACAACCTCACACATCTGTTCACAATAACGTGGAGGGTGTGGAGAGTGGGTGGACAGAAGTGTTCGGTGTTCACAACCTCACACACACACATTCACAATATGGTGGCGATGGTGAGGGGGGCCCGGACGGGGCAATTGTTCACACAGTTACAATCAGGTGGAGGTGTTGTTCAATGGGAGACGGATATTTTGCAACCACTGAAAAAAACAATAAAATATCCAGAAGAAAGAAGAATCAGACAACTTGCCTCAAAGGCTACCGTCCGTTGGCCTTGACATCGATCGAAGTGAAGTGCTTCGAGAGTTTGGCCATGAAGCACATCAACACCACACTCCTCGGATGCCTCGATCCACGACAATTTGCATAGTGCCGCAACCGGTCCTCAGCAGACGCCATCTCACTGGCCCGACACTCATCCCTGGAACATCTCCACAACAAGGACTCCTACGTCAGTCTCATATTCATTGACTAACGCTCCGCTTTCGGACACAATCATTCTGACCTTCTCCGCGATTGTTCTCATTACCGGTGCCCAGAAGGCTGCGTGCTTAGCCCCGTACGACACTACCTATACAGCCAGGACGTGTGGCAATATGTGGCTCCAACTCCATTTAAAGTTTGCTGCTCGGTCAGATCTCGAACAACGATAAGTCATAATACGGGAGGGGGATAGAGAATCCAGTAGAGTGGTGCAGCGACAACAATCTCTCCCTCAATGACGGGAAACTAAAGATCTGGTCATTGTTTTTAGGAAGCTAAGTACTGTACACACTACTGTGTGCATCAGCGGGGCCGAGGTGGAGATGGTTGATAGCTTCAAATTCCTTGTTGCGCACATCACCAAAAATCTGTCTGCTCCAAGCACGTCGACGCTACCACTAAGAAATCACAACAGGGCCTATACTTCCTCATGAAACTGTGGAAATTCGGCATGTCCCCACTGACTCTTACCAACGTTTACAGGTGCAGCATCGAACGCATCCTATCTGTCTGCATTGCAGCGTTGTGTCGCAATTGCTCAGCCTAAGACCGCAAGAAACATCGATGAGTCGTGAACACCGCCTCGTCCATCAGGCGAACCCACCTCCCATCCATTGCCTGTATCTACCGCTGCCTTGGGAAAGCGGGCAGCATAATCAAAGAGACATCCAACCGGCTTACTAACTGCAAACTTTTGCCATCGGTCAGGAGATACAAAAGTCTGAGAACACGCAGAAACAGATTCAAATACAGCTTCTTCCCCGCTGTTACTGGACTGCGAAACGACCCTCTTCTGGGCTGATCTGATTAATACTACTCCTGGATGCGTCACTCGATGCCGCTGTCTCGGTATTTGCAGTGTGGACCTTTCGTTGCCCCATTAACGGACTTTGGTTTCTTCTCATCGACTAAATGATCTGTTAGATCTGGAATAGAGAATTCATTGTAACTGTCCCTCGGTACACGTTACAACAAACAAATCCAAATCCTATCCGGAGTCCAGATATTAAATATCTTGAAACTGGTGAAATTATGACAGATGGAGTGTTTATTACTTGAATTATTTAATTATTTTCTGTCGAAGATCAGTCACCTGTTAACGTAATTTATCCCAATAATGAGAGTGAACTCCAACTCACTGCTTGGCCGAATAAACAATTAACTCATTCATTCATTACGTGTTTGTTCATTATGTTGAAGTTCAACAAACATTACAACCAATTATTATTTCGCAACATCAATAGAAAATTAGTTTTCAGTCCATTAAACACAGCAAATGACTGAAAACATTTCATTGCATCTTTGACTGTGATTGCCGCAGGATTGTTCATTCCAACAATCACAGACCGTTTCTCATTATTGTTTATACAATAATGAAATGGAGATTGTTATTCAGTGGAATAGAATCTGTAATTCCTGACCACACAACGATAATAACATCAATTAAACATGCATTTGTTCAGCTCACAATCCCAATCAATGGGGTTCTCCCTGGGCAGGATCCTCCCCTTCGCCGGCAGCGCCCCCATGTCCGCGGGTTTCCCCACGCCGTGGGGAGGCCACAACGGGAAACTCACTGACCGGCTGCGGGAATGGGGAATGCCGCGCGCAGCTTCGGAAACCGGACCTGATGGAACTGAGAACCAAAGACAGACCATTAAAACGCTGATAATATTCCGACAGAATGCTCATGGGAAGGAACTGATTCCATTCAATCCATTGATCACCAACGATATGTATTAATTTTTTTAACTTGCTACAATAATATGCATTTTGAAATATTTTGCATGTCGCTGACACTAACAATTATATCTCAGGTTTTAATTCCAGTAATCATTGTTGTGACATGAGCCAACGGGGTCTCGGTCTTCCAGCGCGAGATGGACCGAATGGTTGACCGGTACGGTTTACGGGCAACATTCCCGTATCTCTATAATGTCACCGTCTGCGGCCACGACCAGCAGGACCACGACACCAACCTCCGAACATTTCTCCAGACCGCTAAAATCCTTAACCTGACGTACAACAAGGATAAATGCGTGTTTAGCACCGACCGTCTAGCCATTCTCGGCTACAAGTTGCGAAATGGAGTTATAGGCCCCGACCCTGCACGCATGCGCCCCCTTATGGAGTTCACCCTCCCTCACTGCTCCAAGGCCCTGAAATGTTGCCTGGGCTACTATGCCCAGTGGGTCCCCAACTACGCGGAAAAGCCCCATCCCCTGATCCAACCCACAATTCTTCCCCTGTCGATAGAGGCCCGCCAGGCCTTCAGCCGCATCAAAGCAGACATTGCAAAGGCCACGATGCACGCCATCAATGAGTCCCTCCCCTTCCAGGTCGAGAGCGATGCGTCCGACATAGCTCTGGCGGCCACCCTCAACCAAGCAGGCAGACCCGTGGCCTTCTTCTCCAGTACCCTCCATGCCTCCGAAATCCGCCACTCCTCAGTCGAAAAGGAGGCCCAGGCCATAGTGGAAGCTGTGCAACATTGGAGGCATTACCTGGCCGGCAGGAGATTCACTCTCCTCACTGACCAACGGTCGGTTGCATTGATGTTTAATAATGCACAGCGGGGCTAGATAAAACACGACAAGATCTTGCAGTGGAGGATCGAGCTCTCCACCTACAACTCCGAGATCTTGTATCGTCCCGGGAAGCTAAACGAACCTCCTGACACCCTGTCCCACAGCACATGTGCCACCGAACAAGTGGACCGCCTCCGAGCCCTCCACGAGGACCTCTGCCACCCGGGGGCCACTCGCCTTTTCCATTTTGCCAAGACCTGCAACCTGCCCGACTCCATCGAGGAGGTCAGGACAGCCACCAGGGACTGCCAAATCTGCGCGGAGTGCAAACCGCACTTCTACCGACCAGAGAGGGTGCACCTGATAAAGGCTTCCCGTCCCTTTGAACGCCTCAGCATGGACTTCAAAGGCCCCCTCCCCTCCACCGACCGCAACACGTACTTCCTGAACGTGATTGACGAGGACTGTTCCCGTTCGCCATCCCCTGCCCCGACATGACCGCAAAGACCGTTATCAAGGCCCTCCAGGGTATCTTTACACTGTTCGCGTTCCCCGCTTACATACACAGTGATAGGGGGTCCTCCTTTATGAGCGACGAACTGCGTCAATTCCTGCTCAGCAAGGGCATCGCCTCGAGCAGGACGACCAGTTACAACCCCCGGGGTAACGGACAGGTAGAGAGGGAGAAGGGAACCGCCTGGAAGACCGTCCTACTGGCCCTACAGTCCAGGAACCTCCCAGTCTCCCGCTGGCAAGAAGTCCTCCCAGATGCCCTCCACTCCATCCGGTCACTGCTTTGTACCACCACTAACCAGACACCTCACGAACGTCTCCTTGTCTTCCCCAGGAAGTCCTCCTCTGGGACCTCGCTCCCGACCTGGCTGGCAGCACCCGGTCCCATCCTGCCCTGAAAACACGTGCGGGCACACAAGTCGGACCCGTTGGTCGAGAGGGTCCATCTGCTCCACGCTAACCCCAGTACGCCTACGAGACATACCCCGACGGCCGACAAGATACGGTCTCCCTATGGGACCTGGCACCCGCCGGAACCCCATGTACATTCCAGCCGCCAGTCCCACCCTCCCCTCCACGGCAGCACCTTCCCGGAGGATCGGCCCTTCCATCGGCCCCGCCGAGGACCCCCCCCACCCACCGACGCCCCCTTCCAGGTCAACCGTTTTCCCCACCAGCGCCGTCGAGGAGTGCCGAAGCAGCCATGGAGATGGAAGCCACGCTCCCGGAGTCTCAGACGCCCGAGCCTCCACCGGAGTCAGAAAAAGCTCCGACGGTCAGAGAGGACGGCCAGGGCCCCCGATCGACTGATTGCTTCATTTTACTTGTAATCTGTAAATAGAAACCATCGAATGTACACAGCTATCAGACTTGTAAATAGTTACTAAACACTGTACGGAGGTATCACAGTATCTCCATAACTAATTATACCACGGTGCCATGTTTTGTAGTTTCAGGCCACCACCCCCGCCGGACTCTTTTTTAACAGGGGGTGAATGTGGTATTATAGGTATTACGGTACCTGATAGGCTGAAGCACCATTGGTGGAAACTGAATGCTTTCTATTGGTTAGAATGTATGAAAGCTCCGCCCTGCTAGGCGGGGTATAAGAGCCCGTGCCGCCCCAGCCTGAGCTGCTGGGGGAAACGTCCAGCTTATTAAAGCCTTCAGTTGGACGAAACCTCGCTTTAGTGGTCATTGCTCGTGCATCAGGGTGCAAAGGAGATTCACCAGGATGCTGCCTGGTTTGCAGGATGGGTCTTATGAGGGAAGTTTGAGGGAGCTAGGGCTTTTGTCTTTGGAGCGGAGGGGGATGAGAGGCGACTGAATAGAGGTTTATAAGAAAATGAGGGGGATAGATAGAGTGGGCGTTCAGAGACTATTTCCTCGGGTGGATGTCGCTGTTACAAGGGGGCATAACGAGAAGATTCAGGGTGGGAGATATAGGAGGGATGTCCGAGGTAGGTTCTTTACTCAGAGAGTGGTTAGGGTGTGGAATGGACTGCCTGCTGTGAGAGTGCAGTCGGACACTTTAGGAACTTTCAAGCGGTTATTGGATAGGCACATGGAGCTCACCAGAATGACAGGGAGTGGGATAGCTTGATCTTGGTTTCGGACAAGGCTCGGCACAACATCGAGGGGCCGAAGGGCCTGTTCTCTGCTGTACTTTTCTATGTTCTATTCCAAGTGTTTACTGTTTATGGAGAGAGAGAGAAAAAGACGGGTGGGGAGGAGGTAGAGAGAGTGACTGGTAGAGACAGAAAGGCAGGAGCGGAGGGAGAGAGAGAGAGGTAAAGAGAGAGAGAGAGACAGTCAGAGAGAGAGGGAGAGAGGGAGACAGATTGAGGGAGAGACTGGCAGAGATATAAAGGCAGGGACGGAGGGAGAGAGAGAGGTAAAGAGAGAGAGAGAGACAGTCACAGAGAGAGAGACAGACAGTAAGAGAGAGAGAGAGGGAGAGAGAGGGAGGGAGAGACTGGCAGAGATATAAAGGCAGGGACGGAGGGAGAGAGACAGAGGCAAAGAGAGAGAGAGAGAGACAGTCAGAGAGAGAGGGAGAGAGAGAGACAGATTGAGGGAGAGACTGGCAGAGATATAAAGGCAGGGACGGAGGGAGAGAGAGAGGTAAAGAGAGAGAGAGAGACAGTCAGAGAGAGAGAGGGAGAGAGAGGGAGGGAGAGACTGGCAGAGATATAAAGGCAGGGACGGAGGGAGAGAGACAGAGGCAAAGAGAGAGAGAGAGAGACAGTCAGAGAGAGAGAGAGGGAGAGAGAGGGAGGGAGAGACTGGCAGAGATATAAAGGCAGGGACGGAGGGAGAGAGAGAGGTAAAGAGAGAGAGAGACAGACAGTCAGAGTGAGAGAGGGAGAGACAGTGATGGAGAGACTGGCAGAGACATAAACGCAGGGACGGAGGGAGAGAGACAGAGGCAAAGAGAGAGAGAGAGAGACAGTCAGAGAGAGAGAGAGAGGTAAAGCGAGAGAGAGAGACAGTCAGAGAGAGAGAGAGAGAGAGAGGGAGGGAGAGACTGGCAGAGACATAAACGCAGGGACGGAGGGAGAGAGAGAGGTAAAGAGAGAGGGAGAGAGACAGTCAGAGAGAGAGAGAGAGTGAGGGAGAGACTGGCAGAGACATAAACGCAGGGACGGAGGGAGAGAGAGAGGTAAAGAGAGAGAGAGAGACAGTCAGAGAGAGAGAGAGAGTGAGGGAGAGACTGGCAGAGACATAAACGCAGGGACGGAGGGAGAGAGAGAGGTAAAGAGAGAGAGAGAGACAGTCAGAGAGAGAGAGAGAGAGTGAGGGAGACAGTCAGAGGGAGAGAGAGAGAGTGAGGGAGAGACTGGCAGAGACATAAATGCAGGGACGGAGGGAGAGAGAGAGAGAGGTAAAGAGAGAGGGAGAGAGACAGTCAGAGAGAGAGAGAGAGGTAAAGAGAGAGGGAGAGAGACAGGCAGAGAGAGAGAGAGAGACAAAGCGAGGGAGAGACTGGCAGAGACAGAAAGGCAGGAGCGGAGGGAGAGAGAGAGAGGTAAAGAGAGAGAGAGACAGTCAGAGAGAGAGAGAGGTAAAGAGAGAGAGACAGTCAGAGGGAGCGGGAGACAGGGAGAGACAGACAGTCAGAGAGAGACAGAACGAGACACAGACTGAGGAAATAGAGAGAGACATGGGTAAAGAGAGACAAAGGGACAAATTGAAAGTCAGCCTGTCACTAAATCTCAATTCAAACTGATTCCTGCGAATGTCACTAAAGCCTCACGTCATCGCCATGTATAAACCTGCTAGCATGAATCCAGAATGCAGTCTGGTGTTAAACAACTTTCAACTCAGCTTCCGCTAACTTCTCCCACTTTCTGCACCGGATTGGGGAATAGAAATATTTGCTGGAAGGGCGATTGGAAAAAGACTCCTAAAGGAATGGGCAGCTGATTTGCCAGTGTACAGAGGGCAGGGTAACTCTTTCTGGGGGCAGAGGGGAAGTGTCTGCAGACTGGCAATACAGATGGTGTTCACGGGTGGGGTGGGGCGTGTTCAGAGAGAGGGTGTGGGTACGGGGGAGAGGGAGGGAGGATGTCAGCGGGCAGGGGAAGGAAAGTGTGTCTCCCACCTCCCCACCCGGATAGGATCACATTGCTGTCTGTGGGATCTTGCTGTGCACCACTGGCCTGCAGCCTTCCCTGGACTGTCAGCTTAGTGACCACACACAATGTCAAATTAAACTAGTTCATGGACTGTAAAGCACCTTTGGGGGGGGGGGGGGGGACATAACCTAACCCTCCCCTGCCCCACCCCCCTGAGACTGGGAGCAGGGCACTGACTCCACACTGGAGACCCCCATATACTGTGTGCCTACCCCCCCCCCCCCACCTCCCCATCCCCTCTTTGACCCTCCCACCAAACTCCACCTCTATTCTGTTCTCTATTCCTGTTTCCCTCGCTCTCTCCCCTCCCTCGCCAGTCTCTCTTCACCCATTTCTCTGACTCGGGGAGTAAGACGGGGAAAGAGACAGAGAATCTGACAAGCAGAAATTTTGTCAAAGTCAATTCAAACGCTGCCCTGGGCTTTTGCACACACAACACTGACGTTCCAGTAAAACACGGGCACTCTGCAATTGGCCAATTGTCTCATTGAAGTGAAATGAAAGTCCCTCTTTGAAACTGGCAGTGAGGTGGGGGGAGTGGGGGAAAGTTTGGAGACTTTGGAGAACTCGGTGACTGAATTACCCCCCCCCCCCCAGCCCAGCCTGCCCCCCCCCCAGCCTGCCCCAGACACACACACACACACACACATGCACCCCCCTCCCCATCACCAACACTTCACTAATCAGCCCATCTTCAGCACAGGAGATACTCTGGGATTAGAAACAGTCCCTGACACTGCCTCGCATTTACAACTTCAATCCCAGCACCTGGGCAACATTAGGAAAGGCGGTGTGTTCACGTTTACATGTTGCAGTGTGCACAGCAAGATCCCACAATAAATAAACATGATGGATACAGGAGCCCAGTCCATATCCTGTGTCTCTTAACAACCTCCCACTCAACCTCCCCCCCCCCCCCCCCCCCACACACACACATTCCCCACCCCCGCCAGCCCCCCATTCAAATAACGACAAATCACATTGGTGTTTCTATCATTTTATTGGAAGAGGAAATATAGAGAGAGGTAGCCGGAGAGAGAGAGAGAGGCTTGTGGTGGGGGAGGGGGGAGGTGCGGTGGGGAAAAAAGAGACAGGGAATTTCTCCCACACCCCCTCTCATTTTCTCACAGGGCTTCTTTCCCTCAGGAGACATTTTCAAATCGACTGTCTCAGGGCTGTAGTTTGTGTAAAATCGCACTTTCTAAAACACAATGTAACTGGGCCCAGCTTGACTGCACACAGCAGAACCCCACCCACAGGCCCTTTCCTTTTCACTGTATCTCTCTCTGTCTTTCTCTCTCCACCTCTCTTTTTCTCTCCATCTCCCTCCGACCTCTCTCTCCCCTCTCTTTTCCTCTCGCTCTCCCTCCACCCTCTCTCTGTTTTCCCTCTCCCTCTCTCTTATCTCTCGACAAATCGCATTGGGATTTTCTTTTACATTTACTACAAGGTGAAATAGAGAAAGAAATGGCTGGAAAGAGGGAGAGATTGGAAAGAGGGAGAGATTGGAAAGAGGGAGAGATTGGGAAGGAGGGAGAGATTGGGAAGAGGGAGAGATTGGAAAGAGAGAGAGATTGGGAAGGAGGGAGAGATTGGGAAGGAGGGAGAGATTGGAAAGAGGGAGAGATTGGAAAGAGGGAGAGATTGGGAAGGAGGGAGAGATTGGGAAGGAGGGAGAGATTGGAAAGAGGGGGAGATTGGGAAGGAGGGAGAGATTGGGAAGGAGGGAGAGATTGGAAAGAGAGAGAGATTGGAAAGAGGGAGAGATAGAAAGCTGGAGGGACAGAGACAGGGATATTTCACCACAAAACCCCCTCCGAAATCCTTCCAATGCCACCGCCCTGTCTAAAACACAAACACCACTGGGATTGAGGTCAAATCTTTACCCAGGCTGCGGCCTATTCATTTCAGACCCACTCCCTCACCCCCTCCCGACTGCTTTACACTCAGACAACTAGTTTAATTTCAAATGTGTGTGGTCTCTAAGTTGAAGTTTAGGAAATGCAGCAGGCCATTGATGCACAGCAGGATCCCACAACCAGCAATGTGATCCTGTCAGGGACAGGCAGGTGAGCGGGGAGGGGGGGGGGCCATATTCCTTCCATTGCCTGCTATATTTGTTCTTCCATCTCCCCCTACCCCCCCTATACTCCCCCCCCTGAACACCATGGGTATTCCCAGTCTGGAGACACATCCACTGTCCCCAGAAAGAGAGAAACTCCCCTCTTTAAACTGGGAAACCCACTGCCCGGTCCGTTTAGAGACTTTTTAAAGTCTCCCTCCCACCATTTATTTCTATTCTTTTCCCAAATCAGGGTATCCCCAGAAAGAAGGGATGAGACTCCCCATTGCAGTTTGTGGGGTGGTTTTCATAGATTAAAGGTTTAAAGAGACACTAAAATGCTGGAGAGAGATGGACAGATAGTGGCAGAACGCTGGGGAGACAGAGAGAGAGAGAGACAAGAATGGAAAGAAGGTAGAGAGGGAGAGAAAGCCTCTCTTTTTCACAGCCTCCCTCTCCCTTCATGCTCTCTCTGTCTTTCTCCTCTCCCTCTCTCTAATCTCCCTCACACCCCTCCCCACACTCTTTCCGTACTCCGCGCTCTGTCTCCCCCTCACCCCAGTCCCCCAGTAGTTGGGAAGGAGAGAGAGAGAGAGAGTCAGGCACAGGAATCCAACACTCACAACAACAGTAACCTGAATTCAAATGGCCCCCTGCCAATTTAATTTCTCCCTCATATTTATGTCTCGGCCTAAAATACAGGCTTCATTCCAGAATTATACCCGCTTCAAGTTAAGGGACTGTTATTCCGAGCCATCGAGATTACTTTACAGTCAATGAATTTGTTTTGAAAGTGACCCCACTATTTTTTTTATTGTTTAATTTTTTGAAAATAAATTTTAAATACCCAATTCATTTTTTCCAATTAAGGGGCAATTTAGGGTGGCCAATTCACCAACGTAGCACATCTTTGGGTTGTGGGGGTGAAACACACGCAGACACGGGGAGAATGTGCAAACTCCACACGGACACTGACGGGATCGAACCTGGGACCTCGGCGCCGTGAGGCTGCAGTGCTAACCCACTGCGCCACCCTGCTGCCCTAAAGTGACCCCAATATTATTAATTTTGTGAATTCTGCTGGCAACGTGTGCACAGGGAGATCGCCAAAATGATAACACTTTGCAAATTGAGTTCAGAATTTCTGATCTGGGATTTCTCTATCTCTCTCTGTTTCTACACCATTGTTGCACTGTACAAACTGACAGCAGTATTGATTGCACAGTAAGATCCCACACGCAGCAGTGTGATCCTGGCTGAATATCCCCTCAGTCCCCTGTGAAATCGGTTCAGCAACTCACTCATTCCCAAGTCCTTAAAATGTGAGACCTTCGAACCTACTTTGCAGTCCGTGTGCTATTTTAATTTAAGAGTTGAGATCTCAATTACTTTGCGGGCAAAGGCCACAGGCCTGTGCGTGAACAGCAAGATCCCACAGCAGCAGCAATGTGAACCTAACCAGGCGGGATGCTGTCTTTCCTCTCCCCCCGCCCACCCCCCTCACTCCTGCTACGAGCTCCAGTCCCCCCTGGATCTAAACCCTTTCCTCCCCCCTCATCCTGTGTGTGTGGATTGGACCCAGTCTAAAGAACTCCCTTCAATCCTCTGAAAGAGTTAAACTGCCTCTCAAAACTGAGAAAAACCTTTTTAAAACAAAATCCATTGGTACACAGAAAGATCCCAGAAGGTGCAGTCAGCAGTGTTGAGTGTCGTTTAAAATAGCTAACAGGTTATACAGAGAGTGATCGGGGCTCAGACAATGAAATCCAACCCCTCCCTCTCTTTCGGGACACCCAGATTTAAAAGAACCCTGTTATTTTGGGTTCATAAACAAAATTGAGACAGCTTCATATTGCAGGTTTTTAATTTGCTCTTTGTCACCCACCAAAGGGTTAATGTGTTTGTGTCTAAGTGCAAGGCCGGGGCGGCAATAAAGAGACAACTCACGTGAGTGCAGCCTGTGGAGTAGGCCTCAGTCCATCCACTTGTCCTCTGGAGGATAGCCCTTGTCCAAAGATTCCTGCTCACATTGCAGATGTGGTATACCTGGATTTCCAGAAAGCTTTTGACAAGGTGCCACACAAAAGGTTGCTGCATAAACTAAAGATGCATGGCATTGAGGGTAAAGTGGTAGCATGGGTAGAGGATTGGTTAACTAACAGAAAGCAGAGAGTGGGGATAAATGGGTGTTTCTCTGGTTGGCAACGTGTAACTAGTGGGGTCCCTCAAGGATCAGTGTTGGGCCCGCAGTTGTTCACAATTTGCATAGATGATTTGGAGTTGGGGACCAAGTGCAATGTGTCAAAGTTTGCAGACGACACTAAGATGAGTGGTAAAGCAAAAAGTACAGAGGATACCGGAAGTCTGCAGAAGGATTTGGATAGGTTAGGTGAATGGGTTAGTGTCTGGCAGATGGAATTCAATGTTGCCAAGTGTGAGGCTATCCATTTTGGGAGGAATAACAGAGGAATGGTTTATTATTTAAACGGTAAGATGTTAAAACATGCTGCTGTGCAGAGGGACCTGGGTGTGCTGGTGCACGAGTCGCAAAAAGTTGGTGTGCAGGTGCAACGGGTGATTAAGAAGGCAAATCGAGTTTTGTCTTTCATTGCTAGAGGGATGGAGTTCAAGACTAGGGAGGTTACGCTGCAATTGTATAAGGTGTTGGTGAGGCCACATCTGGAGTATTGGTTCAGTTTTGGTCTCCTTACCTGAGAAAGGACATATTGGCACTGGAGGGAGTGCAGAGGAGATTCACTAGGTTGATCCCAGAGTTGAGGGGATTAGATTATGACGAGAGGTTGAGTAGACTGGGACTGTACCCGTTGGAGTTTAGAAGGATGCGGGCGGATCTTATAGAAACATATAAGATTATGAAGGGAATAGATAGGATAGATGCGGGCAGGTTGTTTCCACTGGTCGGGGAAAGCAGAACTAGGGGGCATAGCCTCAAAATAAGGGGAGGTAGATTTAGGACGGAGTGTAGGAGGAACTTCTTCACCCAAAGGGTTGTGAATCTCTGGAATTCCTTGCCCAGTGAAGCAGTTGAGGCTCCTTCTTTAAACGTTTTTAAGAAAAAGTTAGATGCCTTTCTCAAGAATAAAGGGATTGGGGGATATGGTGTACGGGCCGGAGAGTGGAGCTGAGTCCACAAAGATCAGCCATGATCTCATTGAATGGTGGAGCAGGCTCGAGGGGCCAGGTGGCCGACTCCTGCTCCTAGTTCTTATGTTCTTATTCAAAATTCAAATTCCTGGGGGAAAGAGGGAGAAAATGAACTCATGCGCAGGAAAATGGTTAAACTAGAAACACAGCAAGAGGCCAAGATTCTCCCTCTCAGTTACACAAACTCCCAGCACCTTTTATAAGGTGTTACTGCTATATTTATAAAATTAGGGCCAAAGAATGCAAACACATCATTTTGTCTTTGTTTTGGTGAAGCCCGGCCACATTTCTGTCCATGCAGCAGGGGACGAGTGTGCTGCATGATGCCTATTGGAGCGACTGAGTAAAGGAACACAAAGTGACTGAGGGAGAAAGAAAAGGGGGTGGACTCCAAAACGACGGGGGCAGCACAACCCAAAAAGAACAAAAAGGAGAGACAAAAACTCAACAAAACGCCGCCAAATGAAAGTGTGAGAATGGGGTGTAGCGCACAATGACTCACGAGAGACGAATAGAGATGAAGTCGATGAGGCTTTATTAAGCGTGACTTGTTCCCCGCATTTCAGCAACAGACTGGAGCTGCGGGGAGAACTCCTGGTTCTTATACTCCGCCTTCAGGGCGGAGCTAGAGATCAACAGCCAACCAGGACCCGGGATCTGTCAGCCAATGGCATCACGGCTTCACAGTCCCACATGACCCCTAATGCATACTACCACATTCACCCCTTGTTAAAAATGAACCCGGCGGGGTGGTGCTTCGCATGGTGGTAGGGGTTTACAAGGCTGGTCCTGGGAGGAAAAAAAACTTTTTGCATGTCATTACAGTGCCCTACACTTTGCCCTACACTGGGCTATGTACAGGGTTTGTAAACTGTTTACAATATTCGTAAGAAGAAAAAGAACATTCTCGTTAAAGTCCACAACATTCTTGGTGTCACGCCGATGCCACGAGTCGAGCGGGCGGTCTGGTCTTCCTTGTCGATCGCCTCAGCCCCGGTGGTGGTGCAGGTGCTTGTTCCGGCGTTGTCGTCTCCGGGAGCTTTACGGTGTCTGCTTCAGTTTCACTCCTGGTCGGACACGGGAGGAGGACCGATCCTCCCGGGAAGGGGGCGGTCGCGGGGTGCGCCGGTGGCAGGGAGGGGGTGATTGGTGTCGAGGGGGTGTGCGTGTTGCCGGCGGGTGCCAGATCCCGCAGGGAGACCGTGTCCTGTCGGCCGTCGGGGTACTCCACGTCGGCGTACTGCGGGTTCGCGTGGAGGAGGTGAACCCTCTTGACCAACGGGTCCGACTTGTGCGCCCGCACATGTTTCCGGAGCAAGATGGGTCCTGGGGCCGCCAGCCAGGTCGGCAGCGACGTTCCAGAGGAGGACCTCCCAGGGAAGACAAGGAGGCGCTCATGAGGCGTTTGATTAGTGGTGGTACACAGCAGCGACCGGATGGAGTGGAGAGTGTCCGGGAGGACCTCCTGCCACCGAGAAACTGGGAGATCCCTGGACCGTAGGGCCAGTAGGACGGTCTTCCGTACCGTGCCGTTCTCCCTCTCTACTTGCCCGTTCCCCTGGGGGTTGTAGCTGGTCGTCCTGCTCGAGGCTATGCCCTTGCTGAGCAGGAACTGGCACAGCTCGTCACTCATGAAGGAGGACCCCCTGTCGCTATGGATATATGCGGGGCAACCGAACAGTGTGAATATGGTGCTAAGGGCTTTAATAACTGTGGCCGCTGTCATGTCGGGGCAGGGGATGGCGAAAGGGAAACGAGAGTACTCGTCCACCACGTTCAGGAAGTATGTGTTGCGGTCGGTGGAGGGGAGGGGCCCTTTGAAATCCAGACTGAGGCGTTCAAAGGGACGGGAAGCCTTGATCAGGTGCGCTCTATCCGGCCTGAAAAAATGCGGTTTGCACTCTGCGCAGATGTGGCAGTTCCTGGTGACTGTACGGACCTCCTCCACAGAGTAGGGGAGGTTGCGGGACGTTATAAAATGGTAAAACCGAGTGACCCCCGGGTGGCAGAGGTCCTCATGGAGGGTTTGGAGACGGTTTATTTGTGCGTTGGCACATGTGCCGCGGGATAGGGCATCGGACGGCTCGTTCAGCTTTCCGGGACGGTACAAGATCTCGTAGTTGTAGGTGGAGAGTTCGATCCTCCACCTTAAGATCTTGTCGTTTTTAATTTTGCCCCGCTGTGCATTATCGAACATGAAAGCTACCGACCGTTGGTCAGTGAGGAGAGTGAATCTCCTGCCGGCCAGGTAATGCCCCCAATGTCGCACAGCTTCCACTATGGCCTGGGCCTCCTTTTCCACTGAGGAGTGGCGGATTTCTGAGGCGTGGAGGGTCCGGGAGAAAAAGGCCACGGGTCTGCCCGCTTGGTTAAGGGTGGCCGCTAGAGCTACGTCGGAGGCGTCGCTCTCGACCTGGAAGGGGAGGGACTCGTCGATGGCGCGCATCGTGGCCTTGGCGATATCCGCTTTGATGCGGCTGAAGGCCTGGCGAGCCTCTGTCGACAGGGGGAAGGTAGTGGTCTGTATTAGGGGGCGGGCCTTGTCAGCATACTGGGGGACCCACTGGGCGTAATATGAAAAGAACCCCAAGCAGCGTTTCAGGGCTTTGGAGCAGTGGGAGAGGGGAAATTCCATGAGTGCGCGCATACGTTCGGGGTCGGGGCCTATTATCCTATTGCGCACTACATATCCCAGGATGGCTAGCCGATTAGTGCTAAAAACGCACTTGTCCTCGTTGTACGTGAGGTTCAAGGCTTTAGCGGTCTGGAGGAAGTTTTGGAGGTTGGCGTCGTGGTCCTGCTGATCGTGGCCGCAGATGGTTACGTTGTCGAGGTACGGGAACGTGGCCCGCAACCCGTGTTGATCAACCATTCAGTCCATCTCCCGTTGGAAGACCGAGACCCCGTTTGTGACGCCAAATGGGACCCTTAGGAAGGGGTATAGACGCCTGTCTGCCTCGAAGGCTGTGTACTTTCGGTCACTTGGGCGGATGGGGAGCTGGTGGTAGGTGGACTTGAGGTCCACGGTGGAGAAGACCTTGTATTGGGCAATCCGATTGACCATGTCGGATATGCGGGGGAGAGGGTACGCGTCTAGTTGTGTGTACCTGTTGATGGTCTGGCTATAGTCTATGACCATCCTTTGCTTTTCCCCGGTCTTTACGACTACCACCTGGGCTCTCCAGGGACTATTGCTGGCCTGGATTATGCCTTCCTTCAGCAACCGCTGGACTTCGGACCGAATGAAGGTCCGGTCCTGGGCGCTGTACCGTCTGCTCCTAGTGGCGACGGGTTTGCAATCCGGGGTGAGGTTTGCAAACAAGGACGGCGGTTCAACCTTGATAGTTGCGAGGCCGCAGATAGTGAGTGGGGGTATGGGGCCGCCGAATTTGAATGTTAGGCTCTGCTGGTTACACTGGAAATCTAATCCCAGTAATGTGGGCGCACAGAGTTGGGGAAGGACGTAGAGCCTGTAGTTTTTAAACTCCCTCCCTTGCACCGTTAGGTTCGCGATGCAGAACCCTTTGATCTGTACGGAGTGGGATCCTGCAGCTAGGGAAACCTTTTGCGTACTGGGACGGATGGTCAAAAAACAGCGTCTTACCGTGTCGGGGTGGATGAAGCTTTCTGTGCTCCCGGAGTCGATCAGGCATGGTGTCTCGTGTCCGTTGATCAGCACCGTTGTTGTCGTCGTCTGGAGTGTCCGGGGCCGTGCTTGGTCCAGCGTCACCGAGGCCAGACGTGGTCGCAGTGTCTCAGCGTCTTCTTTGAACCCCGTGGAGCCGTCGATGCTGGGGTCCATTGTTGTCGTCCAAGATGGCGGCGGGGGTGAACAAAATGGCTGCCCCCATGCATCGCACATGGCTGGGGGGGTCCCAAGATGGCAGCGGGGGTGGACAAAATGGCCGCCCCCATGCATTGCACATGACTGGGGGGGTCACAAGATGGCAGCGGGAGTGGACAAAATGGCCGCCCCCATGCATCGCACATGGCTGGGGGGGTCACAAGATGGCAGCGGGAGTGGACAAAATGGCCGCCCCCATGCATCGCACATGGCTGGGGGGTCCCAAGATGGCAGCTGGAGTGGACAAAATGGCCGCCCCCATGCATCGCACATGACTGGGGGGGTCACAAGATGGCGGCGCCCATCCTCCCCTCGTGGTGGCTGGGACCCAAAATGGCGGCACCTGCGGGTCGCACATGGGGCACTGGGGGGGGGGGGCGTTGGGGAGCGTTTGGGATGCGCTGGACTCTTTCTTCTCCGGGGTCAGCGGTGACCCCCCGGGACCGGCACACAGCCGCGAAATGGCCCTTTTTGCCGCAGCTCTTGCAAATCGCTGCGCGGGCCGGGCAGCGCTGCCGGGGGTGTTTCGCCTGGCCGCAGAAATAGCAGCGGGCCCCCCCGGGATGATCTGCCGCTTTAACCGCGCAAACCTGTGAGGGGGAGGGTTTGTCGCGACGGGGGTCCACGGAGCCCAAGGGGCTGCCGCACGGTCGGGGCCGTAGGTGCAGGCGTTTTGCGCGGCCACATCCAGGGAGGCTGCAATGGCCCGTGCCTCTGAGAGTCTTAGCGACTCTTTTTCTAAAAGTCTTTGGCGGATTTGGGGAGAGTTCATACCTGCCACAAACGCATCGTGAATTAACATGTCCGTGTGTTCAGCCGTGTTTACTGGCGGGCAGCTGCAGGCCCGTCCCAAAATTAGCAGCGCGGCGTAGAATTCGTCTAGCGATTCTCCGGGACTTTGCTGTCTCGTTGCGAGTTGGTAGCGTGCGTAGACCTGGTTCACGGGGCGAACGTAGATGCTCTTTAGTGCTGCGAACGCCGTCTGGAAATCCTCTGCGTCTTCTATGAGAGGGTAAATCTCCGTGCTTACCCTCGAGTGCAGGACCTGCAGTTTCTGGTCTTCTTGATCCGGCCGGGGGCCGTTCGGAGGTAGGCCTCGAAACAAGTCTGCCAGTGTTTAAAAATTGCTGCTGAGTTCACTGCGTGGGGGCTGATCCTCAGGCATTCCGGAACGATCCTGAGCTCCATAGTCCTTTAAGCACGCTTAATAAATTGTAGCGCACAAAGACTCACGAGAGACGAATAGAGATGAAGTCGATGAGGCTTTATTAAGCGTGACTGTTCCCCCGCAGTTCAGCAACAGACTGGAGCTGCGGGGAGAACTCCTGGTTCTTATACTCCGCCTTCAGGGCGGAGCTAGAGATCAACAGCCAACCAGGACCCGGGATCTGTCAGCCAATGGCATCAAGGCTTCACAGTCCCACATGACCCCTAATGCATACACCACATCGGGGTCAGTCCGGCAGCCCACCCCCTGCGGGGCCCAGCGAGCCCGGAAAGCTTCGAGTGTGCCCGTGGGCAGCGCCTGCCCCCGCTCCAGGGACCCCCGGCCCCCACCCAGGCCGCAGGAGAGGGGCAGACAGCCGGGCCGGACGGCCCCCTCAGTCGCCCGCTGCCTGGACCTAGAAATGGGAAGTTCGGCCCGGCCCAGGAGCAGGTTCACGGGGAGACCCTCCGCCTTCCCCGCCCCCCGCCGCACCGGGTGTCCGTAGATCAGGAGCGTGGGGCTGAAGCGCAAAGAAAACCTCAACAACAACGTGGTCGAGAAATCAAAGCGGGAGAGCAGCCGAGGACAGACAACATGGACAAGCTCCACGGTGTCCCCCAGGCCGCGGGAGAGGCAGGTCTGTGGGGAGGCCGAGAAGTGATAGACTCTGTGATCGGGCGGCACTGCCGCGGGCAGCACCCTCCCCCCCAGTTCTATGGGGAGGACACCTCGGTAGAGGGCCCCCCAGCAGGGAGCTCCGCTGCCGGACGCGTGTGGGGAGGCCCCCCAGCAGGGAGCTCCGCTGCCGGACGCGTGTGGGGAGGGCGGGCCAGGTAAAGGAGGTAGAAGGTGTGCAGCAGCAGGCCGGACAGGAAACCCCTCCGCGCGGTGCCCAGAGGCCCGGAGGGGATTTCCACCAGGCGGCTGTGGGGCGCCGGCGCCCGGCGGGTGCACCGGGGCCTGGGACCGATGTGGAACTCCGGCCGAGCAGGGGTTCGCTCAGCCGGGACGCCAACCTCACAACCAGGCCGCCTCTCGCTCCAGTGTGCCCGCGGGGCCGGGCAAGGCTGTCTTGAGGCCTTGGATGGCACTGGCCGGGCGCCGGACAGACACCGCCCCGCGCCCTGCCAGCCCGGCCCTCCCCCACCCAGCCCTGCCCACGGCACCCACAGCCCGGCCCTCCGCCACCCAGCCCTTCCCACGGCACCCACAGCCCTCCGCCACCCAGCCCTGCCCACGGCACCCACAGCCCTCCGCCACCCAGCCCTGCCCACGGCACCCACAGCCCTCCGCCACCCAGCCCTGCCCACGGCACCCACAGCCCTCCGCTCCGCCACCCAGCCCTTCCCACGGCACCCACCGCCCTCCGCTCCGCCACCCAGCCCTTCCCACGGCACCCACAGCCCTCCGCCACCCAGCCCTGCCCACGGCACCCACAGCCCTCCACCACCCAGCCCTGCCCACGGCACCCACCGCCCTCCGCTCCGCCAGCCACCCGAATGGAGATTGGCGGAGGTGCGGATTCCTGAGCAGCGCCTCCCTTCCGACAGCCGCCACTCCTGACGGGGGAGAGCTGCGGCGCCTGGAGACCGTGTTCCAGACTTTGAGGAGGTCCTGGTACAAGACGGGCAGCGCCAACAGAGAGTTCCGAAGACCCTGCTGGTCCACAGACAGGAGCTGCACGTCGTAGTTCAGGCCGAGCCCCTGGGGGGAGAAATCCGTCGCCAGGGCCCCACCGTGGAGGAGGCTCAGCGTCCAGGTAACGCTGCAGAGTCTGAGGGTGGAAAGTGGCAGTCTGGGTGCGGAGGCACACCAGCGCCTGACAGCCCTCCGCCATCGGGAGACTCCAGACCTCCGCAGCGACCCCGTGCAGTCGATTGTCCCGGAGGAACCGAAGCCGGGCTCTCTGGATGGTGGGACAAAGCCAGGGGGAGGGGTCAGTGACCAGCCGGGACCACAGCATGGAGGCGATCAGCTGGTTTATGACGAGAACTCGGCCCCTGTGGGACAGCACTCGGAGCCATCCTGTCCAGCGTCCCAGGCCAGCGGTGACCTTGGTCTCCAGCTCCTGCCCGTTCGCCGGCCAGGCTCCCTCTGCCGGGCAAAGATGGACTCCCAGGTCCAGGCTGTTGGTCCGACTCCAGCTGAAGGGCCCGAGCTCCTCCGGGAGGGGGTCCACCTGCCACGGACCGACCAGGAGTCCGGAACATTTGGCCCAGTTGATCCGTGCGGAGGACGCGGCGGAGGAGACAGCTTGGCTCTCTCGCATCCTCCGGGGGTCCCCGGGGTCAGTGACCATGAGGAACACGGCATCAGCGTCCGCCGAGAGGACCCCCCCCCCCCGTCCGGCTCGCGCAGAACCAGCCCCGTGAACCCCCTCCGCAGGAGGCACAGGAAAGGCCCCACGCAGAGGGAATAATGTTGGCCGGACAGGGGGCAGCCCTGACGCACTCCTCTCCCAAAGCGAAGGGGCGCCGTCAGGGACCCGTTAACCTTAATCAGACTCTCCGAGGCGGCGGACAGTAACCGGATCCGGGGACAAAATACCACCCGAACCCGACAGCTCGCAGAGTCCCGAGCAAATCCCCGGGCCCCACCCTGTCGAACGCCTTCTCCTGGTCAAGAGACAGGGAGGCGCTCGACATACCAGTCCGCTGGGTAAAGTGAATAATGTCCCGGACCAGGTGGATATTGTGTAGATTGTGCGGTCCGGGACTGTGTAGGACTGGTCAGGGTGGATCATGTGGTCCAGCTCGGGGCCAAGCCGTAAACACAGCACCTTGGCCAAGATTTTATAGTCCGTGCTGAGGAGGGAGACCGGTCGCCAGGTCTTAAGTCGGCGGAGATCCCCCTTCTTGGGCAGCCAGGCAATGACGGCCCTGCGCCACGAAAGGGGCATCTCCCCGGTCGCGGTACATTCCTCCAGGACCCCCGCGTAGTCGCTCCCCAGGACGTCCCAGCACGCCCTGAAGAACTCCACGGTCAGCCCGTCCAGCCCTGGGGATTTGCTCCGTGAGAGGCTGTCCAGGGCGCCGGTCAGCTCTTGGAGGTTGATGGCATTATCGAGCTTCCCGGCGCCCTCTGGGCCCACCTGCGGCAGGTCCTCCCACAGAACTCTGCAAGCGTCCTCGCTGGACGGACCCGGAGAGAAGAGGTCGGAGTAAAAATCCCTGATCAGGGTCCTGACCCCCTCCGGATCCGAGACGAGGGGCCGGTCTCGGCCAACAGCGTAGAAACCTGCCGACGGGCCCCGCGTCCTCTTTCCAGCGAGTAGAAGAAGCGGGAGCCGCGGTCCATGTCCGTTATGAGACGGATCCGCGACTTCACGTACGCGCCGCTGGACCCGGCGAGTTGCAGGCCCCGCAGTGCGCCCCTCTTCTCCCTGTACACCAGCCCCAGGGCCGGGCCTCATCGGGCTGAGCGAGACGTGACTCCAGATCGAGGAGTTCCTCAGCCAATTTGGCAATCGTGGAGTTCCGCCCCGCCGAAGACCCCTTCGTGTACCCCTGACAGAAGGCACGGTTCTGGGCCTTGCCCACATCCCACCGTAGCCTCAAGGAGGGGAAGCCACCCCGCTCCCTTCTCCAGCCGGCCCAGAAACGGCAGAACGAGTCCAGGAACTGTAATCTGACTCTGAGCTGCTTGTTTCTTTTCTGCTTCTCTCTCTCCCTCCCTCTGAGTTCTGGTTCTGGTTCTGGTAGTTCCTGCCCTGCTCTCTGGGTTTACATATTTTTCTAACAGTTTTCTAGCTTTTATGATTTTATTGTAAAGTAACTAATTTCACTTTGATTGTACAAAGTACGTTTGACTAAACCTTCTAATCCAACTAAGTATTCATTTTGACATAACTGCATCTCATAGATCTGATTACATTGTTTCCTGTGTGATGATCAAAATGCTTTGGTTTCAAGAGGTGTTACTTTTAATTCCTGTCATTTCTGTAGTTTTATTTTCCAATTGTGTCCTCAGCTCATAATTTTGACTTTGATTTTGGCTTTGAATTATGTTTCTCGTAGACCGATAGTCTCCAGTTTTCTTTAATTTACCTGGTTTAGCAAATTTTCACACCTCGAATTATCACCAAATTCAACTGAACCTCATCCTTTTTTCCAGCTGCTAACTAAGACAGTTACTTTCAATGAAGGTGTGGGCCATTGTTTTTGGCTTCATTCAAAATCCTGTTTGTCTTGTTTGCTAAGCCTGCTTGAGCAAGGCTATCTGCATTTTACAATCCTCTCCTGGCAGCTGCTGTTCACCCTTTGTGGGATCTTGCCCTGTATCCTCTCTTGTTTCTCCCAGACCAGATATTGCCAGACGTCCATGTTTCAAATGACACATCTTTCCATATTTTCAACAACAACTCTCCCACCGGGATGGTGCCGAGAAGAGTGGACACCTTTTGGAAGAAAGTCGCCTGCTGCGGTCCGGCCACGGGAGCGGATACATTTACAAAGTGAATCACCGCTGCCCCGAAACGGGCCTTTAGGTGCAGCAGACGGCCTGGCACCGGCTCCTTGACCCCCAAGATCTATGGCTGAAAATGTGGAGCCAACAAGATAGCCACCCCGCCCGAACGTGGGGCCAGGTGACCCATGAAGACTCCTCCTTGCCCCTCCAGAGTCCACTGAGCTTCGTCACATGGATGGCCTGGGTTTCCTGCAGGAAGCACACCCTGTACTTTCCGTCCCGGAGGATAGACAGGAACTGGAGACGGTGGTGCGCGTGGCTGCTGCCGTTGATGTTGAGGCTGGCCATGGTTACCTCCATGTCAGCAGCAATAGTTATCATCACCTTCAGTGCTCAGCGTGGGGGTACCGCCCCCTCCACTCCCTCAGGAGTCCCACAAGGAACGGAACAGCTTGGCGCTGCTCCTCCTGGTCTTGATCGAACTCCCGGGCCTCTCTGACATAGGCCCGGGCGGAGCCAAGGAGCAGCCCCAGATTTCCCCAGCTGCCCAGCGCCAGCCGCACACAGTCCGGGTGACCATGGTGCGTTCCCAGAAATGTCCGGCATTCCCCAGGGGGAACGAGGGGAGACTCAGTGCCGGGTGTGAGGGTGCCCTCTGCCTCGCTGCAGAGAGAGTCTAAATCCTCCTCCTCACCCACCACCGAGCAGCCTTCCTCCTCCGAACGGTCACCTCCCGAGCTCGAGTCCCCCGCCACATGGAGTATGGCGGGCGGCACGGGCCCACCGGCTAACCCTTGGCCCGAGTAGACCCCACTCCCCCAGGGTCGTCCTCAGGCAGGTCCCTCGCAGGCTCTTCCCGCGGCTCATGGCCCGTGGACGGCGCCTCCACCCACGCCGGCGACTCCGGGACCTCGGAGAGGCCCCCCCGGAAACATGTCCGGCTTGAAAACAGGGCTCTCTGGCGTCGCCCGCCCGGGTGTAGAGGGCGGGGAGCCTTCCCCGTCCTCCCCCGTCCACGGCCCACAGTGGCACGATGAGCGGTCGCTGCTGCTGCCGGCCCCCGGCGATGGTGAAGAGGAGGCGTCCGGGGAGGAAACTTGAACCGGGCAGGACGGGACCCCAGGGGCTTCGACTCCGCTCGACCCCGGGTCCTCCTGCTCGGGGGGCGACAGCAGCTCGAGTGGCTCGGGGGCCTCGGAGGCCCCCCCGGCCTTGCTTCTCTTCATTGTGTGCCCCGGGCCAGGCGTCAGGGGGATGGGCACCAACACGGGAGACCCCCCTCCTCGCCCGGGGAGGGGGCAGCAAACCCCCCCTTGCCCGGGCAGGCGGCGCTTGCGGGGAGGGGGCGGCTCGGGATCGCCCTGCTGCACGGCCTCCATGGCGGGAGAGGCCCCGGCAGCATCCCCCTCCCCCTCCTGGCTCAGGCGGACAGGAGCCTGGCGGCGGAAGGAGTAGACATGGCGGAGGGAGGGGTCCCGCAGGCCGAGCGTCAGCGGCGCCGCCCCGGACCTCACCTCCCCCAGTAGGTTTGGATGGGGCAGGAGGAGCTCGGTGGGGAGGGAGGGCGGGACGTTTGATAGAACAACACGTTCTGCGGTGGCCTCCAGCGTCTCCACCGCCACGTGTGTCCCGCCCACCGTGAGCCCCCTTTCCAGGGCCCGGTGGGCCGCCTGCTCGGCCCGCAGGAAGAACCCGGCCTTGCCGTACATCCGCGAGGCGGCTACGATGGCCGAGGGGCCGACAGCCCCGCCCATCGCACGGGTGCCCGCCTCAATGGTCATGGTAGGGTGGGCATAGCACTTCACCCCCAGCTGTCGCGTGAGCAGGCGGGAGGGCGAGGGCACCGCGGGGGCAGCGGAGCGACGGGACGCTGCCGCCCCCACATAATGTCTTGTCCGCCCTGCCCCCGGCAGAGTGGAGGATGCCCCCGAGGTGCTGGCCAGAGGGTGGGAGGGCAGGAGGCTGGGCCTGCAGCCCTGGATGGTCCCAGTCCCACCTCAGGCAGAGGGGTGGGAGGGCAGGAGGCCGGGCCTGCAGCCCTGGATGGTCCCACTCCCACCTCAGGCAGAGGGGTGGGAGGACAGGAGGCCGGGCCTGCAGCCCTGGATGGTCCCACTCCCACCTCAGGCAGAGGGGTGGGAGGGCAGGAGGCCGGGCCTGCAGCCCTGGATGGTCCCAGTCACACCTCAGGCAGAGGGGTGGGAGGACAGGAGGCTGGGCCTGCAGCCCTGGATGGTCCCACTCCCACCTCAGGCAGAGGGGTGGTGGGACAGGAGGCGGGGCCTGCAGCCCTGGATGGTCCCACTCCCACCTCAGGCAGAGGGGTGGGAGGACAGGAGTTTGGGCCTGCAGCCCTGGATGGTCCCACTCCCACCTCAGGCAGAGGGGTGGGAGGACAGGAGGCCGGGACTGCAGCCCCAGGCGGTCCCACTCCCACCTCAGGCAGAGGGGTGGGAGGACAGGAGGCTCGGCCTGCAGCCCTGGATGGTCACACTCCCACCTCAGGCAGAGGGGTGGGAGGGCAGGAGGCCGGGCCTGCAGCCCTGGATGGTCACACTCCCACCTCAGGCAGAGGGGTGGGAGACAGGAGACCGGGCCTGCTGCCCTGGATGGTCCCAGTCCCACCTCAGGCAGAGGGGTGGGAGGGCAGGAGGCTGGGCCTGCAGTCCTGGATGGTCCCACTCACACCTCAGGCAGAGGGGTGGGAGGACAGGAGGCCAGGCCTGCGGCCCTGGATGGTCCCAGTCCCACCTCAGGCAGAGGGGTGGGAGGACAGGAGGCCGGGCCTGCAGCCCTGGATGGTCCCAGTCCCACCTCAGGCAGAGGGGTGGGAGGACAGGAGGCTGGGCCTGCAGCCCTGGATGGTCCCACTCCCAACTCAGGCAGAGGGGTGGGAGAACAGGAGGCCGGGCCTGCAGCCCTGAATGGTCCCACTCCCACGTCAAGCAGAGCGGTGGGAGGACAGGAGGACGGGCCTGCAGCCTTCGATGCTCCCACTCCCACCTCAGGCAGAGGGGTGATCAAACCGTGATCTTTATCAATGATGAGAAGGCGGAGACAGTGGAAGTTTAAACTGGACAGATATTTCACAGCTGGATTCACACAATACAGACAGCAATGTCTCGTAGATTGTGGAAGTGCCACAAATGTTGTCAAATGCAGGACGCGGGGTCCCTCAATGTTTCAATCTTGCTGAGAAACTGTCAGCCCACAGGGACAACATTTCTGTTTAGTAGGATTGATGCACAAGTTAAAATAGTTCCATTTCAAAGTTTAAAATAACCAGTCATTGCTCTGTGCAGCTTTCGGAATCTGTCAGTGGAATTTACTTCACACAGGCAAGTTTAACAAGTGTATGGGGAACTGATTAGAAGTTTTGATGTAGATATTCCTGCATTATGGAAATGTGTGAGATCTTTTCCGGGTTGGGAAATGGATTGAGGATCAAAGGAAGCAGTTGTTTTTTAACTCCATTAGACTGAGAGCCTTGAAGATTCACAACTTCCATGTGCTGTGAGAAAGGATTGATTAACCAAGGCCTATTATTCAAATACTTCAGACAAGTGACAAAGCAACTTGAAATCAGAGCTTAAACTTCATGTTTGAATGTGAAGGGCTGAGTTCATGATTGTAATGAACAAGAGTCCACCCTGGGAGTCTGTGCAGTTTAAGTTCTGCTTTTCCAAAAAATAAAAATAACTATCTGCAATGAAAAATTCCTTGGACAGGACAGAGGGATTTTGACTCTGTATTTAACCCCAGACAGTATTTGTGTTGTGAGTGTTTGATGGGCAGTGTAGATGGAGCTTTACTCTGAAACACTGGAATTCAGTCTCAGGGCTGATTTAATCAAAATGCTTCAGAATAATAATTGATATTGTACATCTCGTGTGTGTCTCAGTGACAGCTCTGAAACATGTACAGCACAATCTCATCCTGTTTCTGTGTCTCTCTCTCTCTCTCGCTGAAATTAGCTGGTCCATTTCCTAAATTACCACCTTTCAAAAGGGCTCCATTGCCTGTGAAACAGTTTGTGATACCCAAAGGTTATGAAAAGTGCTTCAGAATTATCTGTCCCCAAGCTGCTGTGAGGATGTTCAGAGTCAGTGTGTGACTTGGGTCACACACAGGCCAGATACACCTCTCCAAGTTAAAGGTGGAGAATGGATCTCGCTCCATTTGAAAGATGTATTGACCCAGTCTGTCTGAGTTTGAGTATCTGTGTTTCTGTACACGTGTGTGTGTGTTGGGGGGGGGGGGGGTTATGTGTGGCATTCTTTACGCGGCACTGGAAGTTACACGGTAGCACAGTGGTTAGCACTGCGGCCTCACAGCTCCAGAGCCCCAGGTTCGAATCCCGGCGTGGGTCGCAGTCTGTGAACAACAAAGAACAAAGAACAAAGAAATGTACAGCACAGGAACAGGCCCTTCGGGCCTCCAAGCCCGTGCCGACCATACTGCCCGACTAAACTACAATCTTCTACACTTCCTGGGTCCGTATCCTTCTCTTCCCATCCTATTCATATATTTGTCAAGATGCCCCTTAAATGTCCCTATCG